>NC_026000.2:36236486-36341281 GCF_000442705.2 Elaeis guineensis | reverse complement strand
TCTCTGAAAAAGTAGATGGATAATGATAACAAAGTCAGGTACTACATATTGGGTGCCATGTCTGATGACTTGCAATGCCAGCATGAGAACATTATGACTACCCCCAAATATTGGCTCACCTACAAGAGTTGTTTGGTGAACAAAGTCGCGCAGCCAAGTATCAAGTCTGTCAAAACTTTTTAAGACTAAAATACGTGATGGGCAGTCAGTCCAAGATCATTGTTTGTCAATGATTAAGGATCCTGAGGAGCTTGAGAAGCTCGATGTCATCTTAGACAGGGATTTTCAGATTGATGTGATCCTTCAATCCTTATCTGATGCATATGGTCAGTTCATCATGAACTTCCATATGCATAAGATACAGTGTACCTTGGCTGAGTTAATGAACATGTTGGTTATGGCTGAGCTTTCTTTGAAGGGTTCAAAAGGCTCAGTCCTTACTGTGGAGCAGACTTCTTCCAAGAGAAAGTCTTTTGAAAAGAAGAAGAAGTCTGCAAAGAAGCAGAAGGTGGATGGAAAGAAGAAGAAGATGGAACTAAAGAAGAAGGCTGCTGAAAAGGGAAAATATTTTTACTGCAATTCAGACGGCCATTGGAAGTGAAACTGTCCTCAGTACCTGGCCATCCTGAAGAATAAGAAGGATGGTCCTTCTAGAGGTATGCTCGTTATAGAATCTAATCTTACGTTTTCTCTGCATCCAGTTGGATACTTGACTCTGGTTCTAGTGCTCATTTGTGCACTTCTATGCAGGATCTTGAGGAGAGTAGGAGGCTGAGGGATGGGGATATGATCCTATGCATCGAAAACAGAGTAAGAGTTGCTGCTGTGGCCGTGAGAACCTACCCTCTGCGATTACCATTAGGATTAGATTTAGTTCTTAGAGACTGTTATTATGTGCCTGCAGCAAGTAGGAATTTGATTTTTGTTTCATGTTTAGCATAAGAAAGCTATGTAATTAGCTTTTATAAGAACCATTGTAACATATTTTATGAAAATAATAAAGTTGTAAATGATTTTCTTATTAATGGTCTCTATCAGCTACATATTGATGTATCTGTATTTCATATCGAGCAAAATGTGAATGCCATGGGAATTAAAAGGCCTAGAGATAGTCTAAATGATAGGTATCTGTGGCACCTAAGGCTAGGTCATATAGCGGAAGACAGGGTTAACAAATTAAAAAATTCAGACTATTGAGTCCGTTGACTTTCGAGTCATATTCAGTTTGTGAATCATGCCTTCAAGGCAAAATGACCAAGCTTCTTTTACAGGACATAGGGAAAGGGCCCAGACCTACTTGCCCTAGTACATACAGATGTGTGCGGCCCATTTGATGTGCCGGCTAAAGGCAACTACGTCTACTTCATTACCTTCACCGATGATATGTTTAGGTACGGGTATGTGTTTCTAATGAAACACAAGTTTGAAGCCTTTGAAAAGTTCAAAGAATTCAGACATGAAGTAGAAAAACAAACAGGAAAGCCCATTAAGGTTCTTCGATCAGATCGAGGAGGTGAATACCTTAGTCGGGAGTTCCTAGACTATCTTAAAGATAATGACATAGTCTCTCAATGGACTCCACCTGAAATGTCACAACTCAATGAAATTTCAGAATGGAGGAACTAGACCCTATTAGATATGGTCCGTTCCATGATGAGCTTCACGGACCTCTCTGAGTTTCTTTGGGAACATTATCTCATGACAGCAATATATGTATTGAATAGGGTTCCCTCTAAAATCATTCCTACCACACCGTATGAGATATGGCATGGTAAGAAGCCAAGTCTGAGTCATCTTAGAATTTGGGGTTGTTCGGCTCATGTCAAGAGACAGCAGGTAGACAAGTTAGAGTTCAGATCTTTTAGAGCTCAGTTCATAGAATATCCTAAAGAGTTATTAGAATACTATTTCTATATTCCGAAAGATCACAATGTGATTGTGAATCGACATGCTATTTTTTTTGAAAAATAGTTTATTCAAGATGGTGGCATCGGAAGAATAATTAAGCTCAAAGAGAATATCTTCCAAGAGCAACGAGCTAAAGAACCTGAGAAACCCAATCAATTAGAACCAGTCCTAACACAATCTCTTCCACCTCGTAGATCGACTAGGATTTTCCATCCTCCTGAAAGGTACTTAGGTACTATACAAGAGGAAGTAGAGAAAATATTTCTCATGGGAAATGGGGCTTATGGTGATGACCTCAAGACCTATGATGAGGTGATATCAGATATCGACTCTGAGAAATGGTTAGAGGCAATGAGATCAAAAATTAACTCGATGCATTCAAACTAAGTCTGGACCTTGGTAGATCCATCTGAAGGTATTGTACCTATTAGGTATAAATAGATCTTCAAGAGAAAGATAGGTGCAGATGAGAATGTGAAGACATTCAAGGCTAGGCTCGTAGTGAAAGGTTATAGTCAGCGCGAAGGCATTGACTATCAGGATATCTTTTCATCTGTAGCCATGCTAAAATCCATCCACACATTGCTTGCTGTTGCAGTCTATTTCGATTATGAAATATGACAGATGGACGTGAAAATGACGTTCTTAAATGGATATCTTGAGAAAGATATCTATATAAAATAGCCGCTTGATTTCACATCCAGTGATGATGATCACAAGATCTGCAAGCTGTAAAGGTCCATTTATGGACTTAAGCAAGCATCTCGGAGCTGAAATACTCATTTCAATGATATGATCAAAATATTTGGTTTCATCAAGAATGAGGAGGAACCATGTGTGTTCAAGAAGGTCAGTGGGAGCATAGTTGTCTTCCTCATACTGTACGTAGATGACATCCTCCTAATTGAGAATGATAATTTCATATTGACCTCAGTCAAAATATGGTTGTCTAAGGAGTTCTCTATGAAAGATCTAGGAGAGGCATCCTTTATACTGGGTATTAAGGTCTATAGAGATAGACCAAATAGGATGCTGGGACTCTCACAGAAGATGTACATAGAGGAGGTGCTAAAATGGTTTAGCATAAAAAACTTCAAAAGAGGTTTAGTACCTTTTAGACATGGCATTCATCTCTTCAAAAAGATGTACCCTAGCACACCTGAGGAGATTGAATACATGAGCAAGATCCCTTATGCTTCGGCAATAGGAAGCCTCATGTATGCCATGCTATATACACGACCTGATATAGCCCATGCTATGAGTGTCACAAGCAGATATCAGTCGAATCCAGGCGAAGAGCACTGGACTTCTGTGAAATGTATCCTTAAGTACTTGAGAAGGACTAAGGATATGTTTCTAGTCTTTGGAAATGGAGAACTCCAGGTTCAGAAATTTACAGACTCAGACTTTATGTCTGATATAGATGATCGAAAGTCGACATCTGAAAGTCTGTTCATTTGCAATGGTGGTGTAGTTAGCTAGAAGAGTTTCAAGCAGACAGTGATTGCTGATTCCACCATGGAGGCAGAGTATATTGCTGCATCAAAAGCTACGAAGGAGGTATTCTGGTATAAAAAGTTTGTCGCAGAGCTTGGAGTGATGTCACCGGATGCCATCCCTCTTTACTGCGACAATAATGGTGCCATAGCCCTAGCTAAGGAGCCAAGGTCTCACCAGAAGTTCAAGCATATCGAGTGGCGATTCCATCTGATCCGTTATTACCTCGAAAAAGATTATGTTGAGGTTAAGAGAGTCAACTCTACAGACAATGTGGCAGACCCACTGACAAAGCCATTAGGCCAGCAGAAGATCGAAGCCCACCTTGAGAAGATGGGACTTAGATATGTAGCCAATTAGCATTAGGTCAAGTGGGAGTTTGTTAGATGTGTACTCTAGATGCCAGATTGGCTGACACATTCCTGCACAAATCTAAGGGCAAATTTATAATTTTGACTATAAATAAGTAAAAGGATTATTCTACTATCATATTGTGTACATTATGTCTGTGATACATCCTTTGAGTTAGTAGAAATATTAATTTATATTTTCAAGAGTTAAAAATTTAAGGCATGAATTTATATAACTAACTCATAAACAGCTCCTGACTATAGGATCATCACGAGGATGGTGATCAATCTGGAAGATTGGTGTACGATCACTTTCTTAGGATAGATGTGTCTTGAGTCTATGGTGTGGAGACATCAGAGTGAGAGTACAGGTATTTATTGAGAATGAGAGTACTGAGCATGACCACTTCAAGCAGTCATAAGGAAGTCTACCTTCTCGTCAATGACTAGCTCGATGCTGCAGCTGTGTGTCTATTCTTTGACCTGAGGTACATCGATAGTTTACCTTGAGTGTGTTATAGTTTGACTATACCATAACTCGATCTCCTAGCCATTCAAACCCTGAGGTGTATGTTGGCTGTAGCATATTCATTGTAGGAACCAGATCGCACCAAGAAGGGATCTATCAACCTCGATAGATGAGAGGAGTAGTCCTATGATGATCGAAAGATCGAGTCCTTAAGCCCATGACCATGGTAGAGTGAAATAATGGAAAAGAGTTTTTCATTGGGATTTCACATCGGACTCGGATCAATCGATTGATTCATATGACTGATATTGGGTTTGACAAGTTCACCTTAACCCTAATTCAGTCGGAACTCATGATAGAGGAACTCAATCACATAGGTAGCTACACCGAGAGGTTCATCTTCATTTTTGATGGGTTGTCATCATATACTACTAGGTGTCACTGGTGAATTTTGGGAGCAATTAGAATGATCTTGATGATCGATCATTCTAATTGTCTGAATCAAAAAAGTTCTGGTCCATTGAAAGGAGTTTCGATGATGTCGATGATGAGATCACGACATATCTCATTATCATATGGAAATGAACCTAACTGGGTCACACAAACAAGAGTTAGGGTCTAGATGTCATCAATTGAGCTAGCCCAGTTCGATTGATTTGGATTAGATCCAATTAGGTTCAAGAAAATCGTGCTAGCACATGATTGAGCCTAACTTTCTCCTCGTGTAATCTTTTCTATCTCAACTAAATCAAATGTGATTTGACTCACCCAGAGAACTTTGAGAAGGTTTCTCATAGTCTGACTGGATCCAATCCAGCTCATAAAGGATTTGTCTTAATTCATGAGATGAATTTAAGACAACACCCGCTAATTCCTATCACCTGCCATTTTTGTTTTAGGACATTGGTCAAACGTTGACCCATGGACCTTGGACTGAAGGCCACTTGGCAAGAGGTCATTGGAGATTTTTTTATGGAGTGTCCACCTGCTAAATTGGGTCTCAAAGTGGGCACCATATTCAGATTGGACGTGTGCCCCAAGTGGATAAGGATAGAGTCCCATGAGATAAGGACTCTGATCCCTTGATCAACTTGGACTGTGGGGCGCAAATCTCACTATGCTTATCCAGTGTTGGTGCCAACAGTAGGAAGAATTGTGAGGATTCTTATCTGATATGATCAGATGATATCACTCTACCAATAAATTTTTTTCAAAATTAATTAAAATTTTTTGATTGGTCGAATGATGTGTCACTGCATGGCGCAGCAGGGTCTATTTAAACCCTGTCTGCGCCTAGGATTTAGAGACTCTGCTCAATACCCAGTACAAGCCTAAAACCCCTTCACTTCTCCACACCTCCTCTACTCCTCTCCCTCCCCTCTTCATGTTCAAGAAGTTGGCCATCCATCTGGTGCTTGTCCAAGGCATGGTGGCTCCCTGATCAGAAGGCTGCAGGAATTTATCGAGAAGCTGCTGCTCCAGCTTCAGAAGATCTTTTGAAGATCTTCCAGATCAGATCTAGATCTGATTTTTGGAGTAAAAATTTGCAAGGAAAAGATGATCTAGATCTTGTATAAGTGGATACCGGTAGAGGCCAGACAACTGTATGGCTATTTTTGAACCTCGGGCATTGCTGCGATCATCTACAGGGTAATCTAGTTACCCTAGAGGTATTTCTCTAATTCTCAAGTTTTAGATTTAATTTTAGATTAAATATTAAATAATAAAAATTAGATCTAATAGATCTTAGATCTGAAATATCATAGGATAATTTTTTTTTTTAAATATTTTGCCTCAGATTTCATTAGATTTGGAAGATCCTACAAGAAAAAAGCCAATTTTTTCTTTAATTCTTATTGTGTGTGACCCATTGGGTTCCAAATCTAACCAACAGTGGATCCAAACTCTTGATAAAATCTTAATTCGATTGGATTAGATCAGCTCAAGAGTCCTAATCAACTAAGGCTCTTCCTAATTGATTCTAGAATTAGACTCTTTTAATTCTCTCGAGTCCACAAATCAAGATTGACATTTAGCAATATGTCATGACTATCTAAAAAATTTAAAATTTGATAAAAATATCAAAATTATCCTTCTATAGTGAGTTATCGTGCAATTCAATCCTTCGATCACACAACATCCTGAAAAAATTATGGGTATGAAAATATGTCAAACCCAAATATTTAATCAAATATATCTCGATCAAATGATGATGACTCGATTGATGAATCAATAGAAATTATTTCTATTGTTCATCCCTACTCTGTTCAGAGACTTTCAGAGTCACCATCCTATGAAATCACATAGGATGTTCTCTCCTCTTACAAAGAGTGATCGATTTCTTGTTGACCACTCACAACCTCCATGCATACTTTGCCATACCCAAAATATCCCACACATACTCAAAATAGTGTGCTTAAGAATAAACTAAAGTAAGGATCCATGCACATAAGGTACCATGGTGATCTCAAGCTAAAGGATCACATGCACCACTCCCACTGAAGAACCATCTGTTAACAAGCTATAAGGCTCCATCAGATGTTCTTTTTGTGGGTCTGTTCAGTGAACTTATTCTCTAATGAGCATCTACATCTTTGTATTAGTGTCACCACACAAGTGGTTGTGAGATTAACCATTCTCTCCATCAAGTATACATAGGATGTACCAGTCTTATTGGAGTTATCAATCTCCGACTCGATGATCCAACGACTGAGAATATTTTAGATTAAACTATCAAGATTTTAAATCTCACGGGCATGATCTCATCATGGCCCTAAAATCATTGTCCTAATCTATGAGATTTATCATATAAAAAATGATGTAGTAAATGATAAAACATAATACCTCATATAAATAAAATAACTAATATCATGCAAATGAGTAGAAAGATAATAAAGAAAAGTTCCATCGCATCCCCATGCGATTGACTTGTAGGGCACTACTCTTTCAATCTTTCACTTACACTAAAGTCAATCGCTTCTATACCTGATGCCCATGCAATCAAGATGGCGATTACACTGCTGTTGTGTATGGCTTAGTGAACTGATCCTATTATATTAGCTCATTTTATGATCATATCATGAATGAGATGAAAGCGCCTAGGATGTGCATGGGTACTTGGTGAGACGACACCCAGCTTAATGATGAACCTTTCATCAGGCAACTTTCCTAAGCAATCTTTACTAATAATATTTAACTAAGTCAAACATAGTTTATTGCTTGAAACTCTTTCAATTCACTGCTCCTCCAGTACTTCTTAAGTACTATGAGAATATTTTTTCATAATTTTCATAAGATCCTATCATGGATCTACTTGAAATTAATGATTATGCATAAGGCATAATTCATATCAGGCTTAGTACATTGAATGTATGGATAAGTAAACATTTTAACACCTATTCATATTGAACTCTTTCAATATTAAATTCTATGTACCTAGACTGGGACAAGCTCTGCATTCACTTACACCTATCTCTATAGATGTCAAATATATTGGATGCTTAACCCAAGTCTATTTTCATGAAAACTTCTGTGATAAGCAAGTTATTGACCGAGTGCAATATCGGGACTACTTTCTCAATATGCTGTATGTTCTCACATACATAATCAAGAAGTTAGTGAGACTCCCACTTATCTTCTTACACACAACATGGTTTATCTATTTTTAATAAAGTCAAATATTTTGACTGTCCCATCATAAATAAAAGTACCCACTCCTCATAAACTGTCTGAATTCATAAAAGTATTTGCCCTTCCACTAGAGACAATTTCTTTAGATGGTGTATGGCAAAAGTAAAAATTCGAATAGGCATCCATAATAGCAACCTATTAGGTCAAACCCATAGGTGCTCCAACCATAGTCCACACTTAGTTGATGTATAGGGAGTCCATTTCAAATTTCAAAGTTTCAGACCAACTGTCAAAGTCTCTACTCATGACGATCTTCAAATGGATGAAGGAATCATTATACACAATAATGTATGATATATCGTCATTTATAATGACAAACCCATATTTTGAGTGGTACATTACACACTCAAAATGATCTTTTGGTGAGAAGGTATGTATCATGGTCATGCCTCATCACTGGGGACATCAGGTTGAGGATTAACTTGTGGACACTCCACAGATTATAATAGGATAGTTTATAAGTTTTGAACTTCTTAAGTTCAATTATCCTCCCACTATCTCTTTTTAGAAAAAAAATTTCTAAAAGGGGGCATACCTACTGACAAAACATCTTTTATCAAGTAGAGTGGTAGAAATAGTATCACATACTATTCTTTTAGGATATCCTATATACTTATAAAAAAATTATTCTAGCATAAACTTATGTACATCAACTCTTTTCACATAAGTTGGATAACCTGCCTTTTGCCTTTTCTATATCTCATATGGAGTGCTTGTAACAGATTTTTATAGTATCTAATTCATACAGTAATTTCTAAGATATTTCTCAGAAAGAGACAATAATATTTGTGAAGTATTTTAGAAAATACATTATATCACATATGAAGTGTAATCTCTGAATCGAGATATTATTAGTCTTCAAACATCCATATGTTCAAGACCTAATATCATGTTTGCCTTGAAATATATGACCATCACATATTTATTTCTTGTTCTCATTAATAAGAAGAAGAACATCATTGAGTGACAAAAATATAAGACCATTATTATAAAACTATAGCCACAATATTTACCAGATGTAGAGTAATTTTTACTCTGAACATTAATTTCAAAACTATGCTACTATAGCAAAAAATTTAAAATAATATTTCTGATAAATTGAGTCTCATAACAATAGTCTATTAGTTTCTAAAATCTTGCTAGAAGGTTACATAGATTTCTACAGCCTCAGCATGAATGGACTATCTATTAGTACCAAAAGACTAGTAGACACCTCACTTCAGCTTTATAGGTCCTGCAACACTTTGCATAAGTGGAACCTAAATAAGGTATCACATATCTAAAAATTTAAATCTGAAACACTCAATAAATTATTAATTTGTATCACATACAATCTATTAGCAGACGTAACTTTTGCATCCTGCTATTGCTTCATACTTGCAAGACAATTCTTGTAAATTATTGCTCATTAATGCTGTAACGATATTAGACATCCTATAGTGAAGACATTCTTCACCTTCTATTCCTCAATCATTCAATGACATTCGATCAATTTTTAAAATATCCTAAGCAATGAATGTAAAGATGCAAATTTGAACATAAGAACATAAATAGGACTACTCATGATGATATTTACAAGTTAGACGAGGATTTATCTAATTGTGTCTCACACTATTTTAATGAGTTTCATAGCTCTCAAGTATGAAATCAAAAAATTTTATCATAAAATTTTTTAGTAGGGTTAAGATCCTAATTCCTCATAAAAAACTTATGGATAGCACAACAAGCTCTTATAAGTTCAAAGGTAAGTAACTCTTTACTAATTGCATTCCATATAACTCTTAATAAATTTTACTTCTAAAATATTATAGCCTTGTGGATAGCACAACAAACTATAGTATTTTAGTTAAGTCATACCCTTCAATCCTATATAGTTATACCTGAATAATACTATCCTTGTGGATAGCACAACAAGATAGCACTACCAAATATGCCATAAGCATCACTAGCTCAACATCATACCAATCACTATAGCAAGCCTTGTGGATAGCACAACAAACTCACTACAGTTCTTGATATACTCTATTGACTTAGTATGAGCTAAACACAATTAGTTCATTATGTACTAAGACAGTATTAGGCCAGTCCCCATAGCAAGCCTTGTGGATAGTACAACAAGCTTACTATGGTTCTTGACATAATAGTGACTTAGCATGAAGGAAGGCATGGGTAGTGTTCTTAATACTTCACCATTAAGATTTAATATAATTTAACTGAGGGACTTAGGTCACATGCACATCCTAAACATTTACATCATGCATCATATGCTATGAAAATTAAAATACTAACTACCACATGTAAGAGCATATTAAGGAAAATAAAAAATTATGAACTTTTGAAAAAATCATCCAAGCCACAGGATGATCTTTGGTCTAACCCAAGATGCATTATAGATTGAACCATCTCATGGTCAATCTTAATGTGCCTCTACTCTCCAAATGCCTAGTAGCCTAGTCTTCATCATCATGAAGACAACCATGAATGCTTGATCTTTTATTTGAAATAGAATGAAATAATTTCAATCTGTTCTCAAATATTTTTTTTCTTTAATTTTATATTATTATGTAAAAATCTCAATCAATAGTTGAGAATATAGAAAAGAGAGGGATAGCTGATGATATAATGCATCAGGGACATCCAACCTCTATTACAACTCTTGCAGATGCATTAATATAATTAGCCAACAAGAAAACATTCAACATATATCCATCACATGGATATTTCATAGTCCATAATAAATCAACATAATATTTCATAATAATTATAAAATATTATAACAAATATTTCATATTATTTCAATTGTGATATCATTCAAACATATGTCAATAAAGATGTTTAAAAATATGGGTATTGGACCCATCTAGGGTTTTCAATTCGGGTTCAATACTTGATCTAAAGTTCAATATTAGGTCAATCATTTATCATCCATATGAGTTAGGTTGACCAATTCTTAAGTTAAACCTAATTCAATTAGGTTAACTCAGATTCAGTCACCCATGACTCAAATCCTAATCAAATTAGATAAATAATAATATGATTAACCAAAATTAAACATAGCTTCTAATCAGATTAGAACAAAGATGTTGATTTAATCTATAATCATTAAACTCTAATTATATTAGAATAATAAATTATAGTAAAATCAATCCATCAGTAAAAAATCTTAATCAATGTCTGATGCATCCATTTTCATGATCAAAATTTTGCGGCCCCATGCAAACCTCGGGCAACAACCAAGATGGTCGACCCACTATGGTGAGTGCCCAATAACATGGTGGTCAGCCCTTGGATCTTAAGAAAATGTATCTAATTTAAAAACCTTAATCCTTGGCAATGTACATCCATATGTAGCATTCCAAGACCCCTGTGCATCACATGCACAGAATTTTAATTCCATCAAAACTTAGATCATGAATCTAAATTAAACTTATCACACAAGTCAATCAATCATGAAATTTCATATCCAAGGTTTGATCATGGAAAGATAATACTTTATCATTAATAACATATACATCAAAAATATCAAAAAAACATCAATAAGAAAAACTGATTTTGACATAGTTCAAATTGGATCTAATCCATAACACAAAAATAACATGAAATTTGATTGAATCTATCAAGGGTGGCTCTGATACCACTGTTGAATTTCAATGACATAGTAGAATATAGATTTTAAAATTTTTTTAACATGCATTCAATAATGAAAACTAAGTTTAACAATTAAACTCATCCACTGAAACTCAAAAACCCTAGGAACCCCTTGACGATTACAATCAAATCACAAAATCAAGCATCTGAGGAGAAGATCAGAAGTCTTATACCACCATGAAGACATGAACTGATAATTTTGAGATCTCCATGAGGCTCCAAAGCAAAAGCCCTTAATGGTGATCCACACAGGATTGATTAGGGCCCTTTCCAACTCGTCATGGTACTGCAGCCTTCTTCGCAAGTGATTGCCAACCGTCCTTCGCAAGAGCGGGTTGCATCATTACTTGTTTGTCTTCATGACCTCCATAGGACCACTCTAGGAACTCTTTCTCAAAGTATCAAACCACACTCTAATCAGATTTTATGTTCAACACATGAACAATCTGATTTTTAGATAAGTATCTTATACTTTTTATTTCTTTTTCTCTCTTTTTTTCTAGTTTTCCTTCCCTTATCCTTGTCTTTATCCAGACATTTTTCTCTCAATTTTCTCTCATCCTCATACCAATTCCCAACTAGAAAAAGGGATGTTGAACTGGTTGTAGCATCCCCTATTTATAGGTAACCAAGGGGCGCCAAACAACCTCCAAGGGATACCAACTCTTGGCGTCACAACTCCTCCACATGTTAAAATTAAATTACCACATTAAGATATGGTGTGGAGAAGTCAAGAAGCAGAAGGATTCTTCCTTCTCAGGTCTCAAAAAAAAAAATTGGCATGTAATAAAGAAGAGATTTAGGGAGAAATAAATGTTTGGCGCAAACACATCCTATGTGCCGTCCATAACTTCCCAACAATTAATATATAGAAGTTTTTGGGTGTGGAAGAGCCTTCAAGAAGAAGGACTCTTCTACTTCTGTGCCAACATTATCCCAAAAGCTATCATATGGCTGGTGGAGGGAAGACAATGCATGGAATGAAGGAGAAATTAAGAGTCCCAAGTGAAGTGGACTCTTCCACTTCAATGCCCAAAATAAAGGAGGTTCCTTTCAATATTTGGTGTGGAGTTCCTTCCAAGAGAAGGACTTCCCCAAATCTTCCACACCCACAAGTCTCTAGGTGTCATCACATGGCACACAAAATAAAAGACAAGTGGAACATGTAATGAAATTAAGAGTATTAAAGAAAGACTCTCCTTCCTTAACACAAAATAAATGGGGCGTGCAAAATTATTTAGTCATGGTTTTTGGCATGGAGGTGGTTGATTCCATGTGGAACACTTTCACAAAATCAGATAAAACTAATTAATTAATTAAATAGTTCAAACTCAATCATATTAGGTCAAGGCAACAAGACTAGGTTAGCACAAACATCTTTGCACTGAACCCAATTGGGAACTTGGGTTAATTTATGTGCTAGCAATTTAATTAACCTATTGAATTTATAATAAATTTAAATTGATTGGATCAAGTCCAAATTTTTATTGTGTGCAACTCATGAAATTCCAAATCTAGCCAGCAATGGACCTAAACTCTCGGTGAAATCCTAATCTGATTGGATTAGGTCAGCTTAAGAGCCCCAATTAACTAGGATCTTCCTAATTGATTCTAGAATTAAATTTTTTTAATTCTATCGAGTCCACAAGTCAAGATTGATGTCTAGCAATGTGTCATGACTACTCAGAAGATTTAAAATTTGATGAAAATATCAAAATTATCCTTCCATGGTGAGTTACCGTATAATTCAATCCTTCGATCACACAACATCCCGAAAAAGTTATGGATATAAAAATATGTCAAACCCAAATACCTAACCAAATGTATCTCAATCAGATGATAATGACTCATTGATGAATCATTAGAAATAATTTTTACTGTTCATCCCTGCTCTGGTCAAAGACTTTTAGAGTCACCATCCTAGAGATCACATAGGATGTTCTCTCCTCTTACAAGGAGTGATCGATTCTTTGTTGACCTCTCATAACCTCCATACATATTTTGTCATACCCAAAATATCCTATACACACTCAAAATAGATACTAGGAATAAACTAAAGTAAGAGTCTATGCACATAAGGTACCATAGTGATCTCAGATCAAAAGATTACATGCACCACTCTCACTAAAGAACCATCTATTGACAAGCTGTAAGGCTCCATTAGATATTCTTTTTATGGATCTATTCAGTGAACTCATTCTCTAATGAGTACCTACATTCTTGTATTAGTGTCACCACATAAATGGTTGTGAGATCAACCACCCTCTCCATCGAGTATACATAGGATGTACCAGTCTTATCGGAGTCATCGATCTCTGACTCGATGATCCAATGACTAAAAATATTTTAGATTGGGGCTATCAAGATTTTAGGTCTCACTAGCACGATCTCATCATGATCCTAAAATCATTACCCTAATCTATTGAGTTTATCATATAAAAAATATACAGTAAATGATAAAACATAATACCTCATATAAATAAAATAACTAATGTCATGCAAATGAGCAGGAAGATAATAAAGAAAAGTCTCATCGTATCCCCATGCAATTGGGTTGTAGGGCACTATTCTTTCAGAAGCTTGTTGTGCTATCCACAAGACTATTTATGAGGATTGGGATCTCAATCCCACTAAGAAATTTGATGACAGATTTTTTTATTTTTCATACTTGAGGACTGTAAAATTCATTAAAATAATGGGAGATACAATTAGATAAAAGATCTCATCTAATTTGTACATATCATTATGAGTAGTCCTTTTATATTCTTATATATTAATCTGCATCTTTACTATCACTGCATGATATATTTGATGTCTTTTTCTTGATCGAACTTCATGAACTGATTGAAAAATTTGAGAATATTTCTCATTTAGAAGATAGTCTCCTATTCTCCTGATTCTGATTTGATCGGAGATGATACTATAAAGAAGAAAAAACTACATATAAGATATGACGAAGATTGATAGTATGACTGTCAAGTGTATCCTGATTAACTTAATCATACGATTAAATCAATACCATGGATGGTGAGTTAATCCAAGATTTGATCCTACTAACTCTCCTAAGTTCCTTCTTTAACATCTCCCAGGAGAAGAAAGGCCAAGAATATCTTCACCAAGGGTATCATTATCATTACAATAATGATGAGCACTGGAAAAAAATTATGAGAGTTGTCTTACAAGTATGAAGCAGTAGCAGGATGCAAAAGTTATATCTACTAATGGTTTATATATGATACAAACTAATTTATCATTGAGTGCTTCAGCTTCAAAATTTTAGGTATGAGATATCTTATATAGATCTTACTTATGCAAAATATTGCTGGACCTATAAAGCTGACGTAAGGTGACTACATACTTTTTGACACTGATAGATAGTCTATTCATGCTAAGATTGTAGGAACCTACTTATTTATGTAACCTTCTAGCAAGATTTAGAAACTAGTAGACTATTGTTATATGCCTAAATATTTTTTGAAAATATTATTTCAATTCCTTTGTTATTGTAGCATAGTTTTGAAATTAATAAAAAAAGTAAAAGTTATTCTCCTTCTGATAAATTTTATGACTATGGATTTATGATAATGGTTTCATGTTTCTGTCACTCAATGATATTGTTCTTCATATTGATGAAAATAAGAAATGAATGTGTGATGGTCACATATCTTTGGCATTACCAACTTAGTCATTTTTGTGAGTCAAAGATAAACAAGTAATACAAAAAAAATTCTTTGATCTGTATGATTCTGAATCATATATAATTTATAAATCTTATCTCATGGATAAAATGATCAAGATCCCATTTACTGGACATGAAAAAAGGTAAGTAAGATATTAGATCTTGAATATATAAATGTTCAAAGCCTAATAATATCTCAATCCAGAGATGGACACCCTATATGAGATATGGTGTGTTCCTTAATATGCTTCACAAATCTTATTATCTCATTCTGGAAATATGTCCTAGAAATTGCTATATATATTTTAAATTAGATACCATTAAAATCTGTTACTAGCATTCATATGAGATATGAAAAATGAAAAAGACAGGTTGCCCAGCTTATGTGAAAAGAGTTGATGTACATAAGTTTTGTACTAGATTAGGTTTGTATAAGTTTATAGGTTATCCTAAAGAGTAGTATATGATATTATTTCTACCATCTTATTGGACAAAAGGTATTTTGTCAGTAGGTATGTCACCTTTTAAAAAAAAAATTTTTTTAAGAAGAAGACAGTGGGAGGATAATTGAACTTGAGAAGTTCAAGACCTATGAACTATTCCATCATAACCTGTGGAGTGTCCATAAGTTAATCCTTGACTAGATGTGCCCATTGATGAGGTACAATCATGAACACACCTCCTCATCGAAGGTCAATCTGAGTATATAATGTGTCATTCAAAATATGGATTTATCATTGAGAATGAGATACACCATATATCATTGAGAATGATATTTTTTTTGACCTATTCGGAGATAGTCATGAGTAAAGACTCTGATAGATGGCTCGAAACCATGACATCCAAAATAAACTCTCTGTACATCAACCAAGTATGGACTATGGTTGAAACACCTATGGGTATGACCCAACCGATTGCTAACTGGAATATCAATCCAAATTTTTTGCTTGCTATTGCCACACACCAATTAGAGACTTTGTCTCTAGTGGGAGGGCCAATCTATTTATGGATTAAAAATGTATTGAAGAGTTGGTACTTCTATTTTTGATGAGATAGTCAAAATATTTGACTTATTAAAATATGAATGAACCATGTGTGTGCAAGAAGATAAGTGGGAGTCTCATTAACTTTTTGGTTATGTATCTGGATGACATATAGCATATTGAGAAGGTTGTCCTAATATTGCATTTGGTCAAAGACCTGTTTATCATAAAAGTTTTTTTTGAAAAGATTTAGGTGTAGCATTCAATTTACTTGGCATCTATAGTGATAGATGTAAGTTGATGCTAGGCTTATCTCAGTCTTGGCACATGGATTTTATGTTGAAGGGGTTCAACATGAATGGGTGTAAAAATATTTACTTACCCATATATTCAATGTACCAAGCCTGATATGGTTTGTGCCTTGTGCATAATCCTTGATTTTAGGTAGATCCATGGTAGGATCATTGAAAGAAAACTGTGAAAAGTATTCTCAAAGTACTTGAGAAGTACTAGAGGAGCAGTGAATTGGAAGAGTTTCGAATAGCAAAATATATTTGACTCAGTTATTTGCTGTTAGTAAATATTACTAAGGAAAGTCGCCTAATGAAAGTGTTCATTATTGAGTTGGGTGTGGTCTCACCAAGAACCCATGCACATCCTATGATACTTTCACCTCATTCATGATTTGATCATAAAATGAGTTCATATAAAGAATAGCATAATGGACCAGTTCACTAAGCCTTTACACAGTAGCAGTATATTCTTGCATGAGCATCAGGTATAGGGACGATTAGCTTTAGTGCAAGTAAAAAATTAAAAGAATAGTATCCTATAAGCCAATCATATGGGTAATGCGAAGAGACCTTTTTGTATTTTTTTCTACTCATTTGCATGACATTGGTTATTTTATTTATGAGGTATTGTATTTTATCATTTGCTGCATCATATTTTTATAATTATGATAAATCTCATAGATTAGGATAATAATTTTAGGGCCATGATGAGATCATGCCAATGAGATCTAAAATCTTGATAGTTCTAATTTAAAATATTTTCAATCGTTGGATCATCGAGTCAGAGATCGATGATGCTGGTAAGACTGATACATCCTATGTATGCTCAATGGAGAGGGTGGTTAATCTCAAAATTATTTATGTGGTGACACTAATATAAGAATATAAGTACTCATTAGAGAATGAGTTCACTGAACTGATCTATAGAAAGAATATCTGATGGACCCTTATAGTATGTCGATAGATGGTTCTCCAGTGGGAGTGTTGCAAGTGATCCTTTGATCTGAGATCACCATGGTACCTTATGTATGGATTCTTACTTTGATTTATTTTCTAGCATACCACTTTGAGATGTGTGTGAGATATTCTGGGTCTGGTGAAGTGTGCATGGAGATTGTGAGTGGTCAATAAAGAATCGATTACTCCTTATAGGAGGAGAGAATATCCTATGTGATCTCATAGGATGATGACTCTGAGAGTCTCTAGTCAGAGCAGGAATAAATAGTAAAAAATTTTTTACTGATTCATTAAGGAGTCATCATCATCAAATCGAGATACATATGGATAGATATTTGGGCTTGACAAATTTTCATGCCCATGGCCTGTCTGAGATGTTGTGTGATCGAAGGATTGAATTGTACTATAACTCACCATGGAAGGATAATTTTACTATCTCTACTAAATTTCATATCTTCTGGGTAGTCATGACACATTGTTAGACATCAATCTTGACTTGTGGACTTGTAAAATTTAAAGATGTTTAATTCAAAAATTAGTTAGAAGGTGTTCTGATTAATTGATACCTTTGGGCTGACCTAATTGGATTAGATTATGAGTTTGAGTCTACTGCTGTCTAGATATGAAATCCAATGGGTCACACACAATTAAAATTTGATCTTGATCTAATTTATTTAGATTTATTATAAATTTTATGGGCTAATTAAATTATTTGCACATGAATTAATCCAAGTTTTCAATTGGGTTCAGTGCAAAAGTGTTTGTGCTAACCCTTGACTTATTGCCTTGATCTAATGTGATTAGTTTTGAACCATCAAATTATTAGATGGCTTATCTGATTTTTGTGAAAGTATTCCATAAGAGATCAACTACGTCCATGCCAACCCATGCCAAAATGAAAATGGCACCCCATTTATTTTAGGTGTTAAAGTGGAGGAGTCCTTTTGATTTACTCCTCTTAAATTTTTAACCATATTCTATGCTTATTTTTGTTTCTCATGTCATGTGATGACTCTTGAGAATATGTAGGCAGAGAAGAGAAGGAAATTTTCTTATCTATGAAGGAACTTGAATGCCAAAAATAAATGGGATGCCCATTCCTGTGTGCGTTGAATATTGGAAGAGTTCATCTTGTTTTGGACTCTTAGTTTCACGCCTTTTCCCTTATCCCACGTGCCATCGATGGTGCCTTGGTTTTTGTGCATAGAGGAAGAGTCCTTCTGCCTGTAAACCTCTTCTTTTTCCATGCCTAAGTATAATTCCTCTTAGGTTTTTGCGTTGAAATTTATTTCAATGCGTAAAGAATATGGGATGCCAAGAGTTGGCACCCTTTGGGAATGTTTGTGGCACCCTTTCTTTCCTTATTTAAGGGGCACCCCATATGGGATATGATCTCATCCAAAAAGGTTTTAGGCATGGGATTATGTGAGAAAAGAAAGGAAAAAATCTGAAAAGAAAAAGATAAGAAAAGAAGAGGAAAATTAGAAAGGAGATCAAGAGGGAAATAGAAAGCAATTATTGCTTGTCCTAAGGTTTAGTTTGTTCAAGTGTTGAACATCTAAATCTGGTTTGGGTGGTGAGTTCTTATAAGGAATGGCTTCTAGTGTAGTCCTAGTGAAAATTTTGAAGGCATACAAGTAGTGGTGCAATCCATTCTTGAGAAGGACGATCGGTAATGAACTTGTGAATATGACTGCAGCACTACATCGAATTGGGAAGGACCCTGATCTGTCCCATATGGATTACTGTTGAAGGATTTTTACTTTGGAGTTTTGTGGAGATCACTCTATTACCAGATCCTCATCTCATGTTTGGTATATGACATTTGATCCCTTGTTAATATACATACTTATATTGTTTGATTGTAATCATCAGGGAGTTTTTAGGGTTTTATGTTCTGGTAGTCCTGTTTAATTGTTAAACTTGTTTTTAATAATTGAATGCATAAAATTTTTTGAAATAATATTCTGCTGCTTCACCAAAACCTAACATATGCATTAGATCAGATCTAATAAACTACCTTCTAAGGAGCATATGAGATAAACAACATGCATAATCTGATATCAAACAAGCATTAATCCCATCAATACATAGTAGATCATATCTGATAAGTCATATATTTTTATATTTATTGAAGATATTTTTAGTAATTTATGATGCTAATATCTTTTAAAAAATCTAATTTCATAAATAAATTAGATTTTTTTATAAAAATAAATAATTTTAAAAAATATAAAATTAGAGCATATTTATAGAAAATAGATGTTAATTTAATTGAGCAATTTAAGCATCAAAATAATAAAAAATTAATGAGCAATTTAATGCAATTTTTTTAATTTTTTGGGCACAAAATTGAAGTAAAAATCAACCTAAAATATTTAAAAAAATAAATTTTATAGCCTTCGATGTACGATGGACCGGCTGCTCGGTCCACAGATTCAAGGGCACGGTCAACAGGAACAGTTCATGGTCTATGATGCGGTCTACGATGGATGGAAGAAATTTTTTACAATTCGATAGTCCAAATTAATCCCAAATGAGATCGGATGGCTGCTGTTCATTGTTGGTTGAAAAGAAGGAGGTTTGAGCACGATCTGACGATTGAAATTCAATTGGATGTCTGATCCGACGGTTGATGTTCATCCTGATTGAGAATAGAAAGTTTTGAGCGTGATCCAACGATCGAAAATACATTAAGAGAGTGATCCAATGGCTGATAGAGTTTTTGATCGTGATAAGGATTTAAAGAGAGATTTCTAGGCTGATCTGGGCAGTCCAATGAAGATCCGATGGCCAAAATTAAATGCTACGAGTATATTACAAATTCTAAGGGTTTTAGGACTTCTTTTGGTATCAAAAAAAGGTAAAAAATTTACCTATAAATAGGAGGTCTGGAAATAAGAGAGAGAAGAAAAAAATCAGTGAAAACATAAAAAAAATTAGAAAAAAAATTAGATAAGTTTAGAGACCTAAGGGAAAGAAGAAGAGAAGCTAGTTTGTTCTACGGAGTACAAAGAAAGAAAGAGAGATCCTCAACCATCTTTTCGATGAGACTGTGCTGATTAATTTTAGATCTTTGTTATAATTTTATTTTATTTTATTATTTTTAAAATTTTTTATACTTAAATTTTAATTTTAATTAATATAAAATTTATTTTTTTATATTTTAAATTTTTATCTTTTATTTTTTTGTAAGTAAATGCTAGGATCTAGTTAGTAGATCTTAGTACCAATTTATTTTATACTCTTTAAATACTTATTATTTATTTTTATTACAAGTAGAAGCTAGGATCTAAATAGTAGATCTTCGTATCAAATTTTTTTTTATATTTTTAATTTATATTTTTCTGTTTAAATTACTTTCTTCAAAATTTTATTTTTTTATAAAATTAAAAATTTCAAATCAAAATTCTACCTTCTCTGTGGATTCGATCTGACTCACTATTTTTATATATTTTTAATTTTTATTTAAGTCAAAATTAATTTGATAAGCATGGTGGTCTAACGACAGCATCGCGAGCTATCAATTTTTGACACCGTTGTCAGAGAAGACACCAATTTTAATATTTAATTTTTTTGATTTTTTTGTAAATATAACTTACTAATTTTTTTAATTTTTTTTATCTTTTTATAGAAAAAAAAAGAAAAAAATGATGAAACGCTTCAATTTGGGGAGATCAATCCTAACCCTAACCTTAACTATTTTTTTAGTATTAGTTACTTTTTTTTTTATATTAATCTAAAATTTACCCATATAAATCTAATAAAAATCATATGATAAGAGTAGAAACTTAATTATTTAGAAGCATTCATCATCTTAGATTTACTTTTAATGATCATGGGAGATAAGGTAAGCTTTCAAGTTTGATTAGTTTCATGAAATTGATTGTGCATATTCATCTCAAATCAACTTAAGGGTAATACCCGTTAACAAGATAAGGTGGAGATTTTATCATCCTTTCTTAGCTTAAAAATAACCAACCAGTATCCTACGTTAACCCCAGCCTAATTAAAATTTAGTAGACATTGGCTCCTAGATAATTGAGTTCAGTTTGGGTATTGTGGTAAAATCAAGTGCAAAATAAGTTCAGACTCACCCCTAAAACTAGTGTCTAAGGCAAAAAGTTACAAAAGCTAAGCCTAAGTGGACTCGTGGTTATTTAATTGATTCCGTTAGCTTATCTGACCAATCCAATTGGTGTCTAAGGCAAGCAATGGGGGGCCCCCACGACCCCACCTCTTACCTAGCTAGTTAAAGAAAGTAAGGACAAACCCAATTTATATTTAGGCTAAGCAATTCTACATCAAACTATTAGGTCTAAGAAACTCATAGGTGTCTAGATTTAATTATTTGCTAACTTGATTGTAATTAACACTTAACCACAATTAATTCTTCTCATCTTTCATCTTTAGGTTTAGGGCTTCCTTAAGGTTCTCACCTTTAAAATCTCTCTCTTTTTCTTCCTCTTCTTTTTTCTTTCTCCCTCTTTTTAAAACAAAAAAATCTGAACCACACATATTAGGGTTTGCACTGGTATATGCATGGTAGATTTTTTTTTTCTGACCTAGTTGAATCCAATTCTTAAATTGAACAGCTGATCCATATTAAACCTGATAATCAAATGGCTGAAAATCTTGAGAACCACCTAGATAGATGAAAAAATATTTTATTTCTTCCACCTATAATCCATCGATATTTTTATCATTCTATAGGATCAAATATTCAGACTCAAGTCTTAAGGTCAATTTAAACCTGATAATCCAAAAATTAGATAAAGTCAACCTTCTATAAATAAATTTCTAGCCCTAGATCAACAATCTCCTGTGCAATATACACCACCTC
This sequence comes from Elaeis guineensis, assembly GCF_000442705.2. Lineage (NCBI taxonomy): Eukaryota > Viridiplantae > Streptophyta > Magnoliopsida > Arecales > Arecaceae > Elaeis > Elaeis guineensis. Next base: position 36,318,964 of record NC_026000.2, on the reverse strand, counting down.
TCAATTATCAGGAGATTTATTCTATTTGTGCTAGTCCGGCCCATCATATGAGTGAATGTCTCATAACTGTATAGTTTTCACCTTTCATCCAAGAATAAGTTCAAGCTTCTCAAGGTTACTCCAAACCTATCAATGACTTATTCTCAAACATATATAATTTAGGTTGGAGGAACCACCCTAATTTTTCTTGAAGACCCCAACAGACTTAGGCTCCGACCCAAATTTTTTCTATGCCAAACTTTCAAAATAAGCTTTAATACCAGAGTTATACCTATAACAGAGGTCAGTCTAGTCAGCCTACCTAGCCATCCTATTACAATCAACCTTTATACCCACCTCCTCAACAGACCCCTCTAGTCGATGATAGATTTAGCCAACTTCAACAAATAATTATGATCCAACAGCAATCCCTCATCAGACTAGAAGTACAAATAGATCAATTAGCTGAGTCTTCCATGAGGAGAGAACTAGGTCAATTACTAAACCAATCAATATCGAATTTCAAAAATAATCCACCCACCCACCAACTATCTAGATCTAGTCATCAATCTAATATCCCGTCTAAGAATCCTCAATTTGAAAATGACAAAGTAATCTCTGAGCTTAGAAGTGATAGGATTCTTAAAGACCCATACCAAGATCAAGTGAGTGAGGCTAGTACTGATGCTAGCCAAAATAAGAATTTAGAAGATGAGGTTAGTACTAAGACTAACCTAATAGAAGAACCTGAGCTTGGAACTGGTACTGATGCTAGTTCCAATTTGAGTAAGAAAGATAAAGGGAAGAAGAGAACGGATGAGTTATCCGAGATATACAAACCAAGAGTCCTATTTTCTTCAACCCTAAAAATCGATTCTTCTACTCTAGAATCATCACCTCCTCCAGAACAAAAATTATCCTCGATCATACCTGAGTATACATGTTTAGAATCAAGTAACACTCTTTCAGCACCCATTGCATCAAACTCAACTCCTAATCTAAAAACTCAATTCATGAGCATTTTAAAAGAACAAATAGAAGAAATTCTCAACAAACAAAGATCTGTAAATGGATTTGAAAATTATCTTCTTAAAATTAAGAACAGAGACATGAACTACTTTCTGGAGATTGATAATAAAATATTAAAATTTATTATAGATCATCTTCCTGAGATTGGTAATCCAAAATTATTAAAATTTATCAATCCAATATTCAATACGGGATAGGTGAAAGAATCGACATGGTTTGACTAAAGATGGTAAACTTAGTACTTCTTGGGAGGCAACCTAGTTTCAGTTTTAGCAAAAGCTTTTTGATATCTTTTACATTTTATTTAGATTAATCGAGTCTTGCTTCATGTCTTTTGTAGAGATTTGAAGATAATATTGGCTAAGTTAGGAAGAGAACTAATTTTGAAAAGACTTCTTAATCAGGTGATATCTCTTCTTTCTTTCTCTTTTTATGCACCTTTCATTTTTCTTACTTCATTGAGGACAATACCGATTAAGTTGGAGGAAAAAATAAAAAAAAATTTATTAAATTTTTAAAGTCCTCAAGTAAGTTAGTATTTAGCATTTAAATATCTGATTATACTTAAGAATCGAGTTAAACCAAGTATTTTTTTAAAAAAATTGACGCACAGATCAGAGAGTTTGTGAGATATTAAGGGATCAAGTATTAAGAAAACTCATTAAAGAGTTAAGTTTAGAACTTAAACATTTTTTTTGAGTATTTCTAAATTTTTTTATCAATATCAAAGAAGAGTTTACTTCTTATGGACTTATATAGGATAACTATACATTTCTTCATATAAAAATAAAAAAAAATAATTTTTTTTTAAATACTTCATGCTGAATAATCGGGCCTCTTTGTCTAAGCAAACATTGAGTTTTGCATCAAAAGATATGAAGGGTAAAGAAGCTTTGTTGTAAAGTTAGTTTTAACTCATAGCCTATTTGATTCGAGCAAGTAAGTTTGAGGGGTATTCTATACCTAGTATCCTAAATCATCTGATTTGGGAGTCATTGGCTGAAAACTTACTATATAGATCAAATAGAAAGCTTAAAGGATTAAGACACTCAATAGCAGTATAATATTAAAAAAATAAATAAAAAAAATTAAACATTGATCTCCCATCGAGTAACTAGATCTCTTCGTCTATGTGTTATGGTTCACGTCAAAAAGTGGACAATGTGAAGATATTTTTTTATCATAAATGAAGGACGGAAGTATAATATACTTATCTATATGAAGGTTAATGATTTGGAGATAAAGGTAAGGATAATTTAAAAAAAAATTTAAAAAATTTAGTATTTTTAATTTAACTCCCATATTGATTAGTATTAATATCCCAATGACATACCTCACTCATGCTCTACTGAACATCAATGGCCTTTTTGAAAATCACCTGATGAAATTTGAAACTCTAAGTTAAATGGTACTTAATTCTAGATTTTTTCTTTACTCGAGGATGAGCAAAGTTTAAGTTGGAGGGTGTGATAAGTCATATATTTTTATATTTATTGAAGATATTTTTGATAATTTATAGTGCTAACATCTTTTCAAAAATCTAATTTTATAAATAAATTAGATTTTTTATAAAAATAAATAATTTTAAAAAAAATAAAATTAGAGCATATTTATGAAGAATAGATGTTAATTTAATTGAGTAATTTAAGCATAAAAATAATAAAAAAAAATAAATAATTTAATACATTTTTTTAATTTTTCAAGCACAAAAGTAGAGAAAAAATCAAGCTAAAATATCTTAAAAAATAAATTTTATAACCTTCGGTGCATGGTGGATCGATTGCTCGATCCACAAATTCAAGGGTGTGGTCCATAGGAATAGTTCGTGGTCTATGCGGTGGTCTATGATGGATGAAAGAAATTTTTTACAATCTGATGGTCTAGATTAATTCTGAATGAGATTGGATGGCTACTGTTTGTTGCCAGTTGAAAAGGAGGTTTGAGCATGATCTGACAACTGAAATTCAATTCGATGTTTGATCCGATGGCTAATGTTCATCTCGATTGAGAATAAAAAGTTTTGAGCGCAATCCAATTGCCAAAAACACATCAAGAGTGTGATCCAATGGCTGACAGAGTTTTTGATCATGATAAGAATTTAAAGAGAGTTTTTGGGCTAATTTGGGCAGTCCAATGAAGATCTGATGGCCAGAATTAAATGCTACGGGTATATTACGAATTTTAAGGATTTTAGGACTCCTTTTGCTATCAGAAAAAGATAAAAATTTACCTATAAATACGAGGTCTAGGAGTAAGAGAGAGGAGAAGAAAAAATTAATAAAAATATAAAAAAAATTAGAGAAAAAATTAGATAAATTCAGAGATCTAAGAGAAAGAAGAAGAGAAGTCGATTCACTCTATGGAGTACGAAGAAGAAGGAGAGGTCATCAACCATCTTTTCGATGAGGCTGTATTGATCAACTTCAGATCTTTATTATAGTTTTATTTTATTTTATTATTTTTTTAAATTTTTTGTACTTAAATTTTTAATTTCAATTAATGTAATTTTTTTTACACTTTAAACTTTTATTTTTTATTTTTTTGTAAGTAGATATTAGGATCTAGTTAGTAGATCTTAGTACCAATTTATTATATACTTTTTAAATTTTTATTATTTATTTTTATTATAAATAGAAGCTAGGATTTAAATAGAAGATCTTAGTATCAGATTTATTTTTCATACTTTTAATTTCTATTTTTTGATTTAAATTATTTTTTTAAAATTTTTATTTTTTTATAAAATTAAAGATTTTAAATCAAAATTCAACCTTCTCTGTGGATTCGATCCGACTCATTACTTTCTATGTATTTTTAATTTTTATTAAAGTTAAAATTAATTTGATAAGCATGGTGTTCTAACGATAACATCGGAACTTATCAATATCAAAGGTGTAGATCGTATCTACAAGAAGTTTGAGATCTAATCTCATCATCTGAGCATGGGTCGAAGATCACCGTAGTTGATTTTCATGGACTTGTGGTTCTTCTAGTCATGTAGTAGCCTCATAGATCATCCGATCTCATGAGTATCCATACAAAGCTCTTGATCTGATTGATCTTCCAAGAGTGTTAGCTCACGCAGAGATCCTTTTAATGGTTGATTTATGGAGGAAGCAATGTTGGTGGAAGAAGATAAGGGAGAATACTTTCTCCCTTGATTTTTTCTCTCACCCAAAATCATAATGCCAAGAATGGAAGAAGCCCACACCTAAGATCTAAATCCTGAAAGAAGAGTGTCCTATAAGCCAATTGCAAGTATGTTGCGATGAAACTTTTCTTTATAATTTTTTAACTCATGTAATGATATTTATTATTTGAGATATTGATTCATCATATTAGCTGCATCTTATTATGTCTAAGATTATGATGAACCCCAAAGATTAGGACAATGATATTAGAAGACATGAATGGATCATGCTAGTGAGACCTAAAATCTTAAAATCTTAATCTTAAATATTTCTGATCGTAAGAGCATTGAGTCAGAGATCAATATTCTGGATAGACTGACACATCCTATGTATGCTCAATGGAGAGGATGGTAGAACTTACTAGCCACTTGTGTGGGACACTAATACAAGGATGTGGGTGCTCATTTGGAAAATGAGTCCACTGAATTGACTCGATGAAAGAAAACATCTTATGGAAGCCTTACTTGGATGTCAAAGATGGTTCTCTAAGTGGGAGTTATGTAAGTGATCCTTAGACCTGAGACCACCATGAAATCTTGTGCACATGAACTCATATTTTGGTTCATACTCAGGCATAGCATTGAGATATGTACGGGGTGTTCTGGATACGGTGGAGTGTGTATGGAGGTTGTGAGTAGGTCAACATGGAATCGATCACTCTTAGTAAGAGGAGATCGCATCCTTTGTATTCTCAATCCTAGATGATCCGAAAAAAATCTTTTGGCTAAAAGCAGGAAGGAGATTAGAAAGAGTTTCTAATACTTCTTCATTGGAGTCATCACTGGTTAATTGAGAATCGATATAAATATGTGTTTGAGTTTGACATATTTCATACTCATGAATATATTCAGGGTGCAGGAATGATCGAAGGATTGAATTGTATGGTAACTTGCCACTAAAGGATATATTTGATATTTTTATCAAAATTCTATATCTTCTGAGTAGATCTGATATATTGCTAGATATCAATCTTAACTTATAAATTTTTAATCAAATTAAAGAGTTTAATTCGATCATCAATTAGAAAGGATTATAATTGTTGAAATCAGGTTAGCTCGATTGGACCTAAATCGATTAGATTGAAATCTAATCAAATTTGGTCAACTTGCATCCGGACCTACTACCAACTAGATGTGAAATCCAATGGGTCACACACATATAAAAATTGGCCAAGGATCCTTTTGAAAAAGGTTGATTGGAATTTTATATTCAATCAGGGATCCAGTAAGCATGCTAGCACGTATGGAACCCTTGCTTCTTTGGAGATCAATTTGGTCTCATCCCTTGCTAATTAGCTAGCCCAATTTAGTGAGTATTTGGGTCAGGTCATACCACCTAGAAGTAGCCCAAATTAGGATGCCACATCCCATTTTAACACCAATTATAAAGAGTCCAAGTTATGAAGGACTCTTGGAGCAAAACAGGTTCTGCGTACGAGTGTTGGCATGGGTAGAAGAAAAGAGTCCTTTTGGTATAGGATTAAGATATGTGTAGTAGCCCATATCACCCTCCATCCTTTGGTCATATCTCAAAGCATGAGATGTATTTTTTTTAAAATTTTTGGAGTGAAAAAAAATTAGAAAAAGGAAGAAAATCTCGCATGCGCACGCAGAAGCATCACATCTCTCCAAGATTTAGAGAGTATTTCTCCTCATTAAATGCTTTTAAAATAGAATAATTTTTGGTGATAATGTTTCACATTTGACAAGCTATTTTTGATAATTTTTTAGAATTTTTTCAGCCTTATCTAGATACCAAACAGATGCCATAAGTTCCTCCCCATGCCTGCATGCGTGGTGATCAGACTTTGCATGAAAGGATGTGAGAATACATCCATTTGTGATAATTTTTATCCACTCATTATATGTTATAGAATTAAGATTGAATCCTTTATCTATCTAAATTTTTAAAGATTTTTTTGATTTGATTAAGGATGTGAAACCATCCCTTCTCTGATCATGCACATAGAATAGGGTGCTGATTGATGTATCATTGATAAGAGTCCTTCTGTTTGAAGGAACTCTTATCTCTGATAATCAGATCAGATAGGCCTCTTGGATGAAGTGCATCCCTCTCTTTTGCATCCCTCTAGTGGCTATAAATTGGTTAGGGCACTGGGTGCCCAAGGAATTTAGAAAGACTTTTCAATTTTGTCTCTATTGCTCTCTTTTCTTTCTTACAACCTATCTTAGTTTTAAGACAAAGCTTTGAGATTTAAGACAAAGCCTTATCTGATCCTAACAAGGGTTGTGAGGGTCCTAAAGAAAGAGGATCAGAAGTTTAAAGAAGGTTCTGAGAGGGTGGAGTCAGTTTCTTAGAGAAATCTGACCGATATGAGGCTAGTCGAGTTCTAGTGGCTAGAACTCTTGAAGCAAGGTGAAGAAGGAGCGCTGTCCTTAGTTCAGTTTTTGTGTGGATCATCATTGGAGGGCGGATACTTGAACGCCTTATGAAAATTAAGATTAGTGCTGTAGGTATTCTTCTTATCCTAATTTATATTTATTATACTTTGATTATTATAGTCAAGAATTTTTGGACATTGGGGTTTCTGGTGCATCGGATGTTTTGAATAAAAATTTTAAACACCTAACCCTTCCGCTGCACCACTGGAACCCAACAGTGGTATCGAGTCAGGTTGATCTATATAATCAAAGGTTAGAATGTTGTCTTGATTGTGATCAAACATGGATTTTTGGTTTGGTTCAAGTCGGGTTAATGGTTGAACTTGATTGAACATCCAAACCCTCGCATGTCTTAGAGAAATATTTTTAAATATAAAATGTATAATGCATGTATAAAATCTTTTTTAGTAGCTTAGTACTCTAATTGGATTCATCACTAGGCCATCCGATCATAAGAGAAAGTAAGATTCAGAGACCCGCTCTTCCTATTCAATAGGATACTCTTATGGCGCGTAGGGGTGCCATTATGATGTCCTAAGAAGAAGAACCATTAAAAGAATATTTTATATTTATGCATGTTATTAGAACTTCATGCATATGTGATATGCTTGAGATGCTTAGTTATAATTATATTGAATGATTATGATTTCATATCTTAGAGATATGAATAGATGCCATAATTAGTTGTTATGACTATTAAGATATAATTATAATAGTATATCATTGTGATTGAATTAGGATGTGCTTGAGATCATTAAAGCCCTCATAAAAATTATATTAAGTCATAGTATTATGAATTAGTAGCTGACCTATTTCTTAAATTGATTAATCAATTGATGTCTAAGGAGTGTTTTAAGTACGATGGTTATTTAATTGATTTTGTTGCTCGCCTGACCAATTTTATTGGTGTCTAAGAAAAGCAATGGGAGGACCCCCACCAATCTTAACACTTTTCTGGCTAATTAGATTAGTTTGAATCTTGAATAAAGGTAGCTCAGTATTTTGAACACTACATATACCTTCCTTCATGCCTAGTCAATATCCTATCAAAAATCATAGTAGGTTTGTTATGATATCCATAAGGCTTACTATGGAGATTGATGTAGATTTGTCTTGATGCATATTATATGCTTTATAGTATATTTGGATATGTTGCTTTGTTGTGTTATCCATAAGGATATCATTTTTCAGATATGGCTGTATAAAAATAAAGGGTTTGACTTAACTAAAAATACTATAGTTTGTTGTGATATCTATAAGGCTATGAGTATTTTTAGAGACAGGTTATGTTGAGAGTTGCATGAGATGCAATTAGATAGATTTTTCTATCTTTAAACTCATTAAGGTTTGTTGTGATATTCACAAGGCTTCATTGAGGGATTAGGGTCTCAACCCCATTAAAAAATCAGATTAAGATTTTTCGTTTACCATAGGAGCGGGCTATGGTATTCGATAAAATAGTGAGAGACATAACTAGTTTAAAAATTCTCATCTAGTTATGCATGTCAAACATGAGTAGTCTGCTTATACTATTATTCTTTATTTATACAGATTTAAGTCTGCATATGGCTTCTTTATTTTCACTGCATAACATCATAAATAAAAATATGTTGACCGATCCAACTTTGTGGATTGATTGAGAAACTTGCAAATAAGGTTTATATCGGAGAAGAACTTCGATGTTCTGGATATTCCTGACCTTAGAATAGTCAGTAATAATGAGAAGCAAAAGATATCCATATGGATATTAGCTGTTTATTTTGTGACAAGTTTGGACATTAGGAGTATAATTGCAAGAATAATCTTGCAAGTTTGAAGCAGGGTGCAAGTATAGCACCAAAAGGTGTGTATATGATACAAACTTATTTTTATTGAGTAGCTCAGACTCTAATACTTAGGTATTAGATACCACTTATGGATCGTATATTTGTAATTCATTATAGCGACTACAGAATATCAAAGGTCTGAAAAAAGGTGACCTCGACTCTATGGTGCAAGTGGAGAGTCCATTAGTGCAGAGGTTGTGAAAATCTGTATGCTTGATTTATCTTTGGATAAAATTTTAGAATTAAAAGATTATTATTACATGCCAAAGATCATTAGAAATATTATTTCTACACCTTTGTTGTAAAAATAAGGTTATGAAATAAGGCTAATGGAAAATGGATGCTCCATTTTCTTTTCTAATGAATATTATGGTAGTAGTTATATTGATAACAATCTTTTAATTCGCGCACTCAATGAAAATATTTTTCATATTGAAAGAAATATGAAAAGAAAGAGAGAAGACATGAATGTCACATATCTTTGGCATTATCATCTTGGTCATATTAGTGAGTCAAGGATTAATAAGTTTTACAAAGAAGAATTCTTTGACCTATATGATTTTGAATCATTGGAAACTTATAAATCTTGTCTCATGGGTAAGATGACCAAGACTCTATTTTCTAGATATGGAGAGAGGGCGAATGAGTTGTTAGCCCTAGTACATATAGATGTATGTGGACCAATGACAACTCATGTCAGAAGAAGATACTCTAATTTTATCATCTTTACGAAAGATTTATCAAGGTTCAGATATGTGTATCTTATGAAACATAAATTCGAAGTCTTTGATAAGTTCAAAGAGTATCAATGTATAATCGAGAAACAAACTGAAAAAGATATCGAGGTTCTTCGATCTGATCGAGGAGGAGAATACTTATCCAGTAAATTTTTTGATCATCTTAAAAGTAAAGGTATTATCTCTGAATGGATCCCTCCTTATACACCCTTGTTAAATGGTGTAGCAGAAAAGAAAAATCGCACTTTGATGGATATGGTGCAGTCCATAATGTGCTTCACTAATCTTTCAATATCTTTTTAGAGATAATGCCCGAGAGACTGCCACATACATATTAAACAGGGTGCCTTCAAAGTCTTTTGCAAGCATACCATATGAGATATGAAAAGAAAGGAAGCCTAATCTAAAATATCTTAAGACTTGAGGCCATTCTGCTTATGTCAAAAATATTTTTAGACATAAGCTTTGTGCTAGACCAGACAAGTGTAGGTTTGTAGGGTATCCTAAAAAAACTAGTGGATACTACTTCTACCACCTTATTGAACAAAAAGTGTTTGTTAGTAGGCATGCCACTTTCTTGAAAAATGAACTCATCCAAGAAGGAGGTAGTGGGATGAATATTAAACTTATGAAAGTTCAGGATCTACAAATCGATCCAGAAATACCTATGGTTGAACCACAAGAAGATCCTCAATCAGAAATACCCAAGGATGAGGTATATCCACAATACACACCTCCTCTTCGAAGGTCAGATAAAGTATATCATGCACCTCTGAGATTTAATTCTATCATTGAGAATGACAATATCATCAACATCATTCAGGATGATAATCCACTGATCTATTCGAAAGCTGTCATGAGTAAAGACTCAGACAGATGTCTGAAGGTCATGAAATCTGAGATGGACTTGATGTATATCAACCAAGTGTAGACCTTGGTTAATGCGCCTGAGGGTGTGACCCCAATAGGATGCAAGTGGATCTTCAAAAAGAAGATTGGAGCAGATGGCCAAGTAGAAACCTATAAAGCTAAATTGGTGGCGAAGGATTTTAGACAAAAGCAAAAAATTGACTATATGATGAAACCTTCTCACCAGTGGCTATGCTCAAGTCCATCCAAATTTTGCTTGCTATAGCGGTATATTATGATTATGAGATCTGACAAATGGATGTCAAGATCATTTTTCTCAATGGTAATCTAGAGGAAGAGGTCTATGTGACTTAGTTAGAGGGATTTATCTTAAGTGGGAGGGCAAATCATGTATGCAAGCTAATGAGATCCATCTATAGATTGAAGCAGGCTTTGAGGAGTTGGAATATTTGATTTGATATGACAATCAAAGAGTTTGACTTTATCAAAAATAAGAATGAATCATGTGTGTATAAGAAAATAAGTGGGAGTGCTATTCTCTTCTTGATTTTATATGTCGATGACATACAGCTCATTGGGAATGATATCCCAATAATGCAATCGATTAAGACTTGGCTATCGAATAAGTTTTTCATAAAAGACTTGGGTGAAGCATCCTATGTACTGGGTATAAAGATCTATAGAGATAGATCTAAAAAGATGTTAGGCTTATCCCAGTCACGATACGTAGATCTCATATTAAAGAAGTTTAATATGGAGGCTAGTAAAAGAGGTTACTTGCCTGCAAGTCATGGTATACGTCTCTCCAAGAAAATATATCCTAAGATATTAGAAGAGAGAAAGAGGATGAATGAAATCCCTTATGCTTTGGCTATGGGATTAAATTATGTGTTTATCCTAATTGATGGGGTAGTGAGTTGGAAGAGCTCCAACTAGCAGATAATATCTGACTCAATTACAGAGGCAGAGTACATCGCTGTTAGGAAAGCCATTAAAAAGTTGTCTGGATGAAAAAAGTTCATCATGGATTTAGGAGTTATTCCTAAGAATGAAAGATCGGTGTCACTCTTTTGTGATAACATTGGGTCATTATTCAAGTAAAAGAATCTAGTTCTCATTATAGATCCAAGCATATCCTCAGATGCTTCCATCTTATTAGAGACAAGATGTTGTCCTTGAGCGAGTAGATAGAAAGAATAATATAGCAGACCCATTCACTAAGGCCATACCACAGCAGCTAAATGACGCCATCTTGATTGTATGAGATACAAAGGCGATTGACTTTAGTGCAAGTAGGAGATTGAAAGAAGAGTGTCCTATAAGCCAATCGCAAGTGTGTTGCGATGAAACTTTTCTTTATAATTTTTCAGCTCATGTAATGATATTTATTATTTGAGATATTGATTCATCATATTAGCTGCATCTTATTATGTCTAAGATTATGATGAACCCCAAAGATTAGGACAATAATTTTAGGAGATATGAATGGGTCATACTAGTGAGACCTAAAATTTTAAAATCTTAATCTTAAACATTTCTGTCGTTGGAGCATTGAGTCGGGGATCAATATTCTGGATAGACTGGCACATCCTATGTATGCTCGATGGAGAGGGTGGCAGATCTCACTAGCCACTTGTGTGGGATACTAATACAAGGATATGGATGCTCATTTAAAAAATGAGTCCACTGAATTGACTCGATGAAAAAAAATCTTATGAAAGTCTTACTTGCATGTCAAAGATGGTTCTTTAAGTGGAAGTTGTGCAAGTGATCCTTAGACCTGAGACCATCATGAAATCTTATGCACATGAATCCATATTTTGGTTCATACCCAAGCATAGCATTAAGACATGTACGGGGTGTTCTGGATATGATGGAGTGTGTATGGAGGTTGTGAGTAGGTCAACATAGAATCGATCACTCCTAGTAAGAGGAGATCGCATCCTTTGTATTCTCAATCCTAGATGACCCAAAAAAAGTCTTTTGGCCAAAAGCGAGAAGGTGATTAGAAAGAGTTTCTAATACTTTTCATTAGAGTCATCATTGGTTAATTGAGAATCGATATGAATATGTGTTTGAGTTTGACATGATTCCATACTCATGAACATATTCAGGGTGCAGGGATGATCGAAGGATTGAATTGTATGGTAACTTGCCACTAAAAGATATATTTGATATTTTTATCAAAATTCTATATCTTCTGAGTAGACCTGATATATTGCTAGATATCAATCTTGACTTATAAATTTTTAATCGAATTAAAGAGTTTAATTCGATCACCAATTAGAAAGGATTATAATTGTTGAAATCGGGTTAGCTCGATTGGACCTAAATCGATTAGATTGAAATCTAATCAAATTTGGTCAACTTACATCTGAACCTACTACCAACTAGATATGAAACCCAATGAGTCACACACATATAGAAATTGGCTAAGGACCCTTTTGAAAAAGATTGATTGGAATTTTGGATTCAATCAGGGCTCCGGTAAGCATGCTAGCACGTGTGGAACCCTTGCTCCTTTGGAGATCAATTTGATCTCATCCCTTGCTAATTAGCTAGCCCAATTTATTAGGTATTTGGATCAGGTCATACCACCTAGAAGCAGCCCAAATTGGGGTGCCACATCTCATTTTAATGTCAATTATGAAGAGTCCAAGTTGTGAAGGACTCTTGGCGCAAAACAGGTTCTGCGTACAAGTATTGGCATAGGTAGAAGAAAAAAGTCCTTCTGGCATGGGACTAAGATACGTGTGATAGCTCATATCACCCTCCATTCTCTGGTACATATCTCAAAGTATGAGATGTATTTTTTCTAAAATTTTTTGGGTAGAAAAAAATTAAAAAAAAAGGAAGTCTCGTGCATGTGCAGAAGCATCGCATCTCTTCAAGATTTGGAGAGTCTTTCTCCTCATCAAATGCTTTTAAAATGGAATAATTTTTGATGATAACATTTCATATTTGACAAGATATTTTTGATAATTTTTTTGGAATTTTTTTAGACTTATTTGTATGCCATACGGATGCCATAAGTTCCTCCTCATGCCTGCATGCATGGTGATCAGACTTTGCATGAAAGGACATGAGAACACATCTATTTGTGAGAATTTTTATCCACTCATTATATATTTTGGCATTAGAATTGAATCCTCTATCCACATAGATTTTTGAAAATTTTTTAATTTGAGAAGGGATGTGAAAACATCCCTTCTCTGGTCGCACACGTAGAGCAAGGTACTGATCGACGTATCATTGATAAGAGTCCTTCTGTTTGAAGGAACTCTTATCTCTGATAATTAGATCAGATAGGCCTCTTGGATGAGGTGCATTCCTCTCTTTTGGTGTCCCTCTAGTGGCTATAAATTGGTCAGGGCACTGGGTGTCTGAGAAATTCAGAAAGAGTTTTCAATTTTATCTCCATTGCTCTCTTTTCTTTCTTACAACCTATCTTAGTTTTGGACAAGGCTTTAGGATTTAAAACAAAGCCTTATCTAGTCCTAACAAGGGTTGTGAGGGTCCTAAAGAAGGAGGATCAGAAGTTTAGAGGAGGTTTTGAGAGGGTAGGGTCAGTTTCTTGGAGAAACCTGACTGATATGAGGCTAGTCGATTCTAGTGGCTAGAACTCTTGAAGTATGGTGAAGAAGGAGCACTGTCTTTGGTTCAGTTTTCGTATGGGTCATCATTGGAGGGCAGACACTTAGATGCCTTATAAAAATTAGGATTAGTGCTATAGGTATTCTTCTAATCTTAATTTATATTTATTATACTTTGATTATTGTAGTCAAGATTTCTGGGTATTGGGGTTTCTGATGCATCGGGTATTTTGAATAAAAATTTTAAACATCTAACCCTTCCACTGCACCATCGGAACCCAACAAATCCTCATGCCCAAAAGAGCCTCGCATCCACACACCTTCTCACGGTGACTCTTAGATAATTTTTCACCAGCTTCTCATCCATTTTGTCGCACAAATTGAAGGCCTTCTTAAGGTTGGCATTAAGGTGTGGATAGGATAAGATAAGGATTAGTTAAGGGTTGGTTTGAGTTCAAACTCAAACTCTTTTGAATTTAAACTTAAACCAATTAATCCTTATCCATGAGAGGCGATAATGAGGGCTAAGGCATGGAGATTTCTCATGCATAAATTAGATTTGTGCGATGAGAAACATGATGTGGAGTTTAGAGGTGGCACAAGGGAGGGTTAAAATTCAAACTTAATCCATTTGGTCCAATTCAATCCTCAACCAAATTTGATTTGGTTGGACCTAAATAGATAATTGAACCTAATCTAATTAGATACCATATCAACTCAATTAAATTTTAATCCAATCAAAAATTAATCGAACCCAAGTCCTGATCAGATCAGGAATTAATCTCTCTCAATGATTAGGTCATCTTATAACCTAATCAGGTTAAACCTAATTGAATCTAATTCAATTAGACTTGATCCAAAACTCATTGCTCCATCAAATTAAGACAATCAGCAATCTAATTACTAATTAAACCTTCTATAGTTCACTAACTGCTAGTAAATTATTCTATCATAACTTTTGCATTAGGTTAATCATCAATCATATTGATGATTATATCTTTGAACTATTCTCAATGTTGATCAGCCATCTGATTAAATAGGTACTTCTATTGTGTGTGACCTCATAGGCTTAAACCTAAGCTGGAAGTATAGGAACTAATTTTTATACTAATCAAAGTGACCATTTAGTAATAATACCTGACGTCTGGATAGGCCAAAAAGTTGCAAAGCAACATTCAAGAGCCTTTGGTATATGGTTACTGTATAATTATCCCTTTGACCCTCAATACCCAGAATAATTTTAGAGTTAAACTATCAACTTTTAATCAGTACATCCGAATTATGTCTCAACCTTATAAATCCTATGACTCCTCATAAGGATTATCCTGATCAAGATTTTACTAAATTAATACACATCGAAATATTATCTCCAACAATTTGGAGTGATCAATTGTATCTTTGTTTGATTTGTATCCTAGAAGTCAATTATTGATTGATACATTTTATAATTTCAGAGCTTAAACTTGTACTTGTAATATTTTTATTATCAATAAATTTTTTTTATTTCAATCATATTTATATTTTCATGATTATTTTAGAAATTAATAAAAATAATTTTTGTATATTCTCAAAGTGTTGAGAATTTGAGATATATATTAATTAGTAGTTAATTTTTAAATACTTCTGATTAAAAGATCATCACGAAGGACAGTGATCAATCCATTCAAGATCGGTGCATGATTCACTCCTTTATAGGCATATGAGTCTCGAATCTGCAGTATAGGGATATGGATGAGGGTGCAAATAGTTGTTAGAGAATAACTTGCATTGAGCATGACCAATATGAGAAACTACTTAGATGTTTACTTACTCGTCAGTGATCTTCTCGATGCTGCAGTGGTGTAAGTGATCCTTTGACCTACAGTGTCATCGACTATTCGCAGTGAGGCTATTGAGTTTGACTGCATATTCCCTTGGTTCCTAGCTATTCAGATCCTTACTGTGTATGTTGGCTACAGTAGGTTCAGGTTTGATGTTTGGAGTAAGATGCATCTAGATAGAATCTATCGATCTTAGTAAAAAAGAAAAAGTCCTATGCGATTTACAGGAATAAGTTCAGAAAGTCTTTGGCCAAAGCAAGAATTACAAAAAAAAATTTCACAGAATTCACAAATAAACTCGAGTCAAGCTAATTTTGTATATGACTAACGATGGAGTCTGACGAGTTCTCCATAAACTTCATCAAGTCAGAATTCACAATAGAAGGACTAAATCATATGATAACTGTACCTAGAGGTTCACACTTTCATTCTATTAGATTATCATTACATACTACTAGGTGTCACTGGTGGATTATGAGACTCATCGGGTATTATTTTGATGATCGATGATCCTCGAAGGGTAGAGTTAAAATTATTCCAACCCATCGAAATGATTTTTGATGATATTATGATGGAGATCATAATATATCTCACAGCAGATAGAATGAAACCTATGGGGTCACACATTAAGATATTTAATCTTGAATTAACTAATTAAGCTTATAATATTCTAATTGGGTGAGGATTTATTGAGATCCTATTGGGTTTAAGAGAACCATGCTAGCACATAGTTAAACCTAATTCTTCTCAGACTTTGATCGGATCAAGTCCATCGTATTGAACTTAATCTAAATTCATTTGAATTTAGTTGGGCACCTAATTATGAGTCTAAGAAGATTAGATCATATTAGTGAGTTGGCAATTTAATCTTCTCTTTATCTCCTTGATATTTTCTTTTGAAGCAAAAAATTAATGGAAAGAAGAGATGGCGCCATCCTCCCTTTTTGGAAGGTCCAAGGGGCACCAACCCCTTGAAATGGTATGAGGAAGAGTGGGGGGCCCACCTCCTCTTCTTGTTTTGGCATAGAAGGAGAGAGAGAGAGGGGCCATGTCCCCTCTCTTGTATGAAAAAATCCTAGATAGGTGCCAAGGGTTGGCACTCCAACTACTTGCCTCTCTTAATGTGGGGCGCCCACTCTGTCTGCCTATTTTGATTGGGATGCCCCATCTACTTGCCAAAAGAAGTAAATACCCTACCAATTAAGTCTAATTTTAATAAAAAATAATTAAATTAAAAAGATAAAAATCTTTATGACATAAGGACTAGTCTTTTTAAGTTGATTGGTTCTTGATTGGATCAAGAAAGGGTCTATATAAAGAGATAGTCTCTTGGGGTTTTAATGAATTAAATTTTGAAAAATCAAAACTCCTCCTCTCTCTTCTCCATGCCTCATCCTCTCTCTCTTTTCTCTTTTTCATGCCTAAAGGTTGGGTGTCCATCTTCCAAATGCTAAGAGTTGAGAAGGGTCTCTTCTACAATAAGGAACAAAGAGAAAAAGGTTGCAATTCAAGGGTTGAAGTTGCAGTGAAGATCAATTACTGATCAAGATTCAAAGAGGTAAAGATCCTACTTGGAGAAGAAGAATCTACCTTGAGAAGAAGGATTCAAAGTTGATTTCGATGAATATCTATAGAGGTCGGACACGTGTGTGGCTTAAGACCTTCAATTTGAGATCATCAGAAGTGATGAATTTCTACTCGCACAAAGTATTGAGATTTGATCTCATTTTATTTTTATTTTTAGATTATATGCATGTCTCTATTCCAGAGCTTGGATAGGATTAGATAATATCTATTATATGTGGGGTTAAAGGATTTAACCCGATTCGTTTCTGCTGCTCTTCAAAAAGATTTTTGAAATCTATGCATGCATCCTATCTAATTTTCTAATAGTGGTATCAGAGCCACTAAATTTTAAAGATATATATAATCTAATTTTTATCTTAGATCTAAAATTTTAGTGATTTAAAATTGATCTTGTGCTGGTATAAGGTTGTCCTAATATAGGGTTTATTCCCTATATTGAAAAGATTGTCTGAGCATAAAATTGATCAATTTTGAGAATATTTTTGAAATAATTAAATCAATCTTTTAGATCTAAAAATTAATGTATATGATATATTTTATTTTATATTTAGATCTAAAATTAGAATGATTAAATATTCACATCAAACTGATATAAGGTTGTCCTGGTATAGGGTTTACCCCTTTATTGAAAAGATTGTCCTAGTTTGATGTGAACTGATTTTTTAAAAAATATTTTTAAAATATTTTAATAATTATTTTAGATCTAATTATATATATATTTGATATATATATTTTTTATTTTAAATCTAAAATTTGATGTATATGTGATATATGTTTTAGTTTAGATCTGAAACTATATATATATGATATATGACATTAGGTTTAGATCTGAAACAATTTCAAGTTTATAAGCCACTAATGCATGCAATGAAATATAATCTAAAAATTATTTTTGAATCTAAAAATTATATTATTGTATATGAGTATGGGTTGAACAAATTAGGTCTAATGATCAAATTATAATTAGGATCAATTGATTAGATCAGGCTAGAACCCATTATCGATCTTGAGTAGTTAATTAAACCTAATCAATGGTTGATTAGGATTAGATCAAAAGGGCTCAAAGTCGAGTTTAGTTATAGTTGATCGTATCAATTCATATTTTGATGTGAATTGATTGACTCAAGATCAAATTTAGCTCAGTAGTTCGGATTTGTTTCAATAGGTTATCCTGATCGATTCTAATCGATCAATTTAGTGTTTAAGATAAATATCTAGATTGTAGTTATTTAATTGGTTTCATTATTTGACCTGACTAATTTGATTGGTATGTAAGAAAAGCAATGGGGGGACCCACACTCATCTTAATTTATCTGACCATTTTGGAAGATTCAGTTTCGCACAGGATCACTTGTTGACTCGAGTTCACTCATGCCAACTAGGCTGGTTAGACATGTTGATATGCTGACCTGAATTTGATTAGTCGGATGTCAGATCTGCTAATTTAGAAGAGACTTAAATCTAAATCTCCTCACTAAATATTAAGTTTAGAGGTCTTCCATCGTTGCAGAGATATGGGTGTCTTCTTGGCATTGATCGTTCTTGACTGGTTACAGTGGTTTGATTATATCGAAAAGGTATAACCACTCTATTGGTATTTGATGTCCCAGGGTAGAGATGGATTGGGCCAATAACTGTTAGGTGAGAGTCCAATGATGGCTTTGCATCCATTGGTGAATGATGGGTCTGACTTAATTAAGAAATATGCCAATAACTGTTAGGTGAGGCCACATAACTTAGAGACCAAGCCTACTGCATCTTGCTTAATGAAGCAATGGATAAGATGTTGTTCACTCATTGGTCTATGTCACTAATAACTATTAGGTGAAGTGTGTATAGGTTAATGGGACCGCATTACTTACTTGAAATCGATCGTCTATAGGTTTTCGTTTCTCCACCCAAGGAGTGTGGAAGATTCAAAAAAATAATGAGAGCCTTTATTTGATTTTAAAGTCCCTAGAATAAATATTTTATAAGTATAAAATCTAACAAAAAACTGTTGTCTCTATAGATAAGCATGTCGAGTGCCAACCTTTTAGCTCGTATCCTCGATACCAATAAGTTGATCGATACAAACTATAAAGACTGGCTCTAAAATTTGAGAATCATTCTCAATTTGAGAAACTTACCCATGTTCTTGATCAGGATGCACTTGTATTACCAGCTTGTCCATTCTTTGATCAACGAGCCACACTTGAGAAGTGGATGGATAAAGATAATAAGGTCCAGTGTTATATTTTAGCATCCATGTCCAATGATCTTCAGTGATAGCATGAAGACATGGGGACTGCCAAAGAGATGCTAACTCACCTGCAAGAGTTGTGCAGTGAGCAGAGTTACACAGCTCGCTTTGAGATCTTCAGAGACTATTCAGAGCAAAAATACATGATGGACAATTCATCAATGATCATTGTTTGACAATGATCAAGAACATTGAGGAGCTTCAGAAGCTCAGGATGAATATGGACAAGAAATTGTAGGTAGATTTGATCTTCCAGTCTCTTCCTGATTTGTATGGGTAGTTCATCATGAACTACCATATGAATAAAATTGATAGCACTTTGTCGAGTTACTGAACATACTGGTAATAGCAGAAGGCACCTTGAAGACTTCAAAGGGTACAGTTCTGACTGTGGAGCGATATTCCTCTAAGAAAAAATCTTCTTTTAAGAAGAAAGAAGCTGCGAAGAAATAAAAGAATGAGGTCAAACCCAAAAAGCAGGTTTCAAAGAAGGCTGATGATAAAGAAAAGTATTTCACTGCAACATCAAAAGCTACTGGAGAAGGAACTATCCAGTCTACTTGATGACTATCAAGAGCAAGAAGAAGGATGGACCTTCTGAAGGTACATCTGATATGCTCGTTATTGAAACTAACCTAATGATTTTCTCTTCTACTAGTTGGATTCTTGATTCTGATTCAAATACTTATTTATGCACTTCTATGTAGGATCTTGAAGAAGTGAAAGGGCTGAGGGAAGGTGAGATCACTCTCCGAATCGATAGTAGAGAAAGGGTTGCTGCTATGGCTGTCGAGACCTACTCTCTGTGATTACTATTAAGAGTTAGTTTGATGCTTAAAGATTGCTATTATGTACCTGTACGAGTAAAAATTAATTTTCATATCTATGCTGGCACAGAATAATTATAATTTTTATTTCAATAAAGATATTGTTCAATTTATTTTAAAAATAAAATTATTTCATGTACTTTCTTGATTGACGGTCTTTATTATTTGCATATAGATACGAGTGCAATATTAACTAGCAAACTATGAATGTCATAGGGTCTAAGAGACTTAGAGATAGGATTAGCCAAAAGTATCTGTGGCATCTTAGGCTAGGCTATATAGGAGAGGATAGACTCAACAAATTGGAGAAAGATGATCTTCTCAAACCATTAACTTTCGAGTCTTCTCCGATTTGTGAATCGTGTCTTTAAGAAAAAAATGACCAAGCTACCTTTGTGGGATAAGAAAAAAGGGCCATTGAGATAGTAGTCGTGGTACACACTGACGTGTATGGTGCATTCAATGTACAAACCAAGGGTGGCTATATCTACTTCGTAACTTTTATCGATGACTATTCATAGTATAGGTTTGTATATTTGATGCACCGTAAGTCTGAAACCTTTAAAAAGTTCATAGAGTTTAGACATAAAGTAAAAAAATAGATTAAAAAATTTATAAAGATTCTTTAATCAGATCGAGGAGAAGAATATATTAGTAAAAAATTTCAAATCTATCTCAAAGATAATAGTATAGTCTCACAGTGGATACCTCCAAGGATGCCTCAGCTCAAGAGGGTATCCAAAATGAGGAATCAGATTCTATTAGATATGATCTGGTCCATGATGAGCTTCACAGATCTTTCTGTATTTTTTTGAGGATATGCATTACTTTTTGTGATTCATCTTTTAAATCGAATTCTCTCTAAATCTAATTTTATCATATCATATGAGTTATGGTATGATAAGAAGCCAACTCTTGGGTACCTCAAGATTTGGAGATGTCTGGCCCATGGAGTAATTGCCAAAAAGGGGGCTGGAAGAAGAAGTCAGGTACTTAAAGTAATCCTCGATGATGACCGGAACCGAGAGTTCGAAGTCTGATGAAGCCAAGCTTCCTTAGAACCTTTCTCCTCTTTTTTTTTTTCATGTATTCTTTTTCTTCTCTGATCATTTCTCTTTCTGTTTTTGGCCTTCAAGGCTTTGTAATGTGTACTTCTCCAATGAAATAGAAATAAAATTGTCTATTACCTTGTCCATTCTGGTATTAAATGGTTGTTTACCAAACTTCCTTTGTCTTCCATCTCGTTTGGCATCGGCGTAATTTATAATTCCTCATCTGTTCTTGCTTCGAGTCATCATTTATCGGACTTCTTTTGTCTACTGTCTCGCTCGATGTCGGCATTGTTTGAAGGTTCCTGGTCGTCATTGTGTTGATTCTCCCTTAGGGACTGGAGACTTTCGACAAGAGTTTTCTTTCTTGTTGAGATGAGGTCCCTTGAGTCTCGACCTTCAAAGGCTTCGTAACGCACACTTTACTAATGAAATGAAAAGAAAATTTTCATTACCTCATCCATTCTTGCTTTGAGTCATTGTTTATCAAGCTTCTTTTGTCTTTCATCTTGTCCGATGTCGACGTTGTTTGAAGATTCCTGATCGTCGCTGTATTGATTCACCCTTAAGGACTGGAGAGTTTCGATAAAGATTTTCTTTCTCGTTGAGATGAGGTCCCTTGTGTCTTTGATGTAGTTCATTTTTCACTTATCGCTGGCATAGTTCGTCGCTTTCTCTTTTCATCTCTCCTTTTCTTTTATGTTCGAGTGAGGGTCTTCCCTCTGCTCTTGTCGGGGTCGTGAGAGTGTAGAGGGGCCGTTGAGGAGGCTTTCCTCCTTGTCCAGTCTTGATCGATTGAGCCTTTGTTTATGTCAGGACGAGGTTCTCCTCTTATTTTCGACAGTCATTTTAGCTCATGTTAGGACGAGATTCTCTTTCCATTCTTAATAGGGTTGTGGGGGCATGCAAGGGCCGTTGCAAGGGCCTCTCCCCTCATCCAGTCTTTAAGTAATCAGGTCTTCGACTTTGCTCATGTTAGGACGAGGTTCTCCTTTTTCCTAACAAGGCTGTGGGGGCACATAAGGGCCGTTGAAAGGGCCTCTCCCCCATCCGGTCTTTAAGAAACTGGCCTTCGACTTTGCTCATGTTAGGATGAGATTCTCCTCCTGTTCCTAACAAGGCTGTGGGGTACATAAGGGCCGTTGCAAGGGCCTCTCCCCCCATCTGATCTTTAGAAATCGGGCCTTCGACTTTGCTCATGTTAGGACGAGGTTCTCCTCCTATTCCTAACAAGGTTGTGGGGGCACATAAGGGTCATTGTAAGGGCCTTCCCCCCATTCGGTCCTTAAGAAATCGGGCCTTCGACTTTGCTCATGTTAGGACGAGGTTCTCCTCCTATTTTTAATAAGGCTGTGGGGGCACATAAGGGCCGTTGAAAGGGCCTCTCCTCCCATCCGATCTTTAAGAAACCAGACCTTCGACTTTGCTCATGCTAGGACGAGGTTCTCCTCCTGTTCTTAACAAGGCTATGGGGGCACATAAGGGCCATTGCAAGGGCCTCTCCCCCCATCCGTCTTTAAGAAATTGGGCCTTTGACTTTGCTCATATTAGGATGAGGTTCTCCTCTTGTTCCTAACAAGGCTGTGAGGGCACATAAGGGCCGTTGCAAGGGCCTCTCCCCCCATCCGATCTTTAAAAAATCGGGCCTTCAACTTTGCTCATGTTAGGACGAGGTTCTCCTCCTGTTCCTAATAAGGCTGTGGGGGCACATATGGGCCATTGCGAGGGCCTCTCCCCCATCCGGTCTTTAAGAAATCAGGCCTTCAACTTTGCTCATGTTAGGACGAGGTTCTTCTCTATTCCTAACAAGCTTAATTTCGATTGTATGAGGGAGTTACTCCCTGTCGTTGTAAACTCATGCTAAAAGAAAAATATGCAAGTATGAAACTTTTATTTAAGGCAAAGCTATTGGTAATACATTCACAGATTTTCTGAATTCCATGGTCGCGGAAGCTTTGCTCCTCCGAGCTCTTTTAGATAGTATGTTTCAGGCCGGACCACCTCCTTAACTTCATACGGGCCCTCCCAGTTTGGGGCAAGTTTTCCTTGATTCTGAGGTTGTAAGACAGTGGCTCATCGTAGTACCAGGTCCCCTGCTCTGAAGACTTTACTTTTGACTCGGGAATTGTAGTAGCGGGCTACTTTCTGCTTGTAGGCTGCCATCCAAACTTGAGCTGTTTCTCATTTGTCTTCTAACAAGTCGAGGTTGCCTTGAGATCCTGCAGGTTGCGCCACTCGTTGAATGCCACAACTCGCACCGACAGAAGCTTGAGTTCAATTGGGATCACGACTTCTATCCCGAAGGCTAGGGTGAAGGGGGTCTCCCCTGTGGGCAATCTCTGAGTAGTTCGGTATGCCCATAACACATGATAAAGCTCGTCTGCCCAAGCTCTCTTTGCCTTTTCAAGTCTTGCCTTGATACCTTGCAACAGAGTCCTGTTAGTCACTTCGGCCTCACCGTTTGCCTGCGGATGGGCTACCGAAGTGAAGTTATGAAAGATATTCAGGTCCTCGCAAAATTCGACAAACTTTACCCTAGCAAATTGCCATCCATTATCAGTAATGAGGGTTCTGGGTAAGACGAACCTACAAACAATTGACTTCCAAACGAAGTCTTGCACTTTAGCCTCTGTGATTTTTACTAAAGGTTCAGCTTCGACCCACTTGGTGAAATAGTCTATTGCCATCAGGAGGAACTTTCGCTGCCCGGATGCCATGGAAAAAGGTCCGAGGATATCCATCCCCCATTGCGCAAACGGCCATGGGGCACTCAATGGTGTCAGTTCAGAGGCAGGTTGCCTTTGTACACTTGCATATCTCTGATACCAGTCGCATCTTCTGACATATTCGACGGAGTCATGGTACATGGTAGGCTAGTAATAGCCTTGACAGAGCAGCTTGTGGGATAAATATCTGACCCCCAGGTGACTTCCACAGACTCCCTCATGTACCTCTCTCAAGGCGAAGTCAGCTTCAGAAGGCCGGAGACATTTCAGGAGGGCAAGGAGTACGACCTCTTATATAGCTTGCCTTCGTAAAGGATATATCGGGAGGCCTGGTTCTTAAGCTTTCGAGCTTCCTTTGCATCAGGAGGAAGGATCCCATCCTTGAGGTATGCAACCAGTGGGTCGATCCAACTGGGTTCATGGCTGATCTCCATCACAGACTGTGATTCTTCCGTGCTTGGGCACCTCAGAACTTTGAAAAAGACTCCCTTAGGCAATTCAGCCGGAGCCAGTGTAGCCAGCTTGGAGAGAAAGTTGGCCCTGGTATTTTCTGCTCTTGGGATCTACTTGATGTCGAAGCTGCTGAAGGTCGGGATGATCTCCTTTACCTTTTCGAGATACTTGGCCATACTGTCCTCCCGAGCTTCATAATTTTTATTGACCTGTCCCACTACTAATTGAGAGTCACTGTAGGCTTGAAGCCGATCTACTTCAATTCTTTGGCGACCTTTAGTTCTGCAATCAGAGCTTCATATTCTGCTCCGTTATTTATCGCAGGAAACTCGAAGTGCAGTGCATACTCCACGATAATTCCGTCTGGATTGACCAAGATCAAGCCTGCACCCGCGCCTGACATGTTGGAGGAACCATCCACATAGAGGGCCCAAAAACCATCAAGGAGATCAGCTTTTTCTTTAGGAGAGTTTGGCCGGAGCCCTGGGTGATCGGCTCCATCTCATCCAAGCTTGGCCTCCTCCGGGATAGTGCATTCCACCATGAAGTCTGCTTGTATCTGGGCTTTTATTATCGGCCGAGGTCGATAGTCGATGTCGAACTTTGTGAGCTCGATAGCCCACTTCGCTATCCTCTCAAAGGCATCTGCTCGATGCAAAACCGCCTTGATCGGCTAGTCGGTGAGCAGTATTATGGTGTGTCCTTGAAAGTAAGGTCGGAGCCTCCGAGCTACAACCAACAAGGCGTAAGTTAGTTTCTCTAACTTAGTATACCTGATTTCGGTGTCTCTCAATACTCGGCTTATGTAATAGATCAGCCATTGAATTTTTGCTTCTTCCTTAATCAGAATTGCTGCAAGGGCCACAGGGGAGATCGCCAGGTACAGGAACAACTTCTCTCCAGGCTCGGGCTTTGCCAATACTGAAGATGAGCTGAGGTAGTTCTTCAGCTCCTCGAACGCTTGTTGACATCCAGGGGTCCAACAGAAGTTCTTCGGCTGCTTGAGAGTCTGAAAGAAAGGCAGGCACCACTCGGCCGATCTTGAGATGAAGCAATTTAGGGCCGCTACTCTCTTAGTAAGGCACTGAACTTTCTTTATTGATTTCGGAGCGGTCATTTTCTGGATGGCGTGAATCTTTTCTGGATTTACTTCGATCCCGCACCCCGATACTATAAAGCCCAAAAATTTTTCTGAGGTTACTCCAAAAGTGCACTTGGCCGGGTTCAGCTTCATCTTGTATTTTCGGAGGGTGCTGAAGGTCTCCTTAAGGTCGCCGACGTGGTTCATCAAGGATTTGCTTTTTACGAGCATGTCATCCACGTAGACCTCCATGTTGCGGCCGATCTGCTCTTTGAAGATCTTGTTCACCAGTCGCTGATATGTCATCCCTGCATTTTTGAGGCCGAAAGACATGACCCTATAACAATAAAGGCCACGATTAGTAATAAAAGTAGTTTTTTCTTTATCCTCTGGTGCCATCCGAATTTGATTGTAGCCGGAGAACGCATCCATGAAAGTGAGAAGCTCGTGGCCCGAGGTTGCATCTACCAATTGGTTGATTCTGGACAGAGGGTAACTATCCTTTGGGCAGGCTTTATTCAGCTTTTTGAAGTCTATGCACATCCTCCATTTACTGTTCGCCTTCTTAACCAGACCACATTGAAAACCCAGCTCGGATAGTTGACCTTTCTGATGAACCCGACTTTCAGGAGTTTATCAACTTTCTCGGCTATTGCCATTTGTCTTTTGGTGCATGACTTCAAACTTTTTCCTTCGTTGGTCAGTGTTTGGGATCAACAGTCAGACGGTGTTCCATAATCTCAGCATCGATCCCTGGCATGTCCGTCGGAACCCAAGCAAAAACATCCAGATTCTTTTATAAAAAATTAATAAGTTGTGTTCGCACCTCTTTCCCTAAGCTGGAGCTGATCTTCACCATGTGCTCCTCGTTCCCATCATTCAAAGAAATTGAGACAAGATCTTCCATTGGCCCACCCCATTCTTCAGTCAGGTCATCACGGGTGTCCAATCCATCAACCAGACAGGGGTCGGGCTGACCACTTCTTTGCAGGGCTATATTATAACAATGTCTTGCCAGGGCTTGATCTCCTCTAACTTCTCCGACCCCCTGGCTGGTAGGAAATTTTAATTTCAGATGGTAGGTCGATACTACAGCTCGGAGGGCGTTGAGGTCGGGTCAGCCGAGAATTGCATTGTAGGCAGACGGTGCCCTCACCACTAGGAAATCCACCAGCGCTTTGGATTGTTTTGGATGCTGACCTGCAACTACAGTCAAAGTTATTACTCCCTCCACTAGCACAGCATCGCCAGTAAACCCTACCAATGGGGAGCAAATCGACCCTAACCGACCATCAGGGATGGATATTTTTGAGAATGCATCATAAAATAAAATATCGACTGAGCTTCCACTGTCAACAAGAATGCGACATACATTATAATCAATAATATTTAAAGAAACTATAACCACATCATTATGGGAGAACTGGATCCCTTGGGCATCTTCTTCATTAAAGGTTATAGATCCTTCAGTTCCTTGCCGCTTGAGCGGTCCGGCCGATCCACTGGCCACTCCCCTCTGAGACCCTTCAGAGATGGTGTTGATGATTTCAACCGGAGGCCGATCTCCAGGCTGTTCTTCCCTCCTTCGCGGCTTCGATTGTGGTGGGGCCTTTGGCTGATCTTTCCTACTTCCAGGTTGGCATCGAATGAATCCGTCGACTGTCGTTGCCGGAAGAGGAGGAGCCCGGGAAGCTAGAGGCGAGGTCAGAGCCTGAGATTCGATTGCGGAGGTCGTGGATCACCCGGTGGATGCCTTTTGGGGAGGCATCAGGTGGAGATCTAATAGGAGAAGGAGAGGAGGATGTCGGAGAAGATGATTGGAGGCAATCCCGTTGAGCACTCCTTCAAGAACAAGGGTACTGCGAAGACACAGGCCCTTCTTCTAGCGCCAATTCTGTTGGTGCAGAATTCCGTTGAAGTCGGAGAAGCTGGAGTCAGGATGATCGCGGCCGCCACCGGGACCTGCAAGGAAAGTCTAAATCAGAGTTGGAGGTGCTCCGGTAAGATCCTCCGACGCTCAAGTCAGTACTCTGCTTCAACAGAAATGGAGTGCTCGAGGAAAAATTTTAGCAGAGTTTTGAGATAGAGTTCAGAGCTTAGAGAAGAATGTATCTAAGGGTCCTTATTTATAGATGGAGAGCGTAATCGATTGACAGTGACGTCTGTAATCGCCTGGTAGTGGGCTGTTCAGAGCCGCCTAAAGTTTGTTATGGAGAGTAGTGGCATCAGGGGTCGTTCAGGGCCATGTGGAGTTGGTTACGGAGAGTGGAGTGGTGGCCATTGTTGCGACTTATCAGAGAGTAGTGGAGCCACGCGGAATCCGTTGTAGAGAGTGGAGCAGGGTAGCGGCCCTCGTCGTGGCTCGCCAGAGAGTAGTGGAGCTGCGTGAAATCTGTTGCAGAGAGTGGAGTAAGGTAGCGGCCCTCATCGTGGCTTGCCAGAGGGTTTGAATCTGTCAGCTGAAGCTCGACTGGGATGTCTGATGGAGCGAAATGGCTCTCTGTCTTGTCGATCTAGGAGAAGCTCGAATATTTTCGAGGTCACTGATGAGTCTACTGTTGTCGGAGGCCTTGGGCACTAAGGCTATAGGTGAGGCACTGAGGCTACAGGTGAGAACCATCTACTGTAGAGACTCAGATGAAGACTTTCAGTTGGCGAAGTCCGATAGGAGCCCAATTGCTAGAAAAGTCCATCTGGAATTTGCCTGGTGTGAAAGCTCGTCTGAAGATTATCCGTTGAAGAAGTCCATTTCATGAGGAACTTGGCGGAAGGTCGACCGGTGGTGGACTTCAGATGGCGTTGGGGAGGCTCATCTGCTGGAGGAGTCTGAGGGATCGAAGGCGATCGGTCGTTGTAGAAATCCAGCTGCTGGAGCCCATCCGTTGCGAAAGCTCGCCCGAAATCCATCCGCTTGGAAGCTTGGATGGAGTCTGGTTCTTGTGGGAGGCCGAAAGGAGGCCGCTTATTGTTGGAGCTCGATCGAAGATCGATTGTCGTGGGAACTCGGAGTAACGATCTGGTCGGTGGATCCTGCCCCATGGTAGAAGCTCGTCTGGGATCCGGCTATGAAGAAGCTCGACTGAAGTCTACCTGTAATGAAAGTTCGAAAGAAATTTGTTTACAGTAGAGGCTCGAATGGAATTTGTAGACCGCCTGCCATAGGAGTTCGGAGTAGACCGCTCGCTGTAGGGGTTCGGAGTAGATTTCTCGTAGTAAAGTTTGGAGTAGACTGCTCATAGTAGAAGTTTGGAGTAGACCATCCGTAGTAGAAGTTTGGCTCTCACAGGAGTCCGGTTGGAATCCTGTGTGAAAAAAATTCAGTGCAGGGATAAAATGGTAATTTTAAAATTTTTTCAAAATTATGATTTTCAGTAAAAAATATTAATTAATCTAATTAATTAACATGAATTTATCCTACACTAGGATCTAAATATGATATATAGCATGCATTCATTTAAATTTGAAATTCAAATTCGAACAGTAAATACTTTACTGTAATGTGTTCAGAACACAAAACCTTTGTGCGGGTAGTAGATCACCGCAATCTGATCACTGTCGAAAGAGTCTGATCATCACGACATAGCCACACAGTATGTCTGACCTCTGCAGATCATCCACACGAAGCTCTCGATCTGATCGACTCTTCACGAGTGCTAGCTCGTTGTAGAGCCCTTTTGACGGTGGATGCTGATCGAACTCCTTCGATCGATGTCTATCGATTTTTTGGACACTCTGAATCATCAACAGATGTGTTGAGAGGATGTTGAAGATCTTCCTAAGATTTTATGGGCTCACGACACTCATAGCTCACTTTCTCACTTCCGAACCCCAGGCTAAAACTTTTGGGAACTCATCGAAAATCTTGCACCCACTTTTCTTTCTTTTCTTTCTTTTTCTCTTGGAAGGATATGGACTTCCTTCTCATGCAAAAGACTTCTCATGCCCTAGAATTTTTCTCCAAAAAACTTCTTCTTCTTGCATGCCCCACTCTTCTCGTCCTTTTATAACAACATCAAACGTCTTATCCAAAAGAATGGATAAAGATGAGTAATTGCACATTTGAATTCAAATCAAATTTTGAATTCAAATGGACACCAACTAATCCTTATCCACTAAAGATATGAGTCGTGGCTTAAATTATGCATGGAGTGATTTCATGAGAAACCTTTTCTATGTAATAAATAGGGCGTAAAAAAATGGATAAGGTGCAAAGATTGATTGCCCATTCAAATTCAAACTTTATTTTGAATTTGAATGGCCAACCAATCATCCTTATCCATCCATTTGGCACATTAAAGTGGGGCATGGAGAGGGCTTGGTGTGAGAAAAAAATTCATGAGAAGTTCCTTCTCATGAATCCAAATGGGTGCAATGGAAGTGAGGTGGCGCATGGAGATTGGGTCGAGGTGGTTTAATTATTTAAACCAACCTAATTGAACCAAATAAGTTAGGTCCAATTAGACTAATTTAAATCTAACTTAATTAGGCTCAATAAAATCCTAATCAAATCAAAAATTGACTAAGCCCAACCTCTGATCAAATCAGGGACCAAACCATCTCGACGATTAGGTCAACTCTTAACCTAATCGGGTCAAACCCAACTGAATCCAATTCAATTAGACTTGATCCAAAAATAATTACTCAATCAAATTGAGTTAATTAGCAATCAAATCACTAATTAAATATGTCATAAATATTGAGTCCAAATCTAATGGGTAATCAGGCATCAAAATTCATCGATATGTAATCCTGATCGAAAAATCCCAACCAGTGGGACTCTTGACCCCGATACCCATAATGTGTGAAACTCATGATCAGAGAATCTTGATTCTCAATCACTGAGTCCCAAACATGTAGGATTCTACATCAGCCATCAGATCAGATAAGAACCTCTAATGTGTGTGACCCCGCAAGTTCGAACCTAAGCTGGTAGCACAGGAACCAATTCCTATACTAATCGAAGTGACCATCTAGCAATGGTACCTGATGACCGGATAGGTTGAATGGTCGCAATCGCAACACTCAGAACCTACGTGAATATGGTTAGTGTATAATTCATTTTTTTGATCTCTGTGTTTAGGATGACACAGGGTTAAACTGTCAACCCTGATCAGATCATCCGAATCATGCTCAACTCAAATAGTCCTGTGACTCCTCACAAAGTCTATCCGAGCCAAGGTTTTGTTAAATTGAAACACGACTGTACACAGCTTCTGAATTGGAGTGGTCAATCCCATCTTGACACATGCACCGACAAGTCAAGTACTTGACTACACCCAGCAGCCTTCCGTCACTGAATTAGAAATTCAGATAGTCCAGTACGTAAGTGCAGTGAGTTGCTTGCAAGTCACCGTGGCGGTCTCAGGTCGGAGGGATATTTATACCCATATTCCATCGGAGCAAATCTTGACAGTAGAAATAGCTCCAGAGTCGGTCATGTTCAGTGCAGATATACCCTTACATCTCACCTGTATGCCATACTAGTGTCTCCACACTCATTGGTTAAGAGGACAACCAACCTATATGGCACACAACGACCTATATTTGATAAACATTATCATCCTTGGTAACAACATATCATTTGGTTGCGAATAGATTTAAGGACTAAACGACAAATCTTCCTTTGTCGAGTCTAAATAGTCCTAAGGACTTCACCACAACATAGGAGTTCATTAGAGGATGAAATATTTTATGATGAAAAATGCTAAAATAATTTTTATTAATTCATAATTCATGTACAAATATAAAAAATAAGCACAACCATCAACAGGCTGATGATTGGCTTTGGGACACTATTTCCAACAATCTCTCACTTGGCCTAAAGCCAATCAGTGCAGTGTCTAATACCCATCTTCGACTTGTAGTTGTCAAACTCCTTCACCGTAATGGCTTAGTGAATAGGTCAGCCAGGTTCTCCTTCCCATCGATCTTCTGAAGATCGATGTCACCTTGATCCATAATTTTTCGGATGAGATGGTAGCAGCACAGAATATGCTTCGTCCGCTGGTGTGCCTTTGGTTCCTTCACCTGAGCAATGGCTCCAGAGCTGCCACAGTAGAGCAAAACTGGACCAACAAGGGAGGGTGCTACTCCGAGCTCGGTGATGAATTTTCTCAGCCACACTGCTTCTTTGGCAGCATCTGATGCAGCGACATACTCCACCTCACAAACTGAATCAACCACTGTGTGCTGCTTGAAACTTTTCCAGTAGATAGCCCCACCATTAAGGATAAAAATAAATCCCGACACACTTTTGCTGTCATCATGATCAGACTGGAAATTAGAGTCTGTAAACCCTATAAGTCTCAAGTCCAATTCACCATAAACAAGCCACGGTCCTTAGTATTTCTTAAATACTTCAGGATGGTTTTAACAACCTTCCAGTGATTCTCTCCTAGATCAGATTGGTATCTACTCACTACCCCTTAGTGAGTATGCCACATCTGATCGTGTACATGTCATGGCGTACATGATAGATCCCACTGCCGAAGCATATGGAATCCTACCCATATGCTCTCTCTCTTGAGGTGTTGTTGGACAATCTTTCTTCGATAGGTCGTCTGTGAAGGTTATGAAGTAGAAATATCCACCTCTTACACTTAAGCTCATGGGTCCACATACATCAGAATGTACCAAACCCAAGAGTTTACTGGCTCGCTCACCTTTTCCAGTAAAAGGTGATTTGGTCATTTTACCAAGAAGACAGGACTCACAAGTTGGAAGTGATTCACAATCACCTACTTCAAGAATTCCTTCTTGAGCCAACCTGTTTATCCTATTCTTATTGATATGACCTAGCCTACAGTGCCAAAGGTAGACTTCTGACATATTATCTATTCTAGGGCATTTACCAGAGGTTTGAACCACATTAACAGGTTGTGATAGAAAGTAAATTCCATTATTAAGTTGTCCAACAAACATTATAACACCATTCAAAATGATATTGCAAATATTTTCTTTTATTAAAAATTGATAACCGTTCATGGCCAAAAGGCCTACAGAAATAATATTTAATAAAAAGCTTGGACAATAGTGACATTCACTCAAAATTACATTTCCAGAATTGATTACTAGGTTCATGATTCCTAATACTAGAACTAGAACTTTGCTTCCATCTCCAACGTTCAAGAATCTCTTACCTTCATCAAATCTCCTACTGACCTGCAGACCCTGCATCGAATTGCAAATATGATAAGGGCTTCAGTATCCAATACCCAAGCAGTAGTATCACAAATGAAAAAGTTGCAAGGTGTTATCATATAAGTACCTTGCTTCTTCTTCGGCCTGTTCGGATCCAGGGAAGCAATGTATAGAGGATAGTTCCTCTTCCAGTGCCCCTGCTTCTTGCAAAAAAAGTACTCCGCCTGGCTCTGGTCGGGCTTGCGCTTCTTGGTCTGACCCTGTGCAGATGTCCCAGCATGCAGCTACACCTTCTTATTCTTCTTCTTCTTGTTCTTCTTCTTTTCTTTCTTAAAGGGTCGACGACCATAAGAAGACCCTCCCACAACATTCACCAACTCCTTATGGAGCTGGTGATCCTTCTCAAAGTTTTGCAGCAACCCCAACAAACCGTGGTAGTTCGCTGCAGGCTTTGTCATCCGAAAATGAGTAAGGAAAGGGAAGAAGGACTTGGGCAATGAATTAAGGATCGCATCCTTACCGACCTGCTCGTGCAGGGGAAAGTCCAGTTTAGTTAGGCACTCAATCATTTTGATCATGTACAGTACATGATCAGTGACTGAGGCTCCATCCCTCATCCGAGCATTGAAAATAGCACAACTAATTTTGTGCCTTTCAACGTCGTCAGGCGTGCCAAAGGAGTCGTTCAACATTTGAAGCATCTCCTGTGGCTGGGCGTTCTCGAACCTGCAGCTGAACTCATCATTCATTGCTGCCAGCATAATGCACCGAACGGTGGTGCGATCGTTAAGCCTCTTTTGATAAGTATCTCGGACCGTCCCTCTAACGTTCAGGGCTGGCTCCTCAGGTGCCGGATCCGTTACTACATAAAGGATCCGCTCATGCTCAATGATGATTTTTAATTTTCGATACCAGCTATCGAAATTAGATTCCATGAGCTTGTCATTATCTAATAATGATCGGAGGGACAGGGTAGTGGCCATAGCTGTATAAAGGAAAATCAGACCTCTATTAGTATATAAATTATAAATACTAAAGACTTAAACTTTAGTCTAAAGTTTCTCCCAGTATTTTTACGAACTGGTAGCCTCAACCTCCAATTCGAGGAATTACTTTAATTCCTTAGTGGGTATTAGAATCCACACAGACTACACACGAGCCCAACTTTGGTTGCTCAACCCATGTGCATTAATGGGTAGGTTCATAACCAGTTGTTTCTCTAAACAACTTCTAGTAATTGATTTTGCCCCAGAACCTAATCAGTAGGCTTTGGCCTCCACTGAAAAGATCTGGTCAGGTCCAACCATTAACATGATTTGATTTGGTGAATCGGACCAATAAATGATCAGGCCCGACTTTGGCCGGCCAACCTGACCACCATCAGAAAGACTTAAATCAAATTATCATATTATGAATGATAATTTCATTAGTCAATAAGCACCAGGCCTTTGGGCCTCCAATGATTATTAAACTAATGGACTCATTATCACTCACTTAATGGGAGGCTATGACTTAGTTATCAATATAACTTAATCATTTTTAGGGACCTAATATTTTTTGAGGATTTTATTAAAGGATAGATGAGAAAAAAATATCCAGCCAATTTCAATCCTCCCACTGACTTCACCAAGTCAGATTAAAAAAAAAATTTAATTAAAGCTGGCATTACGAGCACCTAAATCAGTCAAACTGATTTACCAATGACATGGGTGAGCCATAATCACCAAGTGATCTAATCAAAACCTAATTCACCAGGTTGGCCAAGTAAGTGAGATCAGTGGTGGGGATAAGCCATTAACTCATCAAAGATCGAATCACTGCGAGTAGCTCCCACTTAAAAACCACTGGTCAAAATACCAAACTTATCTTAGACACCAACCGGTTCATTAGTTTTAATTTGATCAACTTATTAAATAGGGTTCCACCGCGTAGCCATGAATTAAGTCCATTTTGGTCTAGTTAAAGACATAGACCCATTCAACTACAACTATTGGAGTTGAGTCTAGAGTATCCTTGACCTAATCTAATTTAACTTTTGATTAGATTTGATCAATTACTCTAATTTAGTCCATTTCTTTAAGCTAACCTTAGGTCTAACCCAATTATGGACCTAATCCATCTAACCCATTGACCCACAAGTTTATGCAATTGTCTTAGGTCTTAATTCACAATTCTAGACCTACTAGACAATACTTAATTCTTTTAATTAAGTATTTGGACTGATGGGTTAGGATTTGGCATTTCAAAAATAATTTTCAAATTTGAAAGGTTTTATTTTCTGTTCACCAAATATGTTGACTCATTCCATAAATAGATCAACACATTTCATAAATAGCAATCCTATTGCTAATTACATAACAGAAAATAACTCAATCAAAATAAATCATGAATATTTCTTTAGATCTAATCTAACACATTCATGATAAATTTTACAATTGAACCTTTACAATTAATTTCTTTCACTGCTTCATCTGCATGGGATATAATTGTAGCGGCACCCCTACCGCCATAGGAGACCCCATCGAATGGGAGGAGAGGGCCTTTAAACCCTACTTTTCTCCTATGATTGGATGGCCATGGCAACCAACCCAATTTGATTACTTGCTACTTGGATCAAGTATATCTAAAAATTTAAATTTCAAAATTTAAATTTCAAATTTTAAATTTTGAATTTCAAATTTCAAACAAATTTCAAATTTTAAATTTTAAAATTTTGAATTTCAAATTTTGAATTTTAAATTTTGAATTTCAAATTTTGAATTTCAAATTTGAAATTTCACCCAAATTTCAAATTTCAAATTTTAAATTTTGAATTTCAAATTTTTGAATTTTGAATTTCGAATTTCAAATTTCAAAATTCAAATTTCAAATTTTGAATTTCAATTTTTTTTGAATTTTGAATTTTGAACAACATTCAAAATTTAAATTTTAAATTTAAACTTTTAGATTACAACTTAATCTATGCATGTAAATATATATATCATATCTAAGAACCCGCTCTGATACCATATGTGGGGTAAATTCAGTGCAGGGGTAAAATGATAATTTTAAAACTTTTTTAAAATTATGATTTTACAGTGAAAAAATATTAATTAATCTAATTAATTAACATAAATTTATTCTACACTAGGATCTAAATATGATATATAGCATGCATTCATTTAAATTTAAAATTCAAATTCGAACAGTAAACACTTTACTGTAATGTGTTCAGAACACAATACCTTTGTGCGGGTAGTAGATCACCGCAATCTGATCACCATCGGGAGAATCTGATCATCGCGACATAGCCATACAGTGTGTCTGGCCTCTGTGGATCATCCACATGAAGCTCTCGATCTGATCGACTCCTCACGAGTGCTAGCTCGTTGTAGAGCCCTTTTGACGGTGGATGTTGATCGAACTCCTTCGATCGATGTCTGTCGATTCTTTGGATACTCTGGATCATCAACAGACATGCTTGAGAGGATGTTAAAGATCTCTCTAAGATTTTGTGGGCTCACGATACTCGTAGCTCACTTTCTCACTTCCCGAACCCCAGGCTAAAACTCTAGGGAACTCACTAGAAACCTTGCATCCACTTTTGTTTCTTTTCTTTCTTTTTCTCTTGGAAGGATTGGACTTCCTTCTCATGCACAAGACTTCTCATGTCCCAAAATTTTTCTCCAAAAAACTTCTTCTTCTTGCATGCCCCACTCTTCTCCTCCTTTTATAACAACGTCAAACGTCTTATCCAAAAGAAAGGATAAAGATGAGTAATTGCACATTTGAATTCAAATCAAATTTTGAATTCAAATGGACACCAACTCATCCCTTATCCACTAAAGACGTGAGGCATGGCTTAAATTATGCATGGAGTAATTTTATGAGAAATCTTTTCTCATGTAATAAATAGGGCGTAAAAAAATGGATAAGGTGCAAAGATTGATTGCCTATTCAAATTCAAACTTTATTTTGAATTTGAATGGCCAACCAATCATCCTTATCCATCCATTTGGCACATTAAAGTGGGGCGTGGAGAGGGCTTAGTGTGAGAAAAAAATTCATGAGAAGTTCCTTCTCATGAATCCAAATGGGTGCAATGAAAGTGAGGTGGCGCATGGAGATTGGGTCAAGGTGGTTTAATTATTTAAACCAACCTAATTGAACCAAATAAGTTAGGTCCAATTAGACTAATTTAAATCTAACTTAATTAGGATTAATTAGGCTCAATAAAATCCTAATCAAATCAAGAATTGACTAAGCCCAATCTCTAATCAAATTAGGGACCAAACCATCTCGACGATTAGGTCAACTCTTAACCTAGTCGGGTCAAACCCAACTAAATCCAATTCAATTAGACTTGATCCAAAAATAATTACTCAATCAAATTGAGTTAATTAGTGATCAAATTATTAATTAAATCTCTCATAAATACTTAGTCCAAATCTGATGGATAATCGGGCATCAGAATTCATCGATATGTAACCCTGATCGAAAAATCCCAACCAGTGGGACTCTTGACCCCGGTACCCATAATGTATGGAACTCATGATCAGAGAATCCTGATTCTTGATCACTGAGTCTCAAATATATAGGATTCTATATCAGTCATCAGATCAAATAAGAACCTCTAATATGTGTGACCCCGCAGGTTCGAACCTAAGCCGGTAGCACAGGAACCAATTCCTATACTAATCGAAGTGACCATCTAGCAATGGTACCCGACGATCGGATAGGTCGAATGGTCGCAATCGCAATACTCAGAACCTATGTGAATATGGTTACTGTATAATTCATCCTTTTGACCTCTGTGTTTAGGATGACTCAGGGTTAAACTGTCAACCCTGATCAGATCATCCGAATCATGCTCAACTCAAATAGTCCTGTGACTCCTCACAAAGACTACCCTGGCCAAGGTTTTGCTAAATTGAAACATGACTGTACACAGCTCCTGAACTGGAGTGGTCAATCCCATCTTGACACACGCACCGATAAGTCAAGTACTTGACTACACCCAGCAGCCTTCCGTCACTGAATTAGAAATTTAGGTAGTCCAGTGCCTAAGTGTAGTGAGTTGCTTGCAAGTCACTATGGCGGTCTCAGGTCAGAGGGACATTTATCCCCATATTCCATCGGAGCAAATCTTGACAGCAAAAATAGCTCCGGAGTCGGTCACGTTCAGTGCAGATGTACCCTTACATCTCACCTATATGCCATACCAATGTCTCCACCCTCATTGATTAAGAGGACAACCAACCTATATAGCACACAACGACCTATGTTTGATAAATGTTGTCGTCCTTGGTAACAACATATCATTTGGTTGCGAACAGATTTAAGGACTAAACGATAAATCCTCCTTTGTCGAGTCTAAATAGTCCTAAGAACTTCACCACAACATAGGAGTTCATTAGAAGGTGAAATATTTTATGATGAAAAATATCAAAATAATTTTTATTAATTCATAATTCATGTACAAATATAAAAAATAAGCACAACCATCAATAGGCTGACGATTGGCTTTGGGATACTATTCTCAACATCCTGAAGGCGGTCGACCGCCATAGAAACTTGGATGGAGTCTGATTACTGTAGAAATCTCATTGTCGAAGAAGCTCGGATATTGACAAAGTTCGGAAGAAGTTCGGAGAATAGTTAATCACTGTAGAAGGTTGGCTGGCGATGAGGCCCAGAGAGCTTTTGGGGCGGCCCGGTAGATGAATGCAGAAGTTCACTATCGGAGAAGTTTGGATGGTCGAAGGGGTTTGGAGAGATGCCACACACAAGGTCAGAAGCCGGAAGAGCCCTGGAAGGGTCGGTCTTTTTCAAACTTCGGCCAGAGGGTATTTTATACCCAACAAGAACCATAGGCGATATCTCATACCCAAGAGTTTGAATCAGAAGAACTTAATGATAAAATTGCATGTATCTCATATACACCTTTTGGTGCATTGATTGCACTAATCTTTACAAATGCAAGGTAAACCTTGCAATTCTTTTTCCAATATCCTATCTTACTGTAGTAAAAGTAGGTACCTTGTCCAGAGGTTTTCTTCTCCTTTTTCTTCTTCTTGTCACCTTTAGGGTTCAATCCTTTCTTCGAACCTTTTATGTCTAATTTTTTCTTAAAGGTCTTTTTCATAAGAAGAACTGGAGCCTTATCCTTTTTAATGTGGCCCTTAGCTATTTTGAGCATATTTAATAGCTCAGACAAAGAGATATTCAGTTTATTCATGTGGTAATTCACAACAAATTGAGCGAATGATTTAGAAAAAGATTGCAGGATCAAATCCTAACTCAGTTCTCCATCCATCATAAAACTTAATTGATCTAATCTAGTAATCAAGTCAATGACCTTAAGGATATGGTCTTGTATGGATGATCATTCCGTCATTCTAGCATAGAATAACTACTTAGATATCTCATATCTAGCAGTTCTACTATGCTCTCCATACAACTTTAAATTGAAGAGTATAGATTGAGTATCTATACTTTCATGCTGCTTCTGTAATTCATTACTTATAAAGATCAGTATGATATATTTTACAGTCAAGCTATCATTCTTCCACATCCTACATATGGATACCTTTTCTTTAGTGGCATCATCTCCAATCTCTTATGATTCAAAGACATCAAGAATATAGAAAAGCTTCTCCTGAGTGAGCACTATTTTTAAATTTCTCAACCAATCCACATAATTAGGATTGGTTAATTTGTTGGAATCTAAAATCCCTCGCAATGATAATGAAGATGCCATTATAGAATTAATCTATATTAAACAAAAAATAATACATAAGCAACCACCTCATGATGATATATATAATTAAATAAGATCTTTTATTTAATTATGTCTTTCATTATTTTATTGAATATCATAGCTTTCTTTTATGATGAACGAGATATACTAAATATGTATCTTAATGGGGTTGAGATCCTAATTCCTCATAAAAATCTTGTGGTAACACAACAAACCCTTATGAGTTCACAGGTAGAAAACTCTTTCTAATTGTATCTCATACAATTTTCAACTATTTGTTGACCTCTAAAATATTAATAGCCTTATAGTAATATAATAAACTATAATATTTTAGTTAAGGCCCTTCATTTTCATACAGTGAAATTTGAATATAACTATCCTTATAGTAACACAACAAAGTAGTAAATCCAAAATTATCATAAGCATCTTATATGCACTAGAACTATATTACATCAGGCCCACAGCAAGTCTTGTAGTACTACAACAAACTTAATATGGTTCATGATATAACTTTGACCTAGTATGAAGAAAGGCCCCTAGTAGTGTTTTCAGTATTAAGATTTTATTCAATTTCAAGTTCTCTTAATCAAATTGATAGGTAAGTAGGTGGGGGTCCCCTGTTGCTTTCTTTAGATACTAATAAATTGATCAGATCAGTTAATGGAATCAATTAAAGAACCACCTATAGTACTTTTTTAGGCACCGACTGATCAATTGATCAAGAATTGGTTAACTATAGTTGCTGCCACTACTGCTTAATATAATTTTATGAGGGCTTCACTTGGTCTCACACATATTCTAAAATGATCTTATAATATTCAAAAATAAAACATCCTTTCATGGTTCTTCTTCTTGATTCATATAGGCACCTCCTCCACCATAGTCCTTTATAGCAAAATGGCCTTTACTATGATTCTCAAAGAGTACTAGGCTACTAAAAATTTTAATCCTCTATTAGTACATATCACATATATATTAAATATGCATCAATTCATGTCATCATATAAAAACATAATCATGATTATAGCATAATTTATAGCATGTGTACAATCAACATATTAACATATGAATGAACCAAATAAGGCCGGCTCTGATACCACTGTGAAATTATGATGATACAGTAGAAGCATGGATTTCAAAATTTAAACTAATAATTTTTAAACATTAAATCTTAAACCAAGATCTCCTTGATAATTAACAGTCATATAAAATATTTTCATAACATAATTGAAGGTATATAAAAATACCTGCAGCGCTATATCTAAATTCTGACAGAACTTTCACCATGCGTCCAAGTGTTCATCCTCCAATAGTGATCCATACAAGGCTTTGATCAAGACACTCTCTCCTTTCTAATTGGTTCTTTCCTCTGATTTCTTCCTCCAAAAACTTTTCTAGATAGCCGAACTGTTGGGAAATGTGTCCTAAAAGCCAATCATCAAGCTGTTGACGATTGGGCAACCAAGTATTGTAACTGATTTGTTAATAAATAAAATATATTTTTGGTATTTTCATCATAAGTCTTCATCTTCTAATGAACTCCATTATTATGATGAAGTCCTTAGGGCTATTTAAGTTCAATAAAGAGAGGATTTATCGATTAGTCCTTAAAACTGTTCACGATCAAATGATAAGCTGTTAATAAGGACGACAGCTTCTATCGAGCATAGGTCGCTGTAGGCCATATGGGTTGGTTGTCCTCTTAATCAAGGAGTATGAAGATACTGGTATGGAATACAGGTGAGATATAAAGGTACATCATCATTGAACGTGACCAACTTCAGAGCATTCTACTGTCAAGAATGTCTCTGATGGGATATAGGTATAAGTATCCTTTAGACCTGAGATCGCCTCAGTGACTTGCAAGCAACTCACTGTGCTTTGGTACTGGACTAACTGAATTTTTAATTCAGGGATGGAAGGCTTTTAGGCACAGTCAAGTACTTGCAAAGTCAGAGTGTGATCGAGATGGGATTGACCACTCCAAGAGTTGGAGAAGAATGAGTCGCTGTATTTCAATTTAGCAAAACCTTGGCCAAGATAATCCATCAGATGGATTTGATATTTTGAAATACAATGTGGACAACCTGATCAGAGTTGACAGTTGAACTCTGAGATGTCCTATGATCACTTTGGTCAAGGGGATGAATTATATGAAAACTATATCCGCATGGGTTCTAAGGATGTTGTTCTACACATTCGACCTATCCGGTCGTCGAGTACCATTGCTAGATGGTCACTTTGATTGGTATAAAAATTTATTCCTGTACTACCGGCTTAGGTTTAGACCTATGAGGTCATACACATTAGAGTTCATGATCCGATCGGATAGTTGATCAATGATTAAGAATCGTTCTAGGGTTAAATGATCAATACGATTGACATTTAACCTAGTGCAAGTGTTGCAGGAGGATCGATTAGCAATTTGATTGCTAATTGACTTAATTTGATTAAGCCAATGGGTTGAGATTAAGTCTAATTAAATATAATTTAATTAAATTTGGTTTGAGCTTGATTGGATTAAGTTCAATTAGTTTATTGGATAAGCCAATTGCAAGAAAAAACTAGTCCTAGTTCAATTAGGACTTGGATCAACCTAATTTTTAATTTGATTAAAAAATTAAATCAGATTTAAATCTAAT
This sequence comes from Elaeis guineensis, assembly GCF_000442705.2. NCBI lineage: Eukaryota > Viridiplantae > Streptophyta > Magnoliopsida > Arecales > Arecaceae > Elaeis > Elaeis guineensis. The sequence continues at coordinate 36,277,034 of NC_026000.2, read as the reverse complement.
TTAATTTGATTAAATTAGATTTTTAATTAGGTTAAAACCTATTTTAATTAGGTTGATCTAATTTTAGTTTGATTTAGTTTGAGAAACCAAATTAAAACAAGTCATGAGTTAGAATCCTAGTAAGACTAGGATTCCACCTCGCACCACATAAGCCTCCTCCCACATCCTCTCTCTTATTTCATGCCAATCTCCTCTTATTTTGTGTGACAAAAGCCCTCTCCCAGATCTCTCCCATGTCCACAAAAGGTTTTCTCTCTTCTTTCTTACATGGAAGGTGGTTTGGATCAAATCAAAGAGGAATAAGTTTGGATTTCGAATTCTATGAGATAGAGTTTTAGAAATCCAAAACTCTTTCAATTTTGCATTGAATTTATTCAAATTTTTTTTAGAATTTTTATGACTTTTATGGTACACATTGTGTACCCTTTTTTAGTGATTCATGTACAAAAATAAGGAGGAGATGCTCAAAAGTTGGGCGCCCTTATCTTGCCATATTTGGATAAGCCTTGACTAGGTATTTGACCTAGACAAGGACTCTATCATATCTCTCTCTATAAAATGAGTTTCTTTATAAAAGTTTTGGAGAAGATATATATTTGAGATACCTTTGGGCCATCTAAAAATCAGAGAGAAAGACCTTTGGGTCGTGGAGATATAATAGACACAATATAGGATGTTTAAAGAGAGAAACGAGAAGAAGAAGAGGGTCTTCTTCTAGGGTTGTTTGTTTTCATCTCTTCCCTTCCTCCATCTTGAGTTTTCTGAGAGTGTCTCAGATCTGAAACTCCTCCTTCTACTTCTCATCTTTGAAAGAGCCCAAATCAAGAAGAAGGAGGCACCTGATCAACCATCAAAGAAGGATCAGCACAGTACTAGCATACTGTGCTGATTTCCTGAAGCAGGACTTCTGATCGAGATTCATGGGCTCGTGTGGATGACTCCTAGAGGCCGGATGCATATGTGGCTTGTAACATCATTCTTAAGCTTGGATCAGCGAGGTTAGAACGTCTAACTTGCAAGGTAATAGATCTGCTCTATTATTTAATACATACATTAGATGTAGTATAGAAACATGTTGATATGATCAACATGTAGTTCATGCTCTATATATTTTAATTTTTGAATTAATGCTATATAATAATTATGTAATAAAATATTAGATCTAGAGATTCTCTGATTTTAAAATATAAATTTTAATTTATTTTAGTCTTCCGTTGCATGATCTTGAAAAAGTTTCAAGATCTAACCCTGAAACCCTAGATCAGGTTCCTACAATTGGTATCAGAGCCCAGGTTCTTCATTATATGATTATTTATACATGTTTAGATTATTTCTTAGATTAGATCTAATTTATAATCTAATTATTAAATTTAAAATTAAAATTTTAGATCAATCACGAACTGCAAGGTTGTCCTGTTATAAGGTTTACCCCTTACAGTGCAAAGGTTATCCTAGTTCGTGTAGATCTGTCTTTAATCATAATTTATTAGATATGATCTAGATTAAATTTATGATTTATTAAATTTAAAAAATATTTAAATCTAAAATAAAATTTCTTTGTTAATAATTTTTGTGTAAAGAAATTGTATAAAGTTAAAATTATTTCAATTACATGAACCTGTTTAGATTAGATCTAAAGTAGTTTCATTTTTATTTTACTTGCATCTTGATTATGAATCAAACATGCAATATGGTTGGTAGAATCATATTATAAAATTATTTTACAAATATAAAAATTTATTTTTGAAAAGCCGAACCCAACCCACAGCCCAAAACTTAATTAAGAATTAAGAAGTTATTTTGATTAGGTTCTAGGATTGTGAATTGAAGAACCTAAGACACAAACCATAACACATTGGATTAATGGGTTAGTGGGAATTAGGTCCATTAATTGGGTTAGACCTATGGTTAGATTAAAGATGGACTTAATTAGAGAATTGACTAAATCTAATCAATTGTTGTCTTAGATTAGGTCAAGGATTTTTTAGATCAATTACAATAGTTGTAGTTGGTCAAGTCCATATCTTTAATGAGAACCAAATGGACTTGATTTTTGGCTAAGCGATCTAGCACGAACTGTTAGGTTGATCTAATCAAAACTAATTAAACCAGTTGGTGTCTAAGGTAAACCAGACCGGTGGTTTTTAATTGGGAGCCCGCTTACCTGGCCATTTCTGATGGTGTCTAAGGCAAGCTTTGGCCGACCCTCCCACTGATCGAACTTACCTGGCCTCTTGATGAAATTATATTTTGATCGGATCACTTGACTATTCGAGCTGACCCATGTCAGCTAGGTAAATCAGTGTGACTGATTTAGGTGCTCTTAGACCAGCCCTTTTAATGGTCTCCCTTAAACTGACTTGGTGAAGCCACTGGGAGGATCATGATATGCTGGTTCATCTGACCTCATCCTCTAAATCATTTAAATCCTCTAAAATTATTAGGTCCTTAAAATGATAAAGTTATGGAGATAACTGAGTCATAGCCTCCCATTAAGGTGTTTGATAATGAGTCCATTAACTCAATAATCATTGTAGACCCAAAGGCCTGGTGATTGTTGACTAATGGAATTATCACTCATCATATGACGACTTGGAAGGATCTCTCTAATGGTGGTTAGGTGAGCCAACCAAAGTTGGACTTAATCATTCATTGGTTAGATGCACCAAGTATGGTCATGTTAATGGTTGGACCTAACTGGATCCTTACAGTGGAGGCCAAAGCCTACTGATTAGATTTCTGGGCAAAATTAAAATTACTAGAAATTATTTAAAAAATAATTGGTTATGAACCTACCCTTAGATGTACATGGGTTGGCCAACCAAAGTTGGGCTTGTGTGCAGTCTAAGTGAATTCTAGTACCCACTAAGGAATTAGGGTAATTCCTCGAATTGGAGGTAGAGGCTACCAATTCGAATAAAATAGTGAGAGAAACCTTTTGATTAAAATCTAAATCTTTAGGTTTAATAAATCAATTACTAATTAGGTTATGATTTTCTTTTGCAAGATATGGCCACTTCCCTATCGCTCCGATCATTGTTGGACAATGATAAGTTGGTGGGACCCAACTTCGGTAGCTAGTACCGAAAGTTGAAGATAGTCCTGGAGCATGAACGGATCCTATATGTGATAATGGATCCTACACCTGAGGAGCCAGCTGTCAATGCATGTGAAACAGTCAAAGACACATACCAGAAGTGGCTCAGTGATCAAACCATGGTGCACTGTATCATGCTGGCTACCATGAGCGATGAGTTTAGTCGTAGATTCGAGACAACTCAGCCAAAGGACATGCTTCAAGTGTTGGAGGATGCCTTTGGCACACCCGATGACGTGGAGAGGCACAAGACTAGTTGTGCTATCTTCAACGCCAAAATGCGGGATGGTGCCTCTGTCACTGATCATGTATTGTACATGATCGAGCTGATGGAATGATTGAGCAAGCTCGACTTTCCCTTGCATGAACAGCTTGGGAAAGATGCAATACTGAACTCGCTGCCCAAGTCTTATCTCCCATTCCTCACTCATTATAGAATGACAAAGCCTGAAGTAAACTACCATGGGTTACTGGGGTTGCTTTAGAACTTTGAGAAGGATCACCAACTCCACAAGGAGTCAGTGAACTTAGTGGGAGGTTCATTTTCTGGTTCTCGACCCTTTAAGAAAGGGAAGAAGAACAAAAAGAAGAACAAAAGAAGAAAGTGAAGAAGGTGCAAGTTCAGGCTGGGACATCAGTGTAGGGTCAGACCAAAAAGATCAAGCCCGATAAGAGTCTATTCAACTGGCAAGCACTCTTGATTAGATAGTGTGTCAGATATCTACTTATGGCACTATAGGCTAGGTCATACAAACAAGAACAGAATAAACAGATTGACTCAAGAGGGAATCCTCGAAGTTAGTGATTGTGAATCACTTCCAACCTATGAGTCTTGTCTTCTTGGTAAAATGACCAAGTCACCTTTTACTGAAAAAGATGAGAGAGCTACTGAGCTCTTGAGCCCAGTACATACTGATGTATGCGGGCCCATGAGCACAAGTGCTAGAGGTAGATATTTCTACTTCATAACTTTCACGGATGACCTATCCAGATATGGATATGTCTATCTGATGAAACATAAGTCAGATTCATTTAAAATGTTCAAACGATTCCGAAGTGAAGTAGAAAAATAAACTGGAAAGAGTATTAAAACTCTTCGATCTGATCGAGGAGGAGTATACCTTTCTAGTGAGTTTCTTACATATCTAGGAGAGAATGAGATTCTCTCCCAATGGACTCCTCCAGGAACACCACAGCATAATGGTGTGTCTAAAAGGAGGAATCGAACTCTGTTAGACATGGTCCGATCCATGATGGGTTTTGGTAGCTTGCCGATATCCTTCTGGAGATATGCACTCGAATCAACCTGTTATCTGTTAAATAGGGTTCCAAGTAAGTTTGTAATTAAGACTCCATATGAGATATGGATAGGGCGTAAGCCAGCACTTTCACACCTTAGGGTCTGGGGGTGCCCGGCCTATGTCAAACGATTAGTCACAGACAAACTTGGACCTAGGTCAGACAAATGTACATTCATTGGGTACCCCAAATAGATGAAAGGATATTTTTTCTACCATGCTGATGAACAAAAGGTGTTCGTCAGTCTTAAGGTAATTTTTTTAAAAAAAGAGTTCCTTGGTGAAGGAACCATTGCCTTTAAGGTTGAACTTGATGAAGTTCAACAGGTAGAAGGACCGACACCAATAGCTGAACCTGAGTCGGATTTGATTGGATCAGATCCAGAGCCCAATGTACCTACACCATTTAGACGATCCGGTAGAGTACCGCGTCAGTCGGACAGATACTATGATTTTTTGGTCCGAGATGGTGATCCCATCGAACTCGATGAGAATGATGAGGATCCGATCACCTATATGGATGCAATGCAGAGATCTGATTCTGAGAAATGGCTTGAAGCCATGAAATCCGAAATGGAGTCCATGAAGGTCAATAATGTATGGACATTGGTTGACGCACCTGAAGGGGTTAAACCCATTGGGTGTAAATGGATTTTCAAAAGGAAGAGGGGCACAGACGGAAAGTGGAGACCTATAAATTCATCTGGTTGTCAAGGGATATCGTCAACATTATGGTATTGACTATGACGAGACATTTTTCCCCTGTGGCAATGCTCAAATCTATTCGGATAATGCTTGCAATAGCTACCCATCTGGATTATGAGATCTGACAGATGGATGTAAAGACAGCCTTCCTGAATGGAGAGCTGACCGAAGAGGTGTATATGATACAACCTGAGGGATTTACATCCACAGATGAGTCCAAGGTGTGCAAGCTTCAGAGATCCATTTATGCATTGAAGCAAGCTTCTCGGAGTTGGAACATGTGTTTCGATAAGGTGATCAAAACGTATGGCTTCATTAAGAATGGAGAAAAACCCTGCATCTATAAATGGGGCAAATGATCCAGTTATGGTATTTCTTGTCTTGTACGTGGATGACATTCTCTTAATCGAGAATGACATCCCTGCACTACAGGGAATAAAAGTTTAGTTGTCATCATAGTTCTCCATGAAGGACTTGGGTGAAGCATCCTACATCCTAGGGATGAAGATCTATAGGGATAGATCTAAAAAGATGCTTGGGTTATCCCAGTCCACGTACATAGATACTGTGCTGAAGAGGTTCAGCATGGAGAATTTCAAGAAGGGCTATCTACCGATAGGCCATGAAATTTCTCTCTCTAAGAAGGATTGTCCGACAAGTCCTGAAGAGAGAGAGCGTATGAGTAGAGTCCCATATGCTTCGATCGTGGGATCTATCATGTACGCCATGATATGTACAAGACCAGATGTGGCATACTCACTAGGAGTAGTGAGTAGATACCAATCTAATCCTGAAAAAAATCACTGAAAAGTGGTTAAAGCCATCTTTAAGTATTTGAGAAATACTAAGGACCAATGGTTGATTTATGACGAGTCAGATCTAAAACTTGTGGGGTTCACAGACTCCAGCTTTCAATCTGACCATGATGACAGTAGAAGTGTGTTGGGTTATATCTTTACTCTGAATGGTGGAGCTATCTGCTGGAAGAGTTCTAAGCAGCATACTGTGGCAGACTCTGTTTGTAAAGTGGAGTACATCGCAGCATCGGATGTCGCAAAGGAAGCTGTGTGGCTGAGAAAATTCATCAACGAGCTCGGAGTAGCACCCTCCCTCGATGGTCCGATCCTGCTCTACTGCGACAGCACTGGTGCCATAGCTCAAGCGAAGGAACCCAAAGCACACCAGCGGACGAAGCACATCTTGCGTCGCTTCCACCTGATCTGGGAGATCATGGATCGAGGTGACATCGACCTTCAGAAGATCGACGGAAAGGAGAACCTGGACGACCCCTTCACTAAAGCCCTGGCGATAAAGGAGTTCGACAACCATAAGTCGAAGATGGGTATTAGATACTGTGCCGAGTGGCTTTAGGATAAGTGGAAGTTGTTGGGAAATGTGTCCCAAAAGCCAATCATCAAGCTGTTGATGGTTGAACAACTAAGTATTGTAATTGATTTGTTAATAAATAAAATATATTTTTGATATTTTCATCACAAGTCTTCATCTTCTAATGAACTCCGTTGTTATGATGAAGTCCTTAGGGCTATTTAAGTTCGATAAAGAGAGGATTTATCGATTAGTCCTTAAAACTGTTCACGACCAAATGATAAGCTGTTAATAAGGACGATAGCTTCTATCGAGCATAGATCGCTGTAGGTCATATGGGTTGGTTGTCCTCTTAACTAAGGAGTATGGAGACACTGGTATGGCATACAGATGAGATATAAAGGTACATCATCATTGAACGTGACCAACTCCAGAGCATTCTGCTGTCGAGAATGTCTCTGATGGGATATAGGTATAAGTATCCCATAGACCTGAGATCGCCTCAGTGACTTGCAAGCAACTCACTGTGCTTTAGTACTGGACTAACTAAATTTTTAATTTAGAAACGGAAGGCTTTTGGGCACAGTCAAGTACTTGCGAAGTCAGAGTGTGATCGAGATGGGATTGACTTCTCCAAGAGTTGGAGAAGAATGAGTCGCTGTATTTCAATTTAGCAAAACCTTGGTCAGGGTAATCCATCATATGGATTTGATATTTTGAAATACAATGTGGACAACCTGATCAGAGTTGATAGTTGAACTCTGAGATGTCCTATGATCATTTTGGTCAAGGAGATGAATTATATGGAAACTATATCTGTATGGGTTCTAAGGATGTTGTTCTACACATTCGACCTATCCGATCGTCAGGTATCATTGCTAGATGGTCACTTCGATTGGTACACAAATTTGTTCCTGTACTATCAGCTTAGATTCAGACCTATGAGGTCACACACATTAGAGTTCATGATCCGATCGGATGGTTGAACAACGATTAAGAATTGTTCTAGGTTTAAATGATCAATACGATTGACATTTAACCCAGTGCAAGTGTTGTAGGAGGATCGATTAGCAATTTGATTGCTAATTAGCTTAATTTGATTAAGCCAATACGTTGAGATTAAGTCTAATTAAATATGATTTAATTAGATTTGGTTTGGGCTGGATTGGATCAAGTCCAATTGGTTTATTGGATAAGCCAATTGCAAGGAAAAACTAGTCCTAGTTCAATTAGGACTTGGGTCAACCTAATTTCTAATTTGATTAGAAAATTAAATCAGATTTAAATCTAATTTAATCTGATTAAATTAGGTTCTTAATTAGTTTAAGACCTATTTTAATTGGGTTGATCTAATTTTGGTTTGATTTGGTTTGAGAAACCAAATTAAAACAAGTCATGAGCTAGAATTCTAGTAAGACTAGGATTCCACCTTGCATCACATAAGCCCCCCCCACGTCCTCTCTCTTATTCCATGCCAATCCCCTCTTATTTTGTGTGACAAAAGCCCTCTCCCAGGTCTCTCCCACATCCACAAAAGGTTTTCTTCTTTTTTCTTACATGGAAGGTGGTTTGGATCAAATCAAAGAGGAATAAATTTGGATTTCGAATTCTATGAGATAGAGTTTTAGAAATCCAAAACTCTTTTAATTTTACACTGAATTTATCCAAATTTTTTTTAAAATTTTATAGATTTTAGGGTATATATTGTGCACCCTTTTCTGGTAGTCCATGCATAAAAATAAGGAGGAGGTGCTCAAGAGTTGGGCGCCCCTTATCTTGCCATGTTTGGATAAGCCTTGACTAGGTATTTGACCTAGACAAGGACTCTATCATATCTCTCTCTATAAAATGAGTTTCTTTATAAAATTTTTGAAAAAGATAAAGATTTGAAATACCTTTGGGCCATCCAAAAATCAGATAGAAAGACTTTTGGGTCGTAGAGATATAATAGACACAAGATAGGGTGTTTAGAGAGAGAAATGAGAAGAAGAAGAGGGTCTTCTTTTAGGGTTGTTTGTTTTCATCTCTTCCCTTCCTCCATCTTGAGTTTTCTAAGAGCGTCTCAGATCTGAAACTCCTCCTCCTACTTATCATCTTTGGAAGAGCCCAAATCAAGAAGAAGGAGGCACCTGATCAACCATCAAAGAAGGATCAGCGCAGTACTAGCATACTGTGCTGATTTTCTGAAGCAGGACTTCTGGTCGAGATTCGTGGGCTTGTGTGGATGACTCCTAGAGGCCGGATGCGTGTGCGGCTTGCAACATCATCCTTAAGCCCGGATCAGCGAGGTTAGAACATCTAACTTGCAAGGTAATAGATTTGATCTATTGTTTAATACATACATTAGATGTAGTATAGAAACATGTTGATATGATCAACATGTAGTTCATGCTCTATATATTTTAATTTTTGATTTAATGCTATGTAATAATCATATAATAGGATCTTAGATCTAGGGATTCTTTGATTTTAGAAAATAAATTTTAATTTATTTTAGTCTTCTGCTGCATGATCTTGAAAAAGTTTTAAGATCTAACCCTGAAACTCTAGATCAGGTTCCTACACGAACCTCGAGGCTTCCTTCCTTTCTCCTAACCTTTCCTTTTCCTTGATTTTTTTTCTCCTTGTCTTCCTTAATCCTCTTCCTAGGCACTTATCCTAAGATTGGACTTATTTTTATTATTTTAGGACTTGTCCTAACAAGGAAAGGAATGAGACAATTGGATAATAGGGAGAAGTGGTAAGAAAGAAGGGATTTGGATGATCTGAATACCCCGAGTGCTTACCTATTTATAGTAAGTGATAGGGTGCCATCGGGATCAACTCACGCCCCATTCAAGGAAAATGTCACACCTCCTCTTTAGATCTCACATCTAACCACATTATCTCATACTGGTCTAAGTTTCTATGACATATGGAAATCATCTGAATTATTTCTAAGAGTCGCTTCATGCAGAAGGACTCTTCGGAGAAATAATTCTTCGATATTTTTTCGAAGCATCGCGAGACTTCTGCTTGGCACATGCATTCTCCTCCCTTGATCAATGTAACATAGCCATCCAATGGCCCATAAAGGAGATGCCAATCTGGTTTTAGCATGGAGAATATGAGGTGTGACAAAAAATTAAGAGTCCATAACCATATGGACTTCCTAATGGCGCTAAGGATGAGGGGGCCCGGCTCGGTTTCCAACTTTGTCTAATTTTTTGATGAACCAACGAAGAATATTAGCAATAGAAGGACTCCTCTATAACAAAAGAAGATCTGAAGATTTTGCTCCATACCTTTTCATCATTGAAATTATTAGATAAATATTAGAAAAGGGTGCCACAACCCATGGGGCGCCATTTATCCTATAGCGCACAAAATAATCACCACATGCCAGAGAGAGAATCTCTGGCATGTGGGATGCTAGGAAGGTGGTGCCAACATCTTGGCTCAACCAGCTAAGGGTTAACCTAAGTTAAACCCAAATTTGATTTGAGTTTAATTGAATTTAATTAGTCCAATCTAGAATCAATTTCGAATCCGATTCGAAACTAAGAGTTAGGATTTGCAACATGTGCTAGCATATTCATATTGCAAATATGATCTAATCCAATTAGATCTTTGATCAATTCTCTTTGTATGTGATCCATTGGATTTCGTATCTAGCCACTAGTATATTTGGATGTAAGTTGATCAGATTTGATTAGAATCCAATCTAACCGATTTAGGTCCAATCGAGCTAACCCGATTTTAGCAATTAGAACCCTTTCTAATTGGTGATCAAATTAAACACTTTAATTCGATCAAACCTATAAGACAAGATTGATGTCTAGCAACATATCATGTCTACCAAAAAGATATAAAATTTTGATAGAAATATCAAAAATATCCTTCAGTGATGAGTTACCATACAATTCGATCCTATGATCATCCTGCATCTTGAATATGACTGTGGACATGAAAACATATCGAATCCAATATCATATTCTTATTTTTGTTAATCTTATCATGATGATTTAATTAATAAAATATTATTTTTTTTTTAATTTTCATCCTATTTTGATCAAAGGCTCCCTGAATCATCATATGATTAGAGCAAGTAGGATGCGAACTTCTCTTATCAGGAGTGATCGATTCTATGCTGATCTACTCACAATCTTCATACATAATTCATTATATCCAGAATACTTCATATATGACTAAGTCATGATTGAGTATGAACCAAAATATGGATTCATATATACAAAGTTCAATGGTAGTCTAAGGTCGAAGGACTATATACACAACTCTCACTATAAGAAAATATCTTTTGATGGATAATAAGATTCTATAAGATATTTTTTAACATGGATCAATTCAGTGAACTCATTCTCTAATAAGCACCCACAACTTTGTATTAGTATCTCACACAAATGGCTTATGAGATCAGTCACTCTCATCATCGAGTACACATAGGATGTGCCAGTCTATCCGAAATATTGATTTTCTACTCAATACTCCGATGATAGAAATATTCTAAATTAGAATTTTAAAATTTTAAATTTCATAGGTATGATCTCATCATAACCCTAAAATCATTGCCTTGATTTATGGAGTTCATCATAATGATTACAAATGTAAGATGCAGCATATGATAAAAAATAAATACCTTATATTTATTCATAAAGTATCAATTATATGAGTCTGAAAGATTATAAAGAAAATTCATTAAAATATAAATTTTGATTGGCTTGTAGGGCATATTCCTTTCACTTGCAACTTAATTCTTAATTAACTATATATTCAATCAAGTCTCATACTTTCAAATTGAACATATAAATATATGGTAAATTTTTTTCTACATTATTTGATTTTTGTACGTGACTCCATAGGTTCGAACACTAAATCTATAGTATAGAAACTCCTTTTTGGATTAATCGAAGTGACCATCTAGCAATAATATCTAACATCCAGATAGATCGAATAATTGCAAAGTAATATTTAAGAACGTCGACATATGGTTATCGCATAATTCATCTTTTTAACCCTAATACTTAAGGTGACGTAGGGTTTAACTATCAATCCTGAAATAATCATCCACATTGTATTTCAACCTTTCACATCTATCGTATGGATTATCCTAGTCAAAATTTACTAAATTAAAATACAGTGATACATTAACTCTTATAATTCAGAGGGATCAATCCTATCTTAATCCATACATAGTATTCATAAATATTTGATTATATCCAGTAGCTTTTCATCACTGTATTAGAAATGTAGGTAGTCTGACACCAAAGTACAGTGAGTTACTTGCAAGTCACTATAGTGATCTCAGATCAAAGGGACACTTATGCTCATATGCTTTGCGAGCTACTCTTGACAGTAGAGCACTTAGTAGGTGAGTCACTTATTTAGTGACGATATACTCCTACATCTCACCTATATGTCATATCAGTATCTTCGCACTCTTTAGTTATGAGAACAACCAATCTATATGGAACATAATGACCTACACTTGATAAACGTCATCGTCCTATTAATGACGTATCATTTGGTCACGAACATATTTAAAAACTATTCGATAAATCTTCTTTTATTAATCATGATATAGTTCTAAAGACTTCATCACAACACAAGAGTTGTAATAAGGAAGATGTACATCTTGTGATGAAAATATCAAAATAACTTTTATTCATTGATCAATAATTCATATGCAAAATTTAATTATTTACAATAAGTCTATTGACTTTAGGATATAATTTTTTATAACTTTTATTAAGACTAAAGCCAATCAAGGTAGTATCTTATACCTATCTTTCACTTATGATCATCGAACTCTTTGATCCCGAGAGCTTTAGTGAAAGGGTCGGCTAGGTTCTCTTTTTTGTTAATCTTTTATAGCTGATATTACCTCGATCTATGATTTTATAGATAAGATGATAGCATCATAGAATACATTTGATTCTGTGATAGGACTTGAGCTCCTTTGCTTGTGCTATGGCTCCAGTACTAACACAATATAGTAAAATTAGACCATCAATAGAGGAAACTACTCCAAGTTCAATGACGAACTTCTTCAACTGAACAGTCTCTTTTGCAGCATCAGATGCCGTAATATTTTTCATTTCGCATACTAAGTCAACCATTGTATGTTGCTTGGAACTCTTTTAGCAAATTGCTCCTCCGTTCATGGTGAATACGTAGTCTGACATGCTTTTGCTATCATCATAATCTGACTGAAAACTAAAATTAGTATATCTCACAAGTTTCAAATCGGTGTATCCATAGATAAGCCATTGATCCTTAGTATTTCTCAAATACTTAAGGATTATCTTTATAACCTTCCCATAGTTCTCTCTCGGATCAGATTGGTACCTACTCACTACTTCTAGTGAATAGGTCACATCCGATCTCGTACACGTCATGACGTACATGATAGATCTCACTGTTGAAGTATATAGGATTTTACTCATATACTCTCTCTTCTGAGGGGTTATTAGACAATTCTTCTTAGAGAAAAATTTTTTTGGCCTATCGGTAGATAGCTCTTTTTGAAATTTTTTATGCTGAATCATTTTAGCATGATATCGATGTACGTAGATTGAGACAACCAAAGCAATCTTCTAAATCTATATCTATAGATTTTTATCCCTAAGATATAAAATGCTTCTCCTAAATCCTTCATGAAAAACTATGATGATAGCCACAGCCTTACATTTTGCAAAGCTGAGATGTCATTTTCTATTAATTGTATGTTATCTACATACAATACAAAAAAGATGACTACAGAATCGTTAGTTCATTTGTAGACGTAAGGCTCTTTTCCATTCCTAACGAAGCCGTATGTTTTGATTGTCTTATCAAAATACATGTTCCAACTCCTAGATGCTTGCTTTAGTCCATAGATGGACCTATTTAGCTTGCATACTTTAGATTCACCTGAGAATGTGAATCCTTCAGGTTGTATCATATACACCTCTTTTTTTTGCTCCCCTTTAAGGAAGGTAGTTTTGACATCTATTTGCTAGATCTTAAAATCTAACTATGTTGCAATTGTAAATGTGATCTGAATGGACTTAAGCGTAACCATAGGAGAGAATGTCTTATCATAGTCAATACCATAATACTGACAGTATCTCTTGGCAACTAGATGGGCTTTATAGGTCTCCACCTTCTCATCTATTGTGTAGGATCCGGTACCACACGGTGCAATAGAAAGAAAGAAGAAATAAAATAAAAATAAAATACAAATACATGGATCAGCCTTAAGTCTACCTCCATGGGGCATACAAGCTTCACTATGAGAGAATAAAACATAACCAATATAAGAGGAACTCACCACTCAACCTTTGTACAAGAATCTCTTAATATAAATCCTAAAACCCTCATAAAAGCTCTCTAAAATCACTTTTGAAGTCTTTCTATACCTCTAAGATATCACCAGCTATCCAATGTAATAAATGGCTCATCAATCAAAGCTATATAGGCTCCAAAATATCAAAAAAATTGTTACAATAAGAATATTGAGTCTCAATCAATCTTAGAATAATTCATGGCCATCCGATCATGATCGACTCACATCAGAGCCATCCGATCGCACACTACAGTCTCTGATCACACTTGATTATGCCCAGAGTCATCCTCAGTCATTCGATCATGAACAACTTGCTCCAGAGCCATCGAATCGTGCAAAAATGCCTATGGATCGCATGATCGGTCCATGCGGCCTCCATGGACCACCCAGCACCCTGTGGTCCACAGTGGACTGCACAGGGTGCTAGGCCTGGGCATTCACATGCATTGGACCGACCTACACACACTCGCATTGGGCCTCATGCACTTGCATGTGCACACATTCGTCGAGCCAGACCACACCACCGCTGACCTCCACCAGCCCGCCACTAACCTCTGCCGCTCGTGTGCCATGCCACTTGCTTTGAGCTTCTTTTACACGTATCTTCACCATTTGGACACCATTTTGGGCTGCTTTTGGGCTCGTTAGACTCCATTCGTCATCTTGGACCTCGCTATAATCTCAATATGGTTTGAATCTCAAGACATCAAATCTTAATAATTTCTATCTCGACTCGATATTCAACCTCTACCTATCTCTGAGAGCCTGTGATCCATCTCACCCCCACACCTCGGGGCATGCCTGTTGTCTCATAGATGGGAAAATATGGGAGTCGAACCAGGCCACTCAATCCCACCTCCATCATAGGCTGTGTCCACTCTGACCAAAGATCTGCTCGGAGAAGTCTCTTGCGATAATAGAAACTTCACTCTGCGACGTCGCCTCTCATCCTCTCGAGTCTCCCATCTAGTGTCCGATCCACCTCCACCTGGAGCTCCACCTCGCTCTAGGCTCCTCTTGACTCCTGAAGCTCCACCTCGTATTGGGCTCTCCATCAGGTAATAATATTCTTTCATCCTCTTCTTTCCTCCAGAATAATCCTATCATCATGCAACACCTTCAGGATTTCTCCACCAGCTACCATCCTGTAGTCTCTCGAATCCAGTCTGCTAAGTAAGATAAGATTCCACCTGAAATTGGGTATGTATCGGATCTCTTTCAATTTTCTCACTATACCATCATGTGTCCTCTAGCTAACCGTTCTGATGTCTCTGATCGCACAGCTCGATCCATCCGATAGATAAACAGTACCCTCACTACTCTCTAGGGAGTCAAACTGCTCATCTCTACAACATACATGATAGGTGCACACAGAATCTAAAATCTATTGCTAAAAGAAGTAGATATCTCATCAGATATCTCTAAGACATCATCTCTAACTCGCTACTAGCCGTCGTCGCAATAGCCCTTGTCTGATCCCTGAGTTGAGGGCAATCTCTGGCTAGATGCCCCAACTCGTTACACCGATAGCATCTGGTCTTGCTCAAGTCTCTTATTCTGGACTTGGACCACCCTCATCACGATCTCCTGTCGCTTTGTTTGCTGCCCCCTGCTCCTTCAGAAATCGCCAAAGCTAAGCTACCGCCTGAGTTTGAAGTTGGATTCTCCCTCCTGAGAATCTCATTTTGGAGAATCACCATGATGACCTCATCCATCTTGATGGTGCTCTTTCTCACTAGAAGAGCAGTCACCAAGAACTCATATGAAGGAGGAAGCAATGCTAGTAAGACCAGCACCCTGATCTTCTCCTCAACTTTCTCGCCAATGCTAAGGAGATCGGTGAGGATCTTTTGGAAGTGGCTGAGATACTCCTGCACGCTCCATCCCTCAGTCATCCGTAGCTGGTAGAACTACCTACAGAGGAAGAGGGTGTTGGTGAAAGACTTCATCATATACAACTCCTCAAGATTTGACCACAGCATCATCGAAGAAGTCTCACCAAGCATATGGTCACCACCTTATCTGTTAGGTATAAGGAGATCGTACTCACTGCCTGCATCTGAAGTCACCTCTAATCCTACACCTCTATGGTAGTCGATTTTTTCTCGCGCAAGAGAGCATCGATCAACCCTTGTTGGATGAGCATGTCCTTTATCTTTCTTGTCACAAGGAGAAATTACTCTTTCCATCAAACCTGTTGATCTCTATCTTGATTGTGCTTGTCTTCTTCATCTTTTATCTTGATCACCATCGTCGCAACTTATGCTCTGGTACCATCTTGCTCTCATACCAATTATTATGCAGGATCTGGTACCACACAGTGTAGCAAGAAGAAATAAAATAAGAAATATAATACAAATATATAGATCGGCCTCAAGCCTACCTCCATGGGGCGTGTAAGCTTCACTATGAGAGAATAAAATACAATCAATATAAGAAGAACTCACCACTCCATCCTTATACAAGAGTCTCTCAACAAAAAATCTCAAAATTCTAATAAAAGCTCTTTGAAATCTCTTTTGAAGTCATTTTGCACCTCCAGGATGTCATCGTCTATCCAACGCAATAAACGGCTCATCAATCAGAGCTATATAGGCTCCAGAATCTTAAAAATATTATTACAGTAGGAATACTGAGTCCTAATCAATTCTACAATAATCCGTGTCCATTCAATCATTATTGGCTCACACCAAAGCCATCCGATCATGCACTACAGCCTCTGATCACATCTGATCATGTTTGGAGTCATCCTCAGTCGTCCTATTATGAATGGCTCGCTCCAGAGCCGTCAGATCGCACAAAAATACCCATAGACTGTGCGTGGACTGCATGATTGATCCACACAGCCACCATGGACTGCCCAGCACCCTGCGATCCATGGTGGACCGTGCAGGGCACTGGGCCTAGGCACCTGTGGGCACTGGGTTGGCCCACATGCATGCCCACACTGGGCTACATGCACCTACATGTGTGCTCATGGCCACCAAGCCCGGCCGCACCATCGTCAGCCTTCATCGGCCCACCGTCATCCTCCCCCGTCTGGACTCTATTTGTGTGCCATGCCTTCATGCACCGTGCCACCTGCTTCAAACTTCTTTCGTGCGTATCTTCACTATCTGGACTCCGTTTGAGCTGTTTTTGAGCTCGTTAGACTCTGTTTGTCATCTTAGACCTCACTATGAGCTCAATATGGATCGAATCTCGAGGATCAAATCTCAACACTGTTCATTCTTTTTTTTTTCTTGAAAATCTATTTACATTTTATGGATTTAATCTCTTTGAGTGGATCAACCAGTATCCATACACCATTGATCTCCATGAACTCCATCTCGAATTTCATAGCATCAAGCTATTTCTAAGAGTCAGATCTTTACATAGCATCCATGTAGGTTATCGAATCCTCATCGTTCTCATCTAGTTCGACAGGATTACCATCCTAGATCAAGAAACTATAGTATCTGTCTGATTGATATGGTACTCTACCAGATCTCCTTAATGGTCCTCTATAGGCACTGGATTTGATTCTCCAATCAAATCTGATTCAGTATGTGCTAGTATTTCTTCCTCACAAACTTCACTAAGTTTGATTTTAGTAGTATTTGTTTCCTCCTCAAGAAACTCCTTTTCTAAAAAGACTATCCTATTGCTGACGAACACCTTTTATTCTTCAGTAAAATAAAAATAATATTTTTTAGTTGTTGAAAATTGTGTCCTAAAATCAATTGTGTGACGATTGAGTTTCTCTTTATATATGAGTTATTGACTAATGAATAAAAGTTATTCTGACATTTTTCATCACAAAGTTACATCTTCTTGTAGAACTCTTGTGTTGTGATGAAGTCTTTAGAACTATGTTAGTGTATGATAAAAAGAGGATTTATCATATAGTTCTAAAATATGTTTGCGATCAAATGATACGTCATTACAGGATGGTGACGTTTATCGAGTGGAGGTCGTTGTGTGTCATATGAATTGTTTGTCTTCTTAATCAAGGAGTGTGGTAACACTGGTATAGTATACAAATGAGATGTAGGAGTATATCATCATAGAACAAGTGACTCACTTGCTGAGCATTCTACTATCAAGAGCTGCTCGCGAAGCATATGGATATAAGTGTCCCTCAGACTGAGATCACCATAGCGACTTGCAAACAACACATTGTGCTCTGGTGCCGGACTATTTGGATTTCTATTGCAGTGATGGAAGGCTACTGATCAGTGCATCAAATATGTCATAAAAAGTATTAAAATCTTTGATATTTAATTTTTATTATTTTGAATTTAATATTTTTTATATTTTTTTATAAATAATTAATTATGAGGATTTAATCGTAAAATAACAAGCAATGCCTTTCAAGATGTATAGACGAAGCTCATGCCCAAATTTAGATCTAATATGTACGACATACAATAATTCATAGGTATTGACAGGGATTCAAAGAATAAAGGAAAAAAAAAAAAAAAAAGAAAGCATAAAGAGGTCGGGCCCACGTTGTAAGAGGTAATGCATTGGCTCAAGGTGGGTGCTAAACTAAGAAAGATGATTATGGCCACTGCAATACATGTAAAATGGTGGGGCCTTTGAACATTAAATGCATAAGGAAGAAGGGTGTGAACGTCTTCAGGTGGGCTTTGCGTGGTTCAAATAAAAATCAAACGAGTTCAGCGGTCACATGGTGTGGGTCCGGTCCAAGGGAGCTAGCGAGTGGGTTCTTTCATGCAGTTCAAACCCGAACGAGAGCACCTGTGATGCGTGATGGGACACGAACTTCGCACAGAAAAGAGCTCTGTGTTTTCGCCTGATACGTGGACCTGTGGTACGATGTAATGTGAAACGGGGAGTGGCTTCATGCGGCCTATTGCACGATCGTGAAAGCAAAAGAGTTTGAGAAGGAAAAGAATGCTGAATTCCAGTGGAATTCCACCTCTTCAACGGAATACGATATCTAGTATTTTTTTAGTCCACATCATGAAATCACAAGAATCTTTCCCTTCTAAAGCTTATAAAAAGTATCTTGGATTACAAGAGAAAAAATATTCAAGAATGGGAGACGTATAGAGAGGGGCAGCAAGCATAGTTTTGGATTGCCAGAAAAGACTTCTAAGAAGGAGGTACTTAGAAGTTGAACTTTGTTTCTGTGCCATCTCCACACCTATACTATTTCGAAAATCATATCCAAAAAGAAAGAAGAAGAGAAGCTTCCCGACGAGGCTGTGTCAATCGACTTCAGAGTCTTTATTATAGTTTTATTTTATTATTTTTTTATCTTATAATTAAATTTTAATTTTAATTAATATAAAATTTATTTTATTATATTTTAAATTTTTATCTTTTATTTTTATTGTAAGTAGATGCTTAGATCTAATTAGTAGACCTTAGTACCGATTTATTATTATGCTCTTTAAATTTCTATTATTTATTTTTATTGTAAGTAAAAGCTAGGATCTAAATAGTAAATCTTAGTACCTAATTTATTTTTCATACTTTTAATTTTTATTTTTCGACTTAAATTATTTTTTTAAAAATTTTATTTTTTATAAAATCAAAAATTTTAAATCAAAGTACTGTCATCTCTGTGGATTCGACCCGACTCACCACTTTCTACATATTTTTAATATTTTTAAAAAGTTAGAATTAATTAGATAATCATGATGTCCTAACGATAACATTGCGACTCTATCAATTTTTGGCATCGTTGTCGGAGAAGGCATCAATTTTAATGTTTAATTTTTTTGATTTTCTTATGAATATAGCTTACTAATTTTTTTTAATTTTTTATAGAAAAAAAGAGAAGAAAAAAAGGGTGAAACGCTTTAATTTGATGAGATCAATCCTAACCCTAATCCTAAATTACTTTTTTTTAGTATTAATTATTATTTTTTTCAAATTAATATAAAATTCACCCACATAAATCTAATAAAAATCACATGATAAGAGTAAAAACATAATTATTTAGAAGCATTCATTATCTTAGATTTACTTTTGATGATCGCCAGAGATAAGGTAAGCTTTCAAGTTTGATTAATTTCATTCATATACTTTAGTTGTATAGAACCCTTATTTAAAATTGGTTACGCATATTCATCTCAAATTAACTTAAGAAAAACATCTATTAACAAGATAAGATGGGATTTCATCACCCTTTCTTAGCCCAAAAACAACCAACCAGCATTTTACATTAATTCAAGCCTAATTAAAATTCAGTCGACTGATTGCTGTCATAAGTGGTCAAGAATAAAAAAACTAACTCAAACTATATAGATAAGGTGAGTCAGGATCGTTGCCACAGGGATCTAGGATGATTGTTTTTTTTTTTTTTGAAGAAAAAATAAAAAAGAATTGATTGTAGAAGAATTAAAAAAAATAAAATAGCAAAAATTTAATTATAAATGTAAATTAATTTGTGAAAGAAAATAAGTCAGAGAGATAACCCAAAAATTTTGAATCCACCATGTAAATTAGATTTATTTTTTTTTTATGTTGCAATATTAATTCTTATGATTAGGATATTAGTATAGCTTATCTCTAAGGGGTACCAACTGTATTAATAGATTATGGCTCATCCTATTAGAGTATAAACTATCTAAATTCAACTATGAGATATAAGGTTTAATCTAACATACCACAATCTATCTCTCCTAGGTACGTACCATATCCAGGGATCACGGCATGTCAGTAGATGGTTTAGACTGTGTAGGATAGAGCAATACCTCACAATAAAAAGATATGAAATAAAAATATAATTTTATTGCATAAAAATTAAATACAAAAAATAAAATAAAAATCTATTTACAAGCTTCATCGTATTCCTAGTTAAAGAGATTTAGCCATGCATCAAGATCTTTAGCTCTATATTCTCCCATTCTTGGATCCCTAAACCTCCCTAATTTTTTCTCATATTTTTATTAATTTTTTTCTTCTCTCTACTTTTATTCTCGGACCTCCAATTTATAGGTGAATTTTTACCTTTTTTTGATAGCAAAAGGAGTCCTAAAACCCTTAGAACTCGTATCATACTCGTATGATTTTTTTTTCTGACCATCGGATCTCACTTGGACCGCCCAGACCAACCCAAAACATGTTGTTTAAGTCCTTATCATGATTGAGATCCACCATAGCCATTGGATCAAGCATTTGATTGAATTTTGGCCATCGATCAGTGCCTTTTATCTCCTATTCCAAGTTGGAAATGGCGTCAGCCATCGGATCAACCTCCAGATCAATTTCCAACCATTGAATCGCACATAGAAATTCGTCTTCTGATTAGTTTTTAACTGGCAACGAATGTGGACCGTTTGATCTGGTTCAAGATTAATTTGGACCATCGGATCGTGCATTTGTAGTGGGCCACCACTGCTAGATATGGAACAACGTAACCTCAGCCATCCGATCAGTATCTGGAGTGATATCAGCTGTCGGATTGTAAAAATTTTCTTTCGCCCACCATAGACCGCATCTGTTGGGAATTGTGTTCTAAACCAATCGTTTGACGATTGTGCTGATTATAAATTTATATGAATTGATAAATAATAAAAGTTATTTGATATTTTTTATCATAAGGATACATCTTCTAATGAACTTCTATATTGTGATGAAGTCCTTAGGACTACTTTGATCGATAAAAAAAAATTTATCGTATAGTCCTTAAATTGGTTCATGACCAAATGATACGCTATTACTAGGATGATAGCAGTATCAAGTGTAGGTTATTATATGCCATATGCGTTGGTTGTCCTTATAACCAAATAGTATGAAAATATTGGTATGACATGCAGGTGAGATGTAGAGGTACATCGTCACTGAATGTGACCAACTACGTAGCACTCGGCTATCAAGGGTAGCTCATGAAGGGTATGGGTATAAGTGTCCCTCTGATCTGAGATCACTATGGTGGCTTACAAGTAACTCACTATACTTTAATGTTGGACTAACTGAGTTTTTAATTCAATGATGGAAGGTTTCTGGATACAGTCAAGTACTTATCAATCGGTGCATGAGTCAAGATGGGATTGACCCCTCCGAATTAGTAGGAGATATGCATCAGTATATTTCAACTTAGCAAAACTTGAGTCCGAATAATCCATATGATGGATTTAAAAAAGATTAAAATATAATATAGATGACTTATCTAGGATTAACAATTAAATTCTTGGTCATCCTTGAGCATTAGGATCAAAAGATGAATTATACGGTAACCATACGCCAATAGATTCTTGAATGTTGCTTCGCCTTCATTCGATCTATCCGAACATTGGGCCACCATTACTAGATGGTTATATCGATTGGTTCAAGAAGGTTTCCTGTGCTACTGACTTAGGTTCAAATCTATGGGGTCATACTCAAAAAAAGTTTCTGACTGATCATGTTGCTGATCAACGATTGAGAATGATTCAAGGGCTTAATCGTCAATTCGATTGATGATTAATCTTATGCAAAAATTATAATAAATTAATTCACCAAGTGTTAATGAATTACTAAATGATTAATTAGTAATTAAATTACTAATTAGCTCAATTTGATTGAGCAAAGGGGATTAAATAAAATCTAATTGAATTAGATTCAATTAGGTTTGATCCGATTAGGTTATGAGATGATCTAATCGCTAAGGGAGAATTATCCTTGATTTGATCAAGATTTTAGTTCAATCAATTCTTAATTTAATTAAGATTTGATTAAAAATTTATGAATCTAATTAGATTAAGTTTCATATATTTTATTTGGGCTAAACAAGATGTAATTTGATTTGGATTCAAATAAGAAAACTTAGAGTCCTTATTAGAATAGGACTCTTCTCCCTGCACCAACCCAATTGGCACGTCATATATCTCTACGTACAAAATTATTTTATGTGAGATTTTTTTACACCAAAAAGTTATTTCCTTTATATATCTTACATTGAAATTTGATTTAGTTTTGATAAAATAAAGATTTTGAAATTGAATTTCAAAATATTTCTTATCAGGAGAATCTGTTTTCATCCAGATCAACCTCTCCACGCCAATAAATTATTTTCTCCTTATATGTGTAATGTTTTGAAGAGATTTTTTTGTGAAAGATCAGTAATAAAATTTATTTACCATTAAAAAATATAGAAAGGATATTCCATATTTTTTTTGCATATTTTGGGATGTAGAATTGTGAAGGGAAGCAAAATTCTATAAGAGTCTAGGATCACAAGGACTCAATACCCACCTCCTTACATGCCTATAAAAGGGGCTTTTGTGGTTTTTTTTATGTGTGTAGGATACTAGAAGAGAGTTTTTCATGTGGTAAAAGTTTGGGTATGGTTCATGATATGAAAAATAGAGAAGAGGGTCATCTCTCTTGGGGTGTGCGCAAAAACCTGAATTTCAGGTTTTTGATCTTTTGGGTTTGAAAAGAGGGAATAATTTAGAAAAAATATTTTTTTTTTTTTTCTCCTCTAGAAGTTCATCTTTAACCTTTGAAAAGATTTTAAAGATTTGAAGAAAGAATCCAGATCGATCAAGAAGAAGGTCTTTACGCGAGCTAGCACTCTTGAGAAGACCGATCTGATTGGGGCTTCGAGTGATTTTTCGTAGAGGCCGGAGGCATGTGCGGCTGTGTGCAATCAGAAAGGATCCTCTCTACCGTATCTCTCAGCAGCGAAGATCATCGACCCACAATCAGATATAAAGTTCTAAACTCAGATTAGAAGTAGATGTGATCTACTGCTCATATGCATGCATGCTGATTTTATTTTTAGTATTTTTTAGATTTTATATACAACATAATATGTCATAGATCCTAGAGTAGGTTGATTTGATAATTAGATCATATCATATTAGATTAATTTGATTAATCTAATTATCTTTTACTATAATTTTTTCAAAAAAATTTCAAAATACATGCATGAAATCGCCTACACATCCCAATAGTGATATTAGAGCCTAGGTTTGTTATGACATGATTTATGTGTATATTAAATTTGAATTTAAATTTTATTTAGATCTGATATATGATATTTTAATCTAAATTTAATTAATAATTGATCATACAAACTGACATAAGGTTGTCCTACTGTAGGGTTTACCCCTTATAATGAAAAGATTGTCTTAGTTTGTGCTGATCATTGATAAAATCTGATTTTATGTCATACATGTGATGTTTATAATCTGATTTAGATATAATCTAAGATTATAATTAGATCTGATATAATTTTGATTAGATCTAAATTCAAACATATATGATATGTGATTAGATTAGATGGTCCGATTAGCAAGTACTTGGATTGAGTTAATCACCAGGCCGTTCAGTCATAGAAGCAAGAAGGATTTAAAGGCCTTTCTTCCCATTCGATGGGATGCTCTTATAACGTGTAGGGGTATCATGTGATTAGATCCCATGAAGAAGAATGTGAAAGAAAGAACTTACTTTTCTACAAAATCCTAGATCTTGAAACCCTAGGTTTGTTGTATGTGATACAAAGTTGTATAAAAAATAAGACATCTAATCTATATAATTAAAATTATTTTAATCATGACAAAATAAAATTTTAAATCATAAAAATTTTAGATATGATCTGAAAGTGTTATGATTGATTTTATTTTAATGATATGCAAGAATCTTTAATTCTGAAACTCCTTGAATCGTACTCACAAAATTACTGAGCTGACCTAGTTTTGATCAGAGTTGACCCAGTTTTCTTGTGTAGCTGGCTCAATGATAATTGAGTCGATCTAGTTTCAGAATAAAAAATTTTACATAAAATTTATTATAAATTATTTACAAAATAAAAGGATGAAATTATTTAAAACATAACCTTAATCATGTTGATGCAAAACTTAATTAAGAATTAAGTGTTGAGTTGGTTAGATCTAGAATTATGATTTGAGATCTAATGACATTACATAAAATATGGGGCATAGGTTAACTCAAATCAGATCCTCTTAATTGGGTTAGACCTAAGGCTAGAATCAAAAAGTTAATGAACTAACTAGAAAATTTGATTAAATCTAACCAAATATTGAATTAGATTAAATCAAAATTTTTCTAGAACTAATACAATAGTTGTAGATGGTTAAGTCCATATCTTTGATTAGACCAAATGGACCTTGATTATGGCTCAGTGGTTGAACCCAAATCATTAGGTTGGTCAAATCGAAACTAATTAATTAATTGGTGTTTAAGATAAGTTTGGCATTTCGATCAATGATTTTTAATTAGAAGCGGCTTATCTGGCCATTTCGATGGTGTCTAAGGCAAGCTTAGCAGACCCTCCCACCGATCTCACTTATCTGACCAATTTGATGAATTATGTCTTGATTAGAGTGCTAAGTGATTCGAGTTGACCCATACCATTAAGGTTGATCAGTGTGACTGATCTAGGTGCTATTTCAACTAGTATGACCCTAATCCAATTCAATGACTTAGTAAAGTTAGTGGGAGGATGGTGGTTTGCTGGTTAATCTCTTCTTATCTCTTCTCTAAACTGATTCTTAAATCTTCTAAATTATTAGGTCCATAAAATAAGCTAGTTATGGGGATAACTAGATTATAGCCTCCCATTAAGGTAAATGATAATTGGTTCATTATTTCTGATGGATATTGCAAGCGCCATCCATCTGGAGTTCTCTCTGAATGATGAAATTATCATTCATCATATGATGACTCTGTTGTACTATCTGATGATGGTTGGATGGATCAAGCCATATTTGGGCCTGATCATTCATTAGTTAGAAATATTGAGTAGGTTCATGTTAATGGTTTGACCTAATCGAAACTTTCAGTGGAGGCCTATCACCTATTGAAATAAAATCTGGGATAAAATTAATTACTAAAAATTATTCAAAGAAATAATTGGTTGAGAACCTACCCATAGATGCATATGGGTTGACCGAGCCATCTTCAGGCATGTATGCAGTCTGTGTGGATGTAGTACCTACTAAGGAATTAAGGTAATTTCTCAGATTAGAGGTAGAGGTTACCAATTCGACTAAAATAGTGAGAGAATTTTTAGACTAAAGTTTAAGTCTTTAGGCTTAATCAGTTCATAAATATAGAGATCTTGTGTTTTCTTTTTAGTTATGGCTAGATGTACATTGCTCCATTCACTATTTGATAGTGACTAATTTATAGGATCCAACTTCACCAATTGATATCGAAAGTTGCAAATAGTTCTAGAGCATGAATGGATCCTAAATATGATTATGGGTCCAGCACCTGAAGTTTCTACATCCAACACATGTGATGCGATCAAAGATACTTATCAAAAGTGGCCATATGATCATATCACTGTGTGGTGTTATTGAGAGCAGCAAAGAATATAATTTAGTTGTAAATTTGATGATGCTCAGTGGAAGAAAATTCTTCAAATATTGAAGGAGTTTTTTCACACCTCTGAAGATGTGTCTTCAGTGCGGCAATAATTCTTTGAGAAAGAAAAAAAAAGATATAAAAGAGTCGTACTTGGGCTAATGAGCCCGAACTGACAAAAGAGTCTAAGATTAACCTAGTCTAATAGAGTCACTTGATCCGAACAGGCAAAGAAAGAGAAATCAGTAAAGAATTACTGGATAAGGTACTTATATGATAACATCTTGTGATTTCTCTATCTGTGACACTATTGCCTGGATATTGGATATCAGAAGTCTATGTAAATTATTGCAATGACTTTAGGATAGTAGAAAGATTGGAAATAGTCAGAGCTTCCTGAACATTGGAGTTAAAAGTCATATTCCAATCTTGATTTTAGGAATCAGCGAGCTTATTTTTAATTTTAATAATATTATTTTGGTGATTGTTACTATTGTCTAATGATTTTTGTGATTTCATTATGAATAATGTCAAAATCATATGGATAATTAAAAAATAATATTTATGAATAGTCACGTCTGTTAGTGTATTGTACACAATTAAACAAACTCTCTAAAGTCGATAATATCATGAAAGCCTATCTTTGACAATTTAGGCTCAGTCATATAAATAAGAAAGGATTAACAGAAGATAATTCTTGAGATCAATAATTGTGAATCATTGTCAACCTATCAATCCTATTTTCTTAGTAAGATGACCAAGTCACCTTTTGCTGAAAAAGATAAACGAGCTAATGATATTGTGAATCTGATATATACTGATGTATTGGATCTACGAATATGTTTGCCATAAATTTGAATTATTTGAAATATTCAAATAAGTTCATAATAAGGTAGAGAAACAAACTTGAAAGAGTATTGAAATTCTTCGATCAGACCAAAGAAGAGCATGCATTTCAAGTAAATTTTGACATATCTAGAAGAGAATAGAATTCTCTCCTGTTGGAATCAACTTTGTTAGACATAGTTCAATCCATGATGGGGTTTAAAAGTCTGTCAATCTCTTTTTAAGGTTATGCTCTTGAGACTACTTGTTATGTTCTGAACTGAATTCTGAATTAATCAGTCGTAAAGACTCCATATTAGATATGGACTAGGCATAAGCTGATACTTTCTTATCTTGAGATTTGGGAGTGTTTGTTTTATGTCAAGTATTTACAAACAGATTAGCTTGGATCTTGATCCTATATAAAAATTATTTTTTAGGATAACCCTAAAGGATATAGGGGATATAACTTCTACCATGCTAAAGAATAAAAGTTGTTCAGCATTCTTTTCATGAAAAGGAGTACTTTGGTAAAGGTACGATATGTTTAATATAGAACTTATGAAGTTCGATAGATAGAAGAACCGACATAATCTAGTGAACCCATAGAATCAGATTTGATCAGATCAAATTCGAAACCTGTTATAGAGGCACCATTAAGGAGATTCGATAGAGTACTACATCCATCAGATAGATACTTCAGTATCTAAATTTTGAAACATGATCCTATTAAACTCGATGAAAACAACAAGGATTTGATCACCTACATGGATGCCATGCAGAGATTTGACTCCGATTAATGGTTTGGAGCCATAGGTCTGAAATGAAGTCCATAATGGTCAACGGTGTATGGATACTCATTGATCCACTCGAAGGGATAATACCCATAGAGTGTAAGTGAATCTTCAATAGGATTAGAGTAGTGCAGACAAGAAGGTGGAGACCTACAAAGCTCGTTTGGTTGCCTAAAGATATTGTCAACATTGTGGTATTGATCATAATGAGACTTTTTCTCTTATGGCAATGCTAAATATTTTGTAGTTAAAACGTGTATTTTGATAAGTGATCAAAATGCATGGCTTCGTTGAGAATAAAGAAGAACCCTGCAAATATAAATAGATTAATAATTGTATGAGTGTATTTCTTATCTTCTATGTGAATAAAATTTTCTTAATCGGAAATGATATTCTTTACATTACAGGAAATAAAGGTTTTGCTATTATCATAGTTCTCCATAAAGGACTTAGGAAAAGCATCTCTCATCCTAGGGATGAAAATTTATAGAGATAGATCTAAGAGACTGCTTAAATTTTCTTAGTCCAACATACATAGGGTGTTTATGAATAGTATTTGTTCTATCATTACACCATGTATGAGATCAGATATGGTATACTCACTAGGATAGTGAGTGGATACTTGCAAGATCTGGGTGAGAATCACTGGAAGGTCATCCTTAAGTATTTAAGAAATACTAAGGATCGATGACTCGATTATAGAGAATTTGACTTAAAACATGTAGAGTATGACTTCAGTTTTTAATTGGACATAATAATAGAAAAATATATCAGAATATATCTTTACCTTAAATAATGGAGCAATCTGCTGGAAAGGTTTCAAGTAGAAAAATATAGCCAAATTTAAATTATGAAGTAGAATGCATTACAGCATTTGATGCTTGCAAGGAAGCTATGTGATTGTACAGCTTCACTGGTAAGCTAGGAGTGGCACCCTTCGATGATAGTCCTACTATATTGTACAGCACCGAAGCCATAGCTCATGCCAAGGAGCTGAAGTCCCATTAGCTTACCAAGTATTTTGCATCGCTACCACCTTATTCAGAAAATCTATTAAGGTGACGTCAATCTTGAGAAGATCGACAGAAAGGAGAACTTGACCAACCTATTTACCAAAGCCTCAGTATTTAAAAATTTTGAGATGATAAATCGAAGATGGATATATGATACTATATTGATTGGCTTTAGTCCAAGTGGGAGTTGCTGGGAATTGTATCCTAAAATCAATCATTTGATGATTGTGCTGATTATAAATATATATAAATTGATAAATAATAAAAATATTTGATATTTTTCATCATAAGAATATATCTTCTAATGAACTTCTATGTTGTGATGAAGTCCTTAGGACTACTTTGATCGATAAAGGAGGATTTATCGCATAGTCCTTAAATTGGTTCACGACTAAATGATACGCTATTACTAGGACGATAGCAATGTCAAGTGTAGGTCGTTGTGTGCCATATGCATTGGTTGTTCTTGTAACCAAATGGTATGGAGATACTGATATGATATATAGGTGAGATGTAGGGGTACATCATCACTGAATGTGACCAATTGTGGAGCACTCTGCTATCAAGGGTAGCTCACGAAGGGCATGGGTATAAGTGTCCCTCCGACCTGAGATCACCACGGTGGCTTACAAGTAACTCACTGAACTTTGGTATCAAACTAACTGAGTTTTTAATTTAGTGATGGAAGATTTTTGGGTACAGTCAAATACTTGTCAAGTTGATGTATAAGTCAAGATGGGATTGACCCCTCCGAATTTATAGGAGATATGCATCAGTGTATTTCAATTTAGTAAAATTTGAGCCCGAATAATCGATGTGATGGATTTAAAAAAATTAAGAAATATAATGTGGATGACTTATCTAGAATTGACAGTTAAATCCTTGATCATCTTTGAGCATTAGCATCAAAGGGATGAATTATATGGTAACCATACGCCAATAGGTTCTTGAATGTTGCTTCACCTTCATTCGACCTATCCGGATGTCGGGTCACCATTACTAGATGATTATATCAATTGATTGAGGAAGGTATTTTTGTGCTACTAACTTTGGTTCAAACTTATGAGATCATACTCAAAAGAAATTTTTGACTGATCATATGCTGATCAATGATTGAGAATCGTTCAAAGACTTAATCATCAATTCGATTGATAACTAACCTTATGCAAAAGTTACAATAAATTAATTCACCAAGTGTAAATAAATTAATAAAGAATTAATTAGCAATTAGATTACTGATTAGTTTAATTTGATTAAGTAAAGAGGATTAAATAAAATCTAATTGAATTAGATTCAATTAGGTTTGACCCATTAGGTTATAAGATGATCTAATTGCTAAGGAAGAATTATCTCTGATTTGATCATGACTTTAGTTCAATCAATTCTTAATTTGATTAAGATTTAATTAAAAATTTATAAACTAATTAGATTAGATTTTATATATTTTATTTAAACTAAAGCAGATGTGATTTGGTTTGGATACAAATAATAAAACTTAGAGTCTGTATTGAATAGGACTCTTCTCCCTGCACCAACCCAGTTTTCACGTCATATATCTCCATGCATAATATTATTTTGTATGAATTTTTTCACACTAAAGAGTTCTTTTTTTATCTATCTCACATCCAATCTGATTTAGTTTTGATGAAAGAAAGATTCTAAAATTAAATTTTAAAATATTCCTTATTAGGAGAATCTGTTCTCATCTAGATCAACCTTTCCATGCCAATAAATTTTTTTCTCCTTATATGTGTGACATTTTGAGGAGATTTTTCATGAAAGATTAGTTACTATTGAAAAATATGAGAAGGGGCATCTCATATTTTTTTGGCATATTTTGGGATGTGGAATTGTGAAGGAAGCAAATCTTGTAAGAGTCCAAGATCACTAGGACTCTTCACCCCACCTCCTTATATACCTATAAAAGGGGCTTTTGTGGTTTTTTTCTATATGTAAGATATCAGAAGAGAGTTCTTCATGTGATGGAAGTTTGGATATGGTTCATGATGTAAAAAATAGAGAGGAGGGTCCTCTCTCTTGGGTGTGCGCAAAAACCTAAATTTCAGATTTTTGATCTTTTGGGTTTGAGAAGAGAGAATAATTTAGAAAAAATTATTTTCTTCTCCATCTTTCTTTCACCTCTTCATATCCTCTAGAAGTTCATCTTCAATCTCTAAAAATATTCTAAAATTTAAAGAAAAGATCCAGATGGTTAAGAAGAAGGTCTTCGCATGAGCTAGCACTTTTGAGAAGATGATAGGTCAGAGCTTTGAGTAGATTTTCTGTAGAGGCCGAATACGTGTGCGGCTGTGAGCAACCAGCAAGGATCCTCTCTACCATGTCTCTCAACAGCGGAGATCATCGACCCACAATCAGGTATGGAGTTCTAAACTTAATTAGAAGTAGATGTGATTACTGCTCACATGCATGTATGCTGTTTTATTTTTAATATTTTTTAGATTTTATATGCAACATAACATGTCATAAATCCTAGAATAGATTGATTTGATAATTAGATCATATGTATGTTAAATTAATTTGATTAATCTAATTATCTTTTGCTATAATTTTTTTTTAAAATTTAAAATATATACATGAAATTGCCTATGCATCCCAATAGTGCCAAAAGTCACGAACTATTTCGGTGGACCGCACCATCGAATCTGTGGACCGAGCGGCCAGTCCACCATGCACTGAAGGTAATAAAATTTATTTTTTAAGATATTTTGACTTAATTTTTACTCTAATTTATTTCTAAAAAATAAAAAAAATATGCATTAATTTTTTAATAATTCTTCATCATTTTGGTGCTTGAAATTGCTAAATTAAATTGACATCTATTTTTTATAAATATATTCTAATTTTATATTTTTTAAAATTATTTATTTTTATAAAAAAATCTAATTTATTTATAAAATTAGATTTTTTAGAAGATGTTAGCACCATAAAATACTAAAAATATCTTCAATAAATATAAAAATATACCACTTATCACACTCTCCAATTTGAACTTTGTTCGTTCTTGAGTAAAGAAAGAATTTACAATTAAGTACCATTTAACTTAGAGTTTTAAATTTTATCAAATAATTTTATAAAGGATCATTGATGTTCAGTAGAGTTTGAGTGAGATATTATGGAGAAAATTCAGTGCAGGGGTAAAATGATAATTTTAAAACTTTTTCAAAATCATTATTTTACAGTAAAATTATTAATTAATCTAATTAATTAATAAAAATTTATCCTATACTAAGATCTAAATATGATATATAGCATGCATGCATTTAAATTTGAAATTCAATTTGAACAGTAAACACTTTACTGTAATGTGTTCAGAACACAATACCTTTGTGCGGTAGTAGATCGCTGCAATCTGATCACCATCAGGAGAGTCTGATCATCGCGATGTAGCCACACAGCATGTCTAGCCTCTGTGGATCATCCACATGAAGCTCCCAGACTGATCGACTCCTCACGAGTGCTAGCTCGTTGTAGAGCCCTTTCGATGGTCGATGCTGATCGAACTTCTTCGATCGATGTCTGTCGATTCTTCAGATACTCTGGATCATCAGCAAATGTGCTTGAGAGGATGTTGAAGATATTTCTAAAATTTGGTGGGCTCACAACACTCGTAGCTCACCTTCTCACTTCCCGAACTCCAGGCTGAAACCCTGAAGAACTCACTGAAACCCTGCGCACACTTTTTCTTTCTTTTCTTTCTTTTTCTCTTGGAAGGATATAGACCTTCACCTTGCACACAAGGATTCCTCATGCCCAGATTTTCTCTCCAAAATTTTTCTTGCATGCGCCCCACTCTTCTCCTCCTTTTAAAACAACAACCAAGGTCTTATCCACATGAGAGGATAAAGATGAGTAATTGCACATTTAAATTCAAATCAAATTTTGAATTCAAATGAAAATCAATTTATCCCTATCCACTAAGGGCATGAGAAGAGAAGGGCGTGGCTTAATTTGTACGTGAGTGATTTCATGAGAAATATTTTCTCGTGTAATAAATGGGGCGCTAAAAGAGGATAAGGTCAAGGCGCTAAGATTGGTTGCTCATTCAAATTCAAACTTTATTTTGAATTTGAATGGCCAACCAATCATCCTTATCCACTCATATGGTGCATTAAAGTAGGGCATGAGGAGGGATTTGCATGAGGAAAAATATAGGAACCAGATCTAGGGTTTCAGGGTTAGATCTTGAAAAAGAGGGTTAGATCTTGAAACTTTTTCAAGATCATACAGCGGAAGACTAAAATAAATCAAAATTTATTTTCTAAGATCAGAAAATCCCTAGATCTAAGATCCTATTACATGATTATTACATGGTATTAAATCAGAAATTAAAATATATAAATATAGCATGAACTACATGTTGATCATATCAACATGTTTCTATACTACATCTAATGTATGTATTAAACAATAGATCAGATCTATTACCTTGCAAGTTAGACATTCTAACCTTGCTGATATGGGCTTGAGGATGATGTTGCAAGCCACACATACGTCCGGCCTCTAGGAGTCATCCACACGAGCCCACGAATCTCGATCAGAAGTCCTGCTTCAGGAAATCAGCACAGTATGCTAGTACTGCGCTGATCCTTCTTTGATGGTTGATCAGGTGCCTCCTTCTTCTTGATTTGGACTCTTCCAATGATGGAAAGTATAAGGAGTTTCAGATCTGAGACACTCTCAGGAAACTCAAGATGGAAGGAGGAAAGATATGAAAATAAAAACCCTAGAAGAAGACCCTCTTCTTCTTCACGTTTTTCTCTCTAGACACCCAAACTTGCATCTTTTATATCTCCACGACCCAAAGGTATTTCTCTCTGATTTTTGGATGGAACAAAGGTCTCTCAAATCTCTAATTTCTTCCAAAATTTTACAAAGAAACTCATCTTATATAGATAGATATGATAGAGTCCTTGTCTAGGTCAAACACCTAGTCAAGGCTTATCCAAACATGGCAAGTTAAGGGACGCCCAACTCTTGAGCACCTCCTTCATATTTTCATGCATAGATCACTAGAAAAGGGTGCACAATATATACCCTAAAAGCCATGAAAATTCTAAAAAAAAATTGGGTAAGTTCGGTGCAAAATTGAAAGAGTTTTGGATTTCTAAAACTCTATCTCATAGAATTCGAAATCCAAACTTATTCCTTTTAGATTTGATCCAAACCACCTTCCATGTAAGAAAGAAGAGAGGAGACCTTTTGTGAATGTGGGAGAGATCTGGGAGAGGGCTTTTGTCGCACAAAATAAATGGAGATTGGCATTGAATAAGAGAGAGGGCGTGGAGAAGGATTATGTGGCGCAAGGTGGAATCCTAGTCCTACTAGGATTCTGTCTTATGACTTGTTTTAATTTGATTTCTCAAACCAAATCAAATCAAAATTAGATCAACCCAATTAAAATAGGTCTTAACCCAATTAAGAACCTAATTTAATCAGATTAAATTAGATTTAAATCTGATTTAATTTTTTAATCAAATTAGAAATTAGATTGACCCAAGTCCTAGTTGAACTAGGACTAGTTTTTCCTTGCACTTGGCTTATCCAATAAACCAATTGGACTTGATCCAATCAAGCCCAAAATAAATTTAATTAAATCATATTTAATTAGACTTAATCTCAGCCATTGGCTTAATCAAATTAAGCCAATTAGCAATCGAATTGCTAATCGATCCTCCTACAACACTTGCACTGGGTTAAATGTCAATCGTATTGATCATTTAACCCTAGAACGATTCTTAATCATTGATCAACCATCTGATCGGATCATGAACTCTAATGTGTGTGACCTCATAGGTCCGAACCTAAGCCGGTAGCATAGGAATAAATTTTTATATCAATCGAAGTGACCATCTAGCAATGGTACCCGACGATCGGATAAGTCGAATGTGTAGAACAACATCCTTAGAACCCATGCGGATATAGTTTTCATATAATTCATCCCCTTGACCAAAATGATCATAGGACACCCCAGAGTTTAACTGTCAACTCTGATCAGGTTGTCCACATTGTATTTCAAAATATCAAATCCATCTGATGGATTACCCTGGCCAAGGTTTTGCTAAATTGAAATACAGCGACTCATTCTTCTCCAACTCTTGGAGTGGTCAATCCCATCTCGATCACACTCTGACTTCGTAAGTACTTGACTATGCCCAGAAGCCTTCCATCTCTAAATTAGAAATTCAGTTAGTCTAGTACCAAAGCACAGTGAGTTGCTTGCAAGTCACTGAGGCGATCTCAGGTCTAAGGGACACTTATACCTATATCCTATCAGAGATATTCTCGATAGTAGAATACTCTGGAGTTGGTCACGTTCAATGATGATATACCCTTACATCTCACCTGTATGCCATACTAGTGTCTCCACACTCCTTGGTTAAGAGGACAACCAACCCATATGGCCTACAGCGACCTATGCTCGATAGAAGCTGTCGTCCTTATTAACAGCCTATCATTTGGTCGTGAACAGTTTTAAGAACTAATCGATAAATCCTCTCTTTATCGAACTTAAATAGTCCTAAAGACTTCATCATAACAACGGAGTTCATTAGAAGATGAAAGCTTATGATGAAAATGCCAAATATATTTTATTTATTAAAAAATCAATTACAATACTTGGTTGCTCAACCGTCAACAGCTTGACGATTGGCTTTTTGAGACACATTTTCCAACAACTCCCACTTGTCCTAAAGCCACTCGGCACAGTATCTAATACCCATCTTCGACTTGTGGTTATCGAACTCCTTTATTGCCAGGGCTTTAGTGAAGGGGTCGGCTAGGTTCTCCTTTCTGTCGATCTTCTGAAGGTCGACGTCACCTCGATCCACTATCTCCCGGACCAGGTGGAAGCAGCGCAAGATGTGCTTCGTCCGCTGATGTGCTTTGGGTTCCTTCGCCTGAGCTATGGCACCAGTGCTGTCGCAGTAGAGCAGGACCGGACCATCGAGGGAGGGTGCTACTTCGAGCTCGTTGATGAATTTCCTCAGCCACACAGCTTCCTTCGCGGCATCTGATGCTGCGATATACTCCGCTTCACAAATAGAGTCTGCCACAGTATGCTGCTTGGAACTTTTTCAGCAGATGGCTCCACCATTCAGAGTAAAGATATAACCCGACACGCTCCTGCTGTCATCATGGTCAGATTGGAAGCTGGAGTCTGTGAACCCCACAAGTTTCAGATCTGACTCGCCATAAACCAACCATTGGTCCTTAGTATTTCTCAAATACTTAAGGATGGCTTTAACCACTTTCCAGTGATCTTCTCCAGGATCAGATTGGTATCTACTCATTACTCCTAGTGAGTATGCCACATCTGGTCTTGTACATGTCATGGCGTACATGATAGATCCCACGGCTGAAGCATATGGGACTCTACTCATACGCTCTCTCTCTTCAGGAGTTGTCGGACAATCCTTCTTAGAGAGAGAAATTCTTTGGCCTATCGGTAGATAGCCCTTCTTGGAATTCTCCATGCTGAACCTCTTCAGCACAGTATCTATGTACATGGACTGGGATAACCCAAGCATCCTTTTAGATCTATCCCTATAGATCTTCATCCTAGGATGTAGGATGCTTCACCCAAGTCCTTCATGAAGAACTGTGATGACAACCAAACTTTTATTCCCTATAGTGCGGGGATGTCATTTTCGATTAAGAGAATGTCATCCACGTACAAGACAAGGAATACCACAACTGGACCATTTGTCCATTTATAGATGCAGGGCTCTTCTCCATTCTTAATGAAGCCATACGTTTTGATCACCTTATCAAAATGCATGTTCCAACTCCGAGAAGCTTGCTTCAGTCTATAAATGGATCTCTGAAGCTTGCACACCTTGGACTCATCTGTGGATGTAAACCCTTCAGGTTGTATCATATACACCTCTTCAGTCAGCTCTCCATTCAGGAAAGCTGTCTTTACATCCATCTGCCAGATCTCATAATCCAGATGGGCAGCTATTGCAAGCATTATCTGAATAGATTTGAGCATTGCCACAGGAGAAAATATCTCGTCATAGTCAATACCATAACGTTGACGATACCCCTTGGCAACCAGACGGGCTTTATAGGTCTCCACCTTTCCGTCTGCGCCCCTCTTCCTTTTGAAGACCCATTTACACCCAATGGGTTTAACCCCTTCAGGTGGGTCAACCAATGTCCATACATCGTTGACCTTCATGGACTCCATTTTGGATTTCATAGCTTCAAGCCATTTCTCAAAATCAGGTCTCTGCATTGCATCCATATAGGTGATCGGATCCTCATTATTCTCATCAAGTTCGATGGGATCACCGTCTCGGACCAAGAAACCGTAGTATCTGTTCGGTTGACGCGGTACTCTACCAGATCGCCTTAATGGTGTAGGTAAATTGGGCTCCGAATATGATCTAATCATATCAGACTCAGGTTCAGCTATTGGTGTCGGTCCTTCTACCTGTTGAACTTCATCAAGTTCAATCTTAGAGGCAACGATTCCTTCACCAAGGAACTCCTTTTCTAAAAAGATTGCCTTAAGGCTGACGAACACCTTTTGTTCATCAGCATGGTAGAAAAAATATCCTTTTGTCTCTTTGGGGTACCCTATGAATGAGCATTTGTCAGACCTAGGTCCAAGTTTGTCTGTGACTAATTGTTTGATATAGGCCGGGCACCCCCAGACCCTAAGGTGTGAAAGTGCTGGCTTACGTCTCGTCCATATCTCATATGGAGTCTTAATTACAGACTTGGAATCCTATTTAACAGATAACAGGCCGATTCGAGTGCATATCCCCAGAAGGATATCAGCAAGCTAGCAAAAACCCATCATGGATGGGACCATGTCTAACAAAGTCCGATTCCTCCTTTCAAACATACCATTATGCTGTGGTGTTCCTGGAGGAGTCCATTGGGAGAGAATCCCATTCTCTCCTAGATATGTAAGAAACTCACTAGAAAGGTATTCTCCTCCTCGATCAGATCGAAGAGTTTTAATACTCTTCCCAGTTTATTTTTCTACTTCACTTCGGAATCGTTTGAACATTTCAAATGAATCCGACTTATGTTTCATCAGATAGACATATCCATATTGGGATAGGTCATCCGTGAAAGCTATGAAGTAGAAATATCCACCTCTAGCACTGGTGCTCATGGGCCCGCATACATCAGTATGTACTAGGCCTAAGAGCTCAGTAGCTCTCTCACCTTTTTCAGTAAAAGGTGACTTGGTCATTTTACCAAGAAGACAAAACTCACAGGTTGGAAGTGATTCACAATCACTGACTTTGAGGATTCCCTTTTGAGTCAACCTGTTTATTCTGTTCTTATTTATATGACCTAGCCTCCAATGCCATAAGTAGATATTTGACACACTATCTAATCTAGGGTGCTTGCCAGTAGAATAGACTCTTATCAGGCTTGATCTTTTTGGTCTGACTCTGCACAGATGTCCCAGCCTGAACTTGCACCTTCTTGACTTTCTTCTTCTTGTTCTTCTTTCCTTTCTCAAAGGATCGAGAACCAGAAGATGAACCTCCCACTGAGTTCACTGAGTTCACCGACTCCTTGAGGAGTTGGTGATCCTTCTCAAAGTTCTGAAGCAACCCCATTAACCCATGGTAGTTTACTTCAGGCTTTGTCATTCTATAATGAGTGAGGAATGGGAGACAAGACTTGGGCAGCGAGTTCAGTATTGCATCTTTCCCAAGCTGCTCATGCAAGGGAAAGCCGAGCTTGCTCAATCGTTCCATCAGCTCGATCATGTACAATACATGATCAGTGACAGAGACTCCATCCCGTATTTTGGCGTTGAAGATGGCACAACTAGTCTTGTGCCTCTCTACGTCATCGGGTGTGCCAAAGGTATCCTCCATGTCCTTTGGCTGAGCCGTCTCGAATCTGCGACTGAACTCGTCGCTCATGATAGCAGCCAGCATGATACAGCGCACCGTGGTCCGATCACTGAGCCACTTCTGGTAAGTGTCTCTGACTGTTCCACGTGCATTGACAGCTGGCTCCTCAGGTGCAGGATCCATTATCACATATAGGATCCGTTCATGCTCCAGGACTATCTTCAACTTTCGATACCAGCTACCGAAGTTGGGTCCCACCAACTTATCATTGTCCAACAATGATCGGAGCGATCGGAAAGTGGCCATATTTGCACAAAGGAGAACCATAACCTAATTAGTAA
The DNA here is from genome assembly GCF_000442705.2 of Elaeis guineensis. Classification (NCBI taxonomy): domain Eukaryota; kingdom Viridiplantae; phylum Streptophyta; class Magnoliopsida; order Arecales; family Arecaceae; genus Elaeis; species Elaeis guineensis. The sequence continues at coordinate 36,238,190 of NC_026000.2, read as the reverse complement.
TTGATTCATTAAACCTAAAGATTTGGACTTTAATCAAAAGGTTTCTCCCACTATTTTATTCGAATTGGTAGCCTCTATCTTCAATTCGAGGAATTACCCTAATTCCTTAGCGGATACTAGAATCCACTTAGACTGCACACAAGCCCAACTTTGGTTGGCCAACCCATGTACATCTAAGGGTAGGTTCATAACCAATTATTTCTCTAAATAATTTCTAGTAATTTTAATTTTGCCCCAGAAACCTAATCAGTAGGCTTTGGCCTCCACTGTAAGGATCCAGTTAGGTCCAACCATTAACATGATCATACTTGGTGTATCTAACCAACGAATGATTAAGCCCAACTTTGGTTGGCTCACCTAACCATCATTAGAGAGATACTTCCAAGTCATCATATGATGAGTGATAATTTCATTAGTCAACAAGCACCAGGCCTTTGGGTCTGTAATGATTATTGAGTTCATGGACTCATTATCAAACACCTTAATAGGAGGCTATGACTCAGTTATCTCCATAACTTTATCATTTTAAGGACCTAATAATTTTAGAAGATTTAAATAATATAGAGGATGAGGTCAGATGAACCAGCTTATCATGATCCTCCCACTGGCTTCACCAAGTCAGCTTAAGGAGACCAGGGCTGGTCTAGGAGCACCTAAATCAGTCACACTGATTTACCTAGCTGACATGGGTCAGCTCGAATAGTCAAGTGATCCGATCAAAACATAATTTCACCAAGAGGCCAGGTAAGTTCGATCAGTGGGAGGGTCTGCCAAAGCTTGCCTTAGACACCATCAGAAATGGCCAGGTAAGCGGGCTCCCAATTAAAAACCACCGGTCTGGTTTACCTTAGACACCAACTGGTTTAATTAGTTTCGATTAGATCAACCTAACAGTTCGTGCTAGACCGCTTAGCCAAGAATCAAGTCCATTTGGTTCTCGTTAAAGACATGGACTTGACCAACTACAACTATTGTAATTGATCTAGAGAATCCTTGACCTAATCTAAGACAACAATTGATTAGATTTAGTCAATTCTCTAATTAAGTCCATCTTTAATCTAACCATAGGTCTAACCCAATTAATGGACCTAATTCCACTAACCCATTAACCCAATGTGTTATGATTTGTGTCTTAGGTTCTTCAATTCACAATCCTAGAACCTAATCAAACAACTTCTTAATTCTTAATTAAGTTTTGGGCTGAGGGTTGGGTTCGGCTTTTCAAAAAATAATTTTCATATTTGTAAAAAATTTTACAATATGATTCTACCAACATATTGCATGTTTGATTCATAATCAAGATGCAAGTGAAATAAACATGAAACTACTTTAGATCTAATCTAAACAGGTTCATGTAATTGAAACAATTTCAACTTTAAATAATTTCTTTGCACAAAAATTATTAACAAAGAGATTTTATTTCAGATTTAAACATCTTTTAAATCTAATAAATCATAAATTTAATCTAGATCATATCTAACAAATTTATGATTAAAGATAGATCTACACAAACTAGGACAACCTTTGCACTGTAAGGGGTAAACCTTACAGCAGGACAACCTTGCAGTTTGTGATTGATCTAAAATTTTAATTTCAGATTTAATAATCAGATTATAAATTAGATCTAATCTAAAAAATAATCTAAGCATGTATAAATAATCATGTAATAAAGAACCTAGGCTCTGATACCAATTGTAGGAACCA
>NC_026000.2:36209754-36236386 GCF_000442705.2 Elaeis guineensis | reverse complement strand
TCTCCAAGTTGGTTGCATTGGCTCCGGCTGAACTACCCAAGGAAGTCTTCTTCGAAGTTCTGAAATGTTCAAGTACGGAAGAACCGCAGCTTGTAATGGAGATCAGCCATGAACCAAGCTGGATTGACCCACTGGTTGCATACCTCAAGAACGGGGTTTTTCCTCATGATGCAAAAGAAGCTCGGAAGCTTAGGAACCAGGCCTCCCAATATATCTTTTATGAAGGCAAGCTGTACAAGAGGTCGTACTCTTTGCCCCTCTTGAAATATCTCTGACCTTCTGAAGCCGACTTTGCCTTGTGGGAGGTACATGAAGGAGTCTGCGAAGTCACCTGGGGGCTAGATCTTTATCCCACAAACTACTCTGACAAGGTTATTACTGGCCTACAATGTACCACGACTCCATTAAATATGTCAAAAGTGTGATCGGTGTCAGAGATATGCGAACATCCAAGACAGCCCGCCTCCGAACTTACACCCTTGAGTGCCCCATGGCCGTTCGCACAATGGGGGATGGATATCCTTGGACCTTTTTTCATGATGTCCGGACAGTGGAAGTTTCTCTTGGTGGTAATTAACTACTTCACCAAGTGGGTCGAAGCCGAACCTTTGACGAAAATCATAGAACCTAAAGTGTAGGACTTCGCCTAGAAGTCAATCATTTGTAGGTTCGGCTTGCCCAGAACTCTCATTACTGATAATGGGCGATAATTTGCTGGAGAAAGATTTGCTGAATTTTGTGAAGACCTAAACATCTCCCATAACTTCACGTCGGTAGCCCATCCGCAGGCAAATGGCGAAGCTGAGGTGACTAACAGGACTCTATTGCAAGGAATCAAGGCGAGACTTGAAAAAGCAAAGAAAACTTGGGCAGACGAGCTTTATCATGTGTTATGGGTATACCGAACTACCCAGAGACTGCCCACAGGGGAGACCCCCTTTGCCTTAGCCTTCGAAACAGAAGCCGTGATCCCGATCGAACTCAAGCTTCCATCAGTGCGAGTCGTGACATTCGACGAGCAGTGCAACTCACAGGATCTCAAGGCCAACCTCGACTTGTTAGAAGAAAATGGGAGACAGTTCAAGTTCGGATGGCAGCCTACAAGCAGAAAGCAGCCTGCTACTACAACTCCCGGGTCAAGAGCAAAGCCTTCAGAGTGGGGGACTTAGTACTTCGGCGAGCTACTGTTTCACAACCTCAGAACCAAGGAAAACTTGCCCCGAACTGGGAAGGCCCGTATGAAGTCAAAAAGGTAGTCCGATCCGGAACATACTATCTAAAAGAGCTCGGAGGAGCAGACCTTCCACGACCATGGAATTCAAAAAATCTGTGAATGTATTACCAATAACTTTGTCTTAAATAAAAGTTTCATATTTGCATATCTTTTCTTTTGGCATGAGCTTGTAGCGATAGGGAGTAGCTCCTTCAGACAATCGAAATTAAGCGTGTCAGGAACAAGAGAAGGACCTCATCCCGACACAAATGAAGGTCCGATTATTTAGAGATCGGATGGGGGAGAGGCCATCGCAACGGTCCTTATGCGCCCCCACAGCCACGTTAGAAATAGGAGGAGAACCTCATCCTAACATGAGCAAGGTCGAAGGCCTGATTATTTAGAGATCAGATGGGGGAGAGGCCTTGCAACGGCTCTTATGTGCCCCCACAGCCATGTTAGGAACAGAAGGAGAACCTCATCCTAACATGAGCAAGGTCGAAGGTTCGATTATTTAGAGATCGGATGGGGGGAGAGGCCCTTGCAACGGCCCTTATACACCCCTACAGTCATGTTAGGAACAGAAGGAGAACCTCATCCTAACATGAGCAAGGTCGAAGGCCTGATTATTTAGAGACCGAATGGGGGGAGAGGCCCTTGCAACGGTCCTTACGTGCCCTCATAGCCTTGTTAAGAACAAGAGAAAAACCTCATCCTAGCATGAGCTGAAATTGATTGTGTCAGGAATAGGAGGAGAACCTCGTCCTGGCACAAACGAAGACCTGATCGTTCAAGATCGGATGAGGAGAAAAGCCTCCTCAATGGCTCCTCTACACCCTGACAATCCCGTTAGGAGCAGAGAGAAAACCCTCATCCAAACCTTAAAAAAAAAGGAGGAGAGAAAAAAGAAAAGCGACGAGCTACGCCAGAGATAAGGAAAAAATGAACTACATCAAAGATATAAGGGACCTCGTCTCAACAAGGAAGGAGCTCTCGTCAAAACCCTCAGCCTCTAAGAGGAACCCAACACTGGCCAGAGAAAATAGACTTTCTTAAGTTAACGAGAAGTTTGGGCCCTCAAGCTCGAGCACCGGGAGAAAGTGTCAAACTCGAATGGCCTCGAAAAGACCTTCGATCATGAACAAAAAGGATAAATCAACACGACGATGACCAGAAACCTTCAAACAATGTCGACATCGAATAAGACAAAAGACAAAAAAAACTCGGTAAACAACAACTCAAAGCAAGAATAGACGAGGTAATAAAATTTATTTTCATTTCATTAGTAAAGTGTGCATTACAAAGCCTTTGAAGGTCAAAAAAAAAATGACAAGAAAAGAAAATAATACATGGAAGAGCAAAAGGTAAAAGAAGTTCCAAGGAAGCTCGGCTTCTTTCGACTTTGAGCTCTCGGTTCCAGCCATTATCGGAGATTGCTTTAAGTTCTCAACCTCTTCTTTCAGTTCCTTCTTTCTTAACAGCATCTCCCAATACATTTGGTGGAACTGCCGGCTCTCACCCTCTGACTCCCGAAGTCTCTTCCTCAGAACCTCAGACTTCACTTCAGCATCCTTGACTGCCTGTTGCTCGTAGGCCAGTTGGATTTTCAGCCACTACAGTTCAGCCTTCTCCTGCCAAAGGGCCATGGACAGTTCTTCCATGGTCCCCCTCAAGGAGCGGAGCTTGTCGGAGCCTTGCACCGAAATGGCTTGGGTTCTCTCGGACAACTGCCTCTGAAGGGGGCAACCTCATCGGTCGCGTCTTGAGCCTCCTTCGATAGTAGTCTACTTGCCCGCACCAGCCAACTCGATAGGTATTGTAGTTCACCTCAGTGCCCTGTAGCTGCTTTTGGAGGTTGGAGAATTTCTTCGACCAGTCCTGGTCATGGTCGGCCTGAGTTGTGAGCCAGGACGAGCTCCCTTCCAATTGGCCGATCTTCTCCCATGCGACCGCCAACTTAACTTCGAGGGAGCTGATCTTGGAAGCCTGAGTCCAAGATCGATCACTGGCTCATTTCTAGAGCTCCTCAAGCTCCTTCACGAAGTTGGCCTTTCTCTGGGTGTAGTCCATGAAGCCCTTGTTGTGGAGGTCTCGAAGGCGGGTAACCTCCGCGATGGCTTCCGCATGATTCTTCCTCAGTCGGTGAAGTTCGTCGTCCAACTTCTTTGATTTCTTCGTTAGGTGACGAGCTTTCCTTCTGAGATCCCAGATCATGGACTTCAAAGGGATCTCTTACGGTAGGAGAAGAGCTTCGACAGGGCACTGTTGTTGGGAAACAAAAGTGTCATAACACAATCAATGCAAGAAAATAAAAGAGAAAAAAAAAGGAGCTCTCTGTAAAGAAGAATTCGATTTCATTGATTAAATAGTTTTTAAGTACAAGAGAATGAGGAAATATCGTCACGAAGGAAAAATACAAAATTAGAGATTTCGGATCTTCAAAGCAGAAGTGGAGGAGCTCGGTGCCCCCAGTAGGTCGGTCACAGCAACCATGGCAGTCGAAGAGGTCCCAACTGGAGGGAGACCGACAGTGGCTTCAGAAGGTCCGACTTCATCGTCGGACGCCTCATCCAGGAAGCCAAGGTCCAGTTCAGAAAACTTTCTGACCACCTTCTCCTGGCAGAGCTCGAAGCCCTTGATGAAGGCATCTTGGCCGAACTGGACCTTCAGATCCTTCATCTCGAAGGAGGTCTTGAACTCCTCCACTGCTCGGACCCCTGCCTCCGATACTAGGGTTGGGATCTGTCCTTCAGCTGGAGACCTCGGCTTCTGCCTTCTTTTTTTTTCCTCCAAGGCAGCCCTCAGATCGGACAAGGTTTGTCCCTCCTTCTACAGCACCTCTTAGAGACTCGCGACCCCGGCGATCTTCTCCTTGAGGCGGGCAGCCTCAGCTAGGCGACCTTCCTCTACCTGGGTTGCTTCCTTCTTGGCGTTATTCATCGCCTCGATGTTGACAATAAGCTGGTGTCCAATCTACAAGAACGGTCGGGGAGTCAATATAAAAGCTAAGGAATAAGCTAAGTAAAGAAGCGAGAAGAAGAAAGAAGTAAATTGACCTACCTCGAGAAAGGATCCCAGAGAGTCCCAGACCCGCTGCTCAAGATCAGTATGGATGATCCTGTGGACGACCTCAGACAGAATGTACCCGTCGACTAACCTCTTTATTAAATCTCTATTGTTGAAGGGATTCTCCCTGGATCCTCTTCGGAGCCGTTGGCCCCTCGACGGTGGCCCTGCTGCTACGAGTCTTGCGGGCCAAGGTCTTCTTTCTCCTCCTCCTTTCGGCCCCCGGTGCCCCCTCGGGATGAGCCTCTGGAGCGGGAACCTCGATCGGGGGGCTCCTTGAAGAGGCTCAGGGGACTTCGGGCTCAACATCAGAGGGGGCATCGACGGTAATGGCCACCTGGGCAGGCGCGGTCGAGCTTGTCTCTTCTGCCCTAGCCTTTTTGTCGACCCCAAAGTCGCGGCGCCTTTCCTCTTGTGGGTCTTGAGACCCTTGGCTAGCATCCGAGCCACGTCTGCGTTCATATCTACAATGAAAGAAGATTAGCACAGCTTAGAAACAGAATAAGAGAAAGAGGAAGTAGCGAATAAAAAAAAAAAAAAAATAATAAAGATATCGATGGGGTTGAGAGGGCTCAGGCCGATGTTAAATAAAAATTGCTCCTTCAGAAGGTCAGAGAGGAGAGGAGCTAGATAAGCCTTGAATTTATTGGAGGCTTCAAGATCGTCCCTTCCCAAGCTAGAAGCCCGACGGACGGAGTCCCTCAGGGAGCTCAGGGGGCAACCCCAGCTCCAAGGTCGGGCATTGGATGTAGAAGTACCTCTCCTTCCAATTTGGATAGAAGAGGGGGCGCCTTTCAGCAACCCTTTCTACCGAACTGGGGGAAGAAGTACCATCAGTCTTTTGCCGAGGGGTGATGCTTGAAGGTATAGAAATTTTTAAACAAAGAAAGAGTTGGCGAACTTCAGCTAAATGAAGAGGAAAAAAAATCCTATCAGAAATCTAAAAGAGTTCGGCACTACAGAAATTAAAGAAATATTTAAGAAGCGAAAAAGAGAATGACAAAAGGTGGAAGTGGAAGTCGAAGCCCAGCACGAAAAGCTTCCTGGTACAAGCAGAAGTGGCCAGGAGGAGGGGCGCTAGCCCAGCCAGTTGGCCGAAAAGCTCCAGCTCGTACTTCGAAGGAATCCCATACTGAATCCTAATCAGTGAGATTCATCCGAAGTCAGAGTGCTAGGAATGGTGTCTGGTACAAAGATCAGATGAAGTTCATCTACAGAACTAGGATTTGGTGGGACTGGAACAGACGAACTCCTAGAACTGCTAGAGGAGGAAGTGTTGGAGGACATTATGAATCAAGCGAAAACCCTAAAAAATTCCGAAAAAATTGAGAAAAATAAGAAACAAGGCACCCACAAAAAAATCGAACGGGCGTAATGCGAAGGAGAAAAAATGGAAGAAGAACAAGAAAGAGAGGGGTTCAGAACTAACCTAGACTGGTCCGAGAGATGCAGGAAGGCAGCAAGGGTGATGGGGGTCGACCCATGGAGTGCCTAAAATCGAGAGGGACAAGCTGGGGGAAGACGAGGCTCTCGGGGAAGAAGAAGGGCACCAACAGAACTCTCAGGCAAAGTGAAACCCTGAAGGAGGGGGGTGGGTTTAAATAGGCAACGAGATCTGGCACAATAATGATTGTAGATCTCCTCTAGCCGATCTTCAAACGCCGCTGTCCCGCTCATCATGGCAGGTGGCTGAAGGTGGCTGATAACTAATAGAATCATTATTGCACCATACCTAGAGCAATCTCCAGCAAAAATTCTGAAAAAATTTTTTGGATCACCTCGATTTGAAAAGACTCCAGCACCAGCGTGCCAAATGCCAAAATATCTGGAAACAATCGAGTACGAAAATGAGGGAGACAACTTCAGCTGTAAATTTTTTTTTGTACTTCCTTCACTCGGAACCCGAACTCGAAAGTAGGGGGACTGGTGTTGGGTATAAAATAACCCAACCAAAGTTCGTAAGAGGTCACCCTCCCAGGGCTCTTCCGCTTCCCCGACCTGGTGCGGTGTCTATCTGAACTTCTTCGGCTGTCCGAGCTTCCACAATACCATCCGGACTCTCCCAGCAGTCGACCTTCCACAGTGTCCTCTAGATTCCTCCAACGGATGAACTCCTATCGTGCCATCCGGACTTCTCCAATAATGAGCTCCTCATTCATCTACCGAACTGCTCCAAAGCTCTCTGGGTTTCACTATCAGTTGATTTTCTACGGTGATCGACTACTCTCCGAATCTTTTTCAGACTTCTTCCAGCCACGATCGATTTTACTCCGAACTTCTTTCGAACTTTGTCAATGATCGAGCTTCTCCAGTAGCAGGACTTCTACAGTAACCAAACTCCATCCAATTTCAACGGTGGTCGACCACCTTTCGAATTTCATCCAGCTCCTACAAGAGCTGGACTCTGTTCGAACTCCTACAACGGACGGGCTCCACCAGTCGATCTCTACTCCGAACTTCTATTGCAAGCGGGCTTCATCTGAGCTTCTACAATAAGAAGTCTCCATCCGAGCTTCTACGGCAATCGATCTTCGTTCGAGATTCTACAGTAAGCGGCCTCCTTCCAGACTCCTACAAGAATCAGACTCCATCCAAACTTCTACAATAGAATTGAATTCCAAACTCCTCCAGCGGACGAACTTCCACAACACCTTCCAAACTCCACTATCGATCGACCTTCTACTGGATTTCTCATGAAATCGAACTCTCCAGCGGACAGTCTTCAGACGAGCTTCTATATCAATAAATTTCAGACGAACTTCTCTAGTGATCTGACTTCTGCTGAACTTCTCCAATAGAAAGTTTCCACCCGAGCTTCTACAGTAGATGACTTCGGTCTATAGCATCAACGCCTAAGGCACCCAATAACAGTTAACCCATCAGCAACCTCAAAATATCCGAGCTTCTCTCAAATTACTGAGGTAGAGAGCTATTCCGCTCCACCTGACATCCCAATCGAGCTTCAGTCATCCGGTCTGAACTCTCTGGCGAGTCGCGACAACGGACATCACTCCACCCTCTATAACAAACTCCACGTGGCTCCACCACTCTCTGGCAAGTCGCGACAATGGACACCACTCCACTCTCCGTAACAAACTCTGTGGCCCCGAACGGCCCACTACCAGTAGTTACGGATGTCGCTGTCAATCAGTTATCTCTTTCATCTATAAAAGAGACCCCCAGATACGTTCTTCTAGAAGCTAAGCTCTAAACTCTATCTCGAAACTCTGCCAAAATCCCATTTGAATGCTCCATTTCTGTTGAAGAAGAGTACTTGAGCATCGGAGGATCTTGCCAGAGCACCCCCAACTCCGGTTTAGACTTTGTTTGCAGGTCCCGACGGCGGTCGTGATCATCTCGACTCCAGCTTCTCCGGCATCGGTGGAATTCTGCACCAACAGCTAGCATCAGTACTAGCCTCTCTCACTTGACTTGATATGGGTCCTTAAAAATCCTATCACTTCTAAACTCAGAGATTACTTTATCATTTTCAAATTGAAGATTCTTAGGTGAGACATTAGATTGATGATTAGGTCTAGGTGGTTGGTGGGTGGGTGGGTTATTTTTAAAATTGATATTGGTTGGCTCGGTAATTGATCTAGTTCTCTTCTCATGGTAGACTCAGCTAACTATCCTATTTGTGCTTCTAGCCTGATGATGGATTGCTATTAGATCATAATCATTTGTTGAAGTTGGCTAAACCTATCATCGGATAGGGAGGTCTGTTGAGGAGGTGGATATGAAGGCTGATTGTAATAGGATGGCTAAATAGACTGACTAGACTGATCTCTATGATAGGCATAGTTTTGGTATTGGAGTTTATTTTGAAAGTTATGTATAGATGGCATTTGGGTCTGAGCTTGAGTCTGTTGAGTTCTCTAAGAAAAATTAGGATGGTTCCTCCAATCTTGATTATATGTGTTTAAGAATGGGTCATTGATAGGTTTGGAGTAACCTTGAGTAGCTTGAACTTGTTCTTAGATAAAAAGTAAAAACTGTGTAGCCATGGGATATTCACTTACATAATGGGCTGGGCTAGCACAGATAGAACAGATCTCCTGATAATTGAGAGGTGGTGTATATTGCACAGGAGATTATTGACCTAGGACTAGAAATTTATCTATAAGAAGGTTGACTTTATCTAATTTTTGGGCTATCAGATTCAAATCGATCTTAGAACTAGAATTTGAATGTCTGATCCATAGAATGATGAAAACATCAATAGGTTATAGGTAGAAGGAATAAAATATTTCTTCATTTCCTAGGGGTTCTTCAGGATTGTCAGTCATTTGATTATCAGATTTAACATAGATCAGTCATTCAATTTCAGAATTGGATTCAACTTGATCAAAAAAAAATTTTACCATGCATGTACCAGTGCAAACCCTAATATGCATGGTTCAAATTTTTTTTTTTAATTTTTTAAGGAAGAGGGAGAGAGGAAAGAAAGAGAAAGAAAGAGAGAGATTCCAAACATAAAAATCTTAAGAAAGCCCTAGTCCTAAGATGATAGATGAGAAGAATTAGTTGTGGTTAAGTATCACTTATAATCAAATTCACAAACAATTAAACCTAGACACTTACGGATTTTTTAGACCTAACAGTTCAATGTAGAGTGGCTCGATCAAGATACAAGTTAGGTCTGTTCTCACTTCCTTCAATTAGCCAGGTAAGAGGTAGGGTCGTGGGGGTCCCCTCGTTGCTTGTCTTAGACCCCAATTAGATTGGCCAGATAAGCTAACAGAATTAATTAGATAACCACGAGTTTGCTTAGGCTTAGCCTTTGTAACTTCTTATCTTAAATATCAATTTTAGGGGTGAGTCCAAACTTACTTTACATTTGACTTCACCATAATACTTAAACTGAACTTAATTGATCCTAAGGTCCAACATCTATGATAAGTAGCATATTTTTACATTTATTGAAGATATTTCTGATATTTTATGGTGCTAACATCTTCTAAAAAATTTAATTTATAAATAAATTAGATTTTTTTACAAACATAAATAATTTTAAAAAATATAAAATTAGAGCATATTTATAAAAATAGATATCAATTTAATTGAGTAATTGTAAGCACCAAAATAATAAAAAATTATTGAATAATTTAATACATATTTTTCATATTTTTTAAAAAAAATCAGAGCAAAAATCAAGCCATAATATTCTAAAAAATAAATTTTATTATGTTCGATGCATGGTGGACCGATCGCTCAGTCCACAGATTCGATGGTGCAGTCCATCGAAATAGTTGGTGGTATTTGGTGCGGTCTATGGCGGGCGAAAGAAAATTTTTGCAATCTGATGGCTGATATCACTCCAAATATGTGATCGAATAGCTGAGGTTACATTGTTCCATATCTAGCGGTGGTGTCCCACTACAAATATGCGATCCGATGATCCAAATTAATCTGAACCAGATTGAATGGTCCACATTCATTGCCAGTTGAAAACTAATCAGAAGAAGGATTTCTATGCACGATCCAATGGATGAAAATTGATCTGGAGGTTGATCTGACGGCTGACGCCATTGCTGACTGTGAATAGGAGATAAAAGGTGCTGATCGACAGTCAGAATTCAATCAAATGCTTGATCCAATGGCTGTGGTCGATCTCGATCATGATAAGGGCTTAAACAACGTGTTTTTGGCTAATCTGGGCAGTCCAAGTGAGATCCGACGGCCAAAAAAAAATCATACGAGTATAATACGAGTTCTAAGGGTTTTAGGACTCCTTTTGCTATCAGAAAAAAGTGAAATTCACCTATAAATATGGGGTTCGAGAATAAGAGTAGAGAGAAGAAAAAAATTAGTAGAAACATGAGAAAAAATTAGAAAACAAATTAAGAAGGTTTAGGGATCCAAGAGTGGGAGAATATGGAGCTAGAGATCTTGATGTGTAGCTAAATCCCTTCAACCCAGGAATATGATGAAGCTTGTAAATAAATTTTTATTTTCTTTCATGTATTTAATTTTTATATAATAAAATTATATTTTTATTTTATATATTTTTATTTTTTGAGGTATTGATCTAGACTACATGACCTATACCCTCTACTGACGTGCCGTGATCCCTGGATACGGTACGTGCATAGGAGAGAGAGATTGTGGCATGTTAGATTAAAATCTTATATCTTGTAATTGAATTTAAATAATTTATACTCTAATAGGATGATTTGTGATCTACTGATACAGTCCGTACCCCTTAGAGATAAGCTATACTAATACCTTAATCACAAGAATTAATATTGCAACATAAAAAAAATCTAATTTGTATGGTGATTTGAAATTTCTGAGTTATCTCTCTGACTTATTTTCTTTCATAAATTAATTTATATTTATAATTAAATTCTTACTATTTTATTCTTTTTTTAATCCTACTACAATCAATTCTCTTTTATTTCTTCTTCTTCTTCAGAAAAAAAGAAAAACAATCGTCCTAGATCCCTATGGAAATGATCCTGACTCACTCTATCTGTATAGTTTGAGTTGATTTTTATTCTTGATCGCCTATGGTCACTCGATCCACAGATTCAATGGTGCAGTCTATCAGAATAGTTTGTGGCATTTGGCATGGTCTACGATGGATGAAAAAAATTTTTGCGATCCGACGGTTGATATCACTCCAGATAAGTGATCAGACAGCTGAGGTTATGTTGTTCAATATCTAGCAGTGGTGGCCCACTACAAATACGTAATCTGATGGTTCAAATTAATCCCAAACCAGATCGAACGATCCACATTCGTTGCCTATTGAAAGCTAATCAGAAGAAGGATTTCTATGCATGATCCAACAGCTGAAAATTGATCTAGAGGTTGATCCGACGGCTGACGCCTTTTTCGAGTGTGAATAGGAGATAAAAGGCACTGATCTATGGCCAGAATTCAATCAAATGCTTGATCCAATGGCTGTGGTGGATCTTAATCATGATAAGGACTTAAACAACATGTTTGGGCTGATCTGGGTAGTCCAAGTGAGATATGATGGCTAAAAAAAAACATACGAGTATAATACGAGTTCTAAGGATTTTAGGACTCCTTTTGCTACCAGAAGAAGATGAAAAATTTACCTATAAATAGGAGGTCTGAGAATAAGAGTAGAGAGAAGAAAAAAATTAGTAAAAATATGAAAAAAAATTAGAAAAAAAAATTAGAGAAGTTTAGGGATCCAAGAGTGGGAGAATATGGAGCTACAGATCTTGATACGTGGCTAAATCCCTTTAACCCAAGAATACGATGAAGCTTAAAAATAAATTTTTATTTTTTTTTTGTATTTAATTTTTATGTAATAAAATTATACTTTTATTTTATATCTTTTTATTCTGAGGTATTGATCTAACCTACGTGGCCTAAATCATCCACTGACATGCCATGATCCTGGATATGGTACATACCTAGAAGAGATAGATCGTGGCACGTTAGATTAAATTTTATATCTTGTAATTAAATTTAGATAGTTTATATTCTAATAGGATGAGCCGTGATCTACTGATACAGTCCATACCCCTTAGAGATAAGCTATACTAATATCCTAATCATAAGAATTAATATTGCATCATAGAAAAAAGAAATAAATCTAATTTGCATGGTGGATTCAAAATTTTTGGGTTATCTCTCTGATTTATTTTTTTATAAATTAATTTATATTTATAATTAATTTTTATTATTTTATTCTTTTTTTAATTCTTCTACAATAAATTATCTTTTATTTCTTTTCAAAAAAGAAAAATAATCGCTTTAGATCCTCGTAAAAATGATTCCGATTCACCTTATCTATATAGTTTGAGTTAATTTTTTTTATTCTTGACTGTCTACAACAGCGATCAAAATTTGCACCATTGTCAGAGATCTAGGCATGATTTTTTTATTTAAAAAAAAAAAACTTCCTTTAGTCTTATTCTTAGTTTCTTCTTATTTGCTTTTTAACTTAGTTCCTTAGTCAAACTTACTTTCTTTCAAAAAAAAAAGAAAATCTCTATATTAACACCTCATAACCTACTTAAGAAATTAGATACTTAATCATAAAATCTAAAAAATAAAATAAATCAATTTACTCTTGACTAACTACCAAATCTGACCACCTTTTCTTCTTGCATTACATAATTTCATAAAACATCTTAAGGGCACAAATCCTAAACAAGATAAGGTGGAGATTTCATCACCCTTTCTTGGCCCATAAACCATCATCCTACATACTATATTGACCTAAATTTTAATCTAAAATCAATTAGACATTGGCTTCTAAGGACTCTCGAGCTCAATAGGACAAGAGATCTTAAGAGTTGGATCAGGTTAGGGTTAGTCAGTTTGATTGATGTCTAGGAAAGTGGTTTAAGAACTACATCCTGAAGAAAAGTGATTATTGAATTGGTTCCATTCGCTTACCTGACCAACTCAGTTGGTGTCTAAAAAAAGCAACAGGAAGATCCCCACCAACCTTACACTTACCTAGCTAGTTGAGTAGCTAATCTTTTACTTGGAGTGCTCAAAGGCAACCTTGACAGTTAGGAGCTATCTAGATCTACAGTTACCCTTAGATAGGATTGATTACATAACTTAATTACTAACCTATGAACATTAACCTTAATTAAAATACTCTTCTCTATTATCTTTAAATTTAAGACTCTTTAGGCTCTTATCTTTAGAATTCTCATCTTATCTATCTCTCTTTTCTCTTCTCTTAAAAAAAAATAATAATAACTAAAAATTCTCAAATTTCTTCTTGGATAAGGATATTTGATCGATTAGTGAGAATAGATCTAAACTTTGCATCAAGTCTAGTAGACCTTAAGCTCACCATGGGTGAACCCGAATATGAACCTCGAGTACTGAAAGATCTTTGTTACTCAGTTGGATCAGCCCAATCCTCATGTATCTGACTGCCACAAACTGATATCAATTTTGAAATTAAATCTCAGATCATAAATATGCTTCCCAAATTCACTGAAATTAAGGACATACATTTTTATGAGGGAATTTGAAGAAGTATGCGCCACGATGCGGCTTCAACAGCTTATTTAGGATGCTGTAAAACTTAGATTGATCAACTTTGTTCTCAAGAATAATATCAAAAAGTGGTTATACAGTCTTTCTAATCAATCTATAGCATCATGTGAGGGTTTTGTTAAAATATTCCTAAAAAATTTTTTTCCACACCATTAGACTGCCAAATTTAGGAATGAAATTAATCAATTTTATCAATTATCTAATGAGTCTTTTTGGAAGTGTTTGATCGTTTTAAGAACCTTTTGAGTCAATGCCCACACTATGGAATAGAAACTTGAAGGTTATGCCAAATTATTTATGAAAAACTAGACCCAAACTCTAGAACCATGTTAGAATCAATATGTCAAGATCAATTCATGAATAAAGAGCCTATAGAAGCCTGACAATTTTTAGAGGACCTAGCAGAAAAGAACCTACAATGGGAGATTATTAGGGAACCCGATAGACTCACACCTTTAAGAGGGAGTGTATATCAAGTTCAACCTTTCCTAGCTGAAGAGACTAAATTTACATCTTTGATTTGTAGGTTAGAGGCCCTAGAACTTAAGGGATACAACCAAGTGAACCAAGTTGCAACATCCACTTGCAATGGGTGTAATGCCGTAGACCACACAATAGAAAGATATCCTTTCTTGATGGGTCCAACCGAGAATGAAGTAGCACAGGTGAGCGCAGCCTATCAAAGATCCACAAATGATCCCTATGCACCAATGTACAATCCAGGATGAAGGAATCACCTTAATTTTTCTTGGTCACAAAGTTCAAACTCAAATAGACATGCCTTCACTCAGCCCAACCCCAGATTCACTCAATCATCAAATAACCCACCAAGTTTCAGTAATGATCAAGGGCTTAACTTGCTAGAAAAGAGTCTAAAAATCCTAGCAAAATCAACTACTAACACCAACACTATACTAAACAACTTCATGCAGGCCACGGGCCAGCTTTTAATTTTCAACACCCAGACTATTGTCCGTTTAGAGATGTAGTTAGGTCAATTAGCCATGGCTGTGAGTAAAAGAAAAAAAGATAAACTATAGAGTCAACTTGAGGCTAATCCTAGACCACAACAAGGAGCCAGATCAACCAATTAAATACAATTCACATCTTAAGGTTTGAAAAATAAGTAAACAACCATGTCGGTGCACCTGAAGATCAAGATGATCTATTGTTTAAACCACCTCATGAGCAAGTGACTGATCAGACCGAGTCTAAGGAGCCAAGTAAGTCTAAGGAGTCAATAGAGATTAACAAACCACCCAAGCCACTTGTAGAATCCACCTCAGGGTTTAAGCAAGTCAAGACATCACCTATCAATCCTGTAGCTTCTTTTCCAAATAGACTTAGGACCAACAGACACTCAGCCCATATGGATTAAAACTTAGAGATATTTAAATAAGTGAAAGTAAATATTTCTCTACTAGATATGATCCAACAAGTTTTCACATACGTCAAATTCCTCAAAGACCTATGCACAAAGAAGAAGACCACCAACATTCTTAAAAAAGCCTTCTTGGCGGCCAATATGAGCTCATATCTGTCGAGCCACATGCCTGTTAAGTACAAAGATCCAGGGTCTCCGACAATCTCTTATGTCATTGGAAAACCATCATTGATAGGGCCTTATTAGACTTAAGGGCTAGTGTGAATATCTTACCTTATTTGGTATATGAAAAATTGAGAATAGGAGATTTAAAGCCTACAGAAATCATATTGTAATTGACAGATCGATCAGTGAGGGTCTGTAAAAGAAGTTGTGGAGGGTGTGTTAATCAAGGTCAGTAATTTTATTTATTTTATAGATTTTGTGATCCTTGAGACTGAATCAGTGTCTAATCTAAAAGGTCACATCCTAGTAATCTTTGGAAGACTATTCTTAGCAACCACCAACACCCTAATCAATTATCGCAATAGACTCATGAAGCTCTCATTTGGAAATATGACCATTGATCTTAATATTTTTAATCTTAAAAATAAAAGAGACCAATTCATTGATGTAAACCTAATCTAGGATGATATTTATGAGATCATTGATCTGGAAAAAGAAGATTTTGACTGTAATCTCTGGCCAAACTAAGAATTTGAAATAACTTATGAAATTTTTTCATCTAGTGATCAGAGAGTTCATCCACAATGGCAACCACCTATCGAATCACTTGTAAGGATGGATGAACTAATACACAAGCCATCTATTGAGGAAGAATCAAAACTAGAACTCAAAACACTCCCTGAGCACCTCAAATATGCATATCTAGATCCATCAAAAATTCTACCCATAATCATCGCATCAGACCTAGATCAAATTGAAGAGAAAAAATTTTTAACTATCCTCAGAGAGAATAAGAAAGCCATAGGCTAGACCATGACTGACATCAAAGGGATCAACCCTTAAATTATCCAACATCGAATTCATTTAGGAGAGAAAGCCAAGCCAATTAGAGATTCCCAAAGGAGACTTAACCCAGCTATGAAGAAGGTCGTGAAGAAAGAGATTCTCAAGTTAATAGACAATAGAATTATCTACTCCATTTAGATAGTTCATGGGTTAGTCCAATTCAAGTAATGCCTAAAAAGTTAGGGATAATAGTGGTCCACAATGAAGCAAATGAGTTAGTGCCGACTAGAGTCCAAACTAGATGGAGAGTTTGTATTGACTATAAAAAACTGAATGCAGCCATAAGAAAGGACCATTTTTCCCTACCATTCATTGATCAAATATTGGAAAGGTTAGCCGAACATGAGTTCTATTATTTTCTTGATAGATATTTCGACTATAACTAGATTTCTATAGCACTAGAGGACCAAGAGAAGATCACATTTACCTGTCCATTTGAAATTTTTGCCTATAGATGCATGTCCTTTTGTTTATGTAATGTGTTGTGATCCAGGTGGTGTGCCCAAGGCCCAGGGGACCAAGGCTAAGGCCAAGGTCTGTTGCCCAGCTATGCAACCTAAGAGGGGGGGTGAATTGGGTTTCTAAAAATTTTAAGCCCAACTGATTACTTATGAAGAACAAAACAAAGAATTTAATTCAATATTAATTACCTAAAGCAGGAATGCAAGAATATAATAAAGATATAAAGTGAAGCGATAAAGCACACCACAAACACAAGAATTTATAGTGGTTTGGTGCTAACCTTGCACTTACATCCACTCCCCAAGATCCTACTTGGAAATTTCAATCCACTATCCTTTGTATTCAACCCGAATACAAAACGTCGGAAACTCCGATACTAGCTATCCCAAGCTAGATCACTTGTTTCCCGGGTACAAGTAAACCCAAAACACTCCGATTTTAGGTTCGGATCAACCTTTCCTTGTTTTGGAAATCCTCCAAACACAAGAACAAAAACTCACAAAGAGTAAGAATATTTAGAGCATAGATGAATACAATAACAGCTCCTTAAATGAGCAAATATAACAATAAAAACTTTACTCAAATGAAGAACCCCTTTTTCAGATTTTCTCAAAGTGGATGAACGCTTGAATGCTTGAGAAGAGGTTGATTGTTGATTGAAGATCTCTTGAAAGCTTTGAACGATCTCTAGATCAAGGTTGAACAATAGGCTTGAAAGATTCTCTCCTTGAAAGCTCTTGCTTTTCTCTTCACAATCTCTCTGGTATATTGTGGATCCTCTCTCTTTTTCTTTTTGGATTTTTCGTTGATCTCAGGCTTTTTCGTGCAGATTTCGGATCCTCTCTTCTGTTCTTCTCATTTTTTTGATTTCATGTTTGATCTCTATTTAATCTGCAATTCTTTACATCATTTTAAGCATTTTGTAGCATTAGAAGCAAGAGAAAACAATTTAGGTAGATAAAGAGCCGTTAGAGCAATTTTAGGAAGCATAAATGGCAATTAAAATGGGCAAAAAAATAGCCGTTGCTGACATTTTCCATCGCAGGGGTTGACTCATGAGTCGACTCATGCATCAGGAGTCGACTCATGAGTCGACTTCTGTTGCACAGACCAGAAGGTCTGATTTCTAGATTTTTTGGCTCAAATTAGCAGAGGTCGACTCATGAGTCGACTCATGCCTTGTGGGTCGACTCATGAGTCGACTCACAGGTCGTGCCAAGTCAAAAATCCAGCGTGCCATGGGAATTTTTTGCGTGCCAAACAGCTCACAGTGCCATGAGTTGACTCATGAGTCGACTCATGCACTTCAAACCTTCATAACTTCAAAAATATAAGTCCAAATACAATAAAATTTTCACCAACAGTTTACAAATCATTTGTTCTATCAAATGATACTATCAAATCAGGATTTTAGTGAAATTATGATTTTGCTCTTGAAGAGCATAAGGACTTTTTCATTTTAAAATTATTTGTATCCCTTCAATCTGCTTTGTAATCATCAAAATCAATCTAGGAGCAACAATCTCCCCCTTTTTGATGATGACAAAATATTTGAACAAAAATATTTATGTTAATGTATTAATTTCAAAAGAATCCATTATAGGTGTATATGCTTGAAAAGAGTATGATTCTTTTGGCATGTAATATAAATGCAAAAATAGTTTGTCCATTTTTTTAAAGATTTGAAAAGGATATTAGATCATTTTAAGATATATCAGAGCAAGAGAAGATAAATAAATTTTGCAATGTATCAGAGCAAGAAAAATAATTTTTACAATGTTATCAGAAAAGATTTTATAATGTATCAGAGGAAATGTTATAATATTTCAGAGAAAATTTAACACTGTACCAGAGCAAATGTTATAATATATCAGAGAAAATTTAACACTGTACCAGAGCAAATGTTATAATATATCAGAGAAACTTTTACACTGTATCAGATCAAATTTTATCATGTATCAGAGCAAGTTAAAAGAATTTTAGAGTGTATCAGAGTAAGTCAAATTTCTTAAGATGTATCAAGATAAAATTTCAAAAGATATATCAGAGCAAGTTTGAATTTTGAAATATATCAGAGCATAAAAAAAATACTTATTTGCATTGTACTTATGATTTTGCTTTTGATGGAAGACTTTTTTTTTTGTTTAAGTTCTGTCTGATACCAAGTTTCGATACCAAATTTCTCAAAGTTTTGTTTAATTTCTCAAGTTTGGTTTAATCTTTCAATTCTTGTTTTTGTTTAATTTCTCCCCTTTTTTTTTTTCTCATAATTTAGTTTTTTTTTTTGTTAAATTTATTTAATTAAATTTTTATTTTTGTTTAATTTTTCCCCCTTTTTGACATCATCAAACATAGTTAACTCTTTCTTTTTTTCTGAAACATTCTTTAATTTCTTCTCCTTTAGAGTTTTTCACAGATGTTTGCTCCCCCTTAATATAGCAATTATCAACAGCAAACAACAACAAAGAGAAGACAATATTTCAATATATAACCAAAATATCATTACAAAAAGATAGAAATATAAGTAAAAGATGATTCCATTAAAATCATAATTGTTTCAATACATAGTTCAAATTATAAGAATCAACCAGCTAATTGTCAATACATGGCCCCAAGGTATAGATCCTAGACACTAACACCTAGGATTTAGTAAAGATCAAGATAAGTCAATGATCAGAGTCATCAGATATAGGGTGAGGAGATGATGGATCAGAAGTGCGTCCTCTACCCCGTCTGCCTCTGCACGAGCAGGAGAGCGAGATGAACTGGATGGCTGAGAACGCTGAGATGCTAAGGACTGAACGGAAAGGGTGAGTCTGATGGAATCAAGTACGTTCAGTGCTCTGGAAACAGATTGAAGTAGAGCAGTGAACTGGGTGGTAGCATGCTCACTCGATCCTCGGATCTCTTTCCTCAGTAGCTCATATCCACCTTCTAGTGCTCCTCTGAGCCTGCCAGCCTCTGCAGTGAGGTCTGTGACCTCGATAGTAGACTCCTGTGGTTGGGGATGGGCCAATGCAAGGACTTGCCCCTGCAAGTCAAGAACTCTGTCAGTAAGTCTCCAGACTGTTTCCTCAAGCTGCTGTATCCTGACGGACTGATCTGATATCATCTGAAACACAGTGGAGATGTGGGGAGTAATGGTCTGATCAGAAGAAGTGGCACCAGGTGCAAAAGAAGTACTACCCCACTGACTAGAGAGCAAAGAAGCCATACGCTGTGAAATATGCTCGATCTGATCGTCAGCCAGTCTGAACTCTGAATGAGGTGCTCTGCTCTCTGGCTGATACGCTGGTGTGGGCATCCTAGTAAACTCAGAAGGGCCAGCCTCAGTATCAGGAATGAACTGGGTATCTGGTGATGCTGTCCTGAAGTCATGTACAGGAGAAGATGGACCTTCTTCTTCTACTCTGCCTTCAGTTCTGTCTTCAGCTCTTTCCTCAGCTCTCTCCTCAGCTCTTTCTTCAGAGCCCTTGATCCAACCACCAACAGTCTTTGTAATTCCCATTCGGTGCAGGCTGTGTTGGTTGAAAGTGTCCACATGAGAGAGCTTAGTAGCAGCCTCCCCTCACAGCTAACTCCAAACCTCCTGAATACTTTAGTAAGGGCCATACCATAAGGCAAGTGTGCCTTGGATCTGTTCAAAGTTTCTCTCATGGCCTCTATCATAAGTGCAGGGAGGTTCAGGGGGGTCTGAGTGATGATATGAAACATGACACATACATCTCTGCCAGATAGTAAGTCATGTCTACCACTCCTAGGAAAGAAGAGTTTTGTTACAATCTGATGCAGGACCCTCATCTCAATGGACAATAGTTTTGCTTCCAATCTGTTTAAACTTCCTGAAAAAGCTTCTCCTAAGATAATTCTGATCCCTTCTTCTTTAATTGGGAGTTCCATATATGAATATCCTTCACTAGGCAACTGAAGTATTTCTCCCAATATCCTAGAATCCAGGCAGATATCAATTCCCTTTATAGTTGAAGTCACTGACCCACTTCCATAATTTAGGTTCTGGTAGAACTCTCTAACTAGATCAACATAGGTGACTTCCTTAAGGGAGCAGTAAAGTTCCCATCCTTGATTTTTGATCTTACTTGCAAAAGTAAAGCCTTCTTTCTCAAAGAACCGAAAATCTATGTTTTTCCCGATTTCTACTTTTCTATCAGAAAGAGGATTTACACTGGGGCTTATGGAGGATTGAGAGGGACCTTGAGCAGGTACTGAAACTGGAGCGGGAACACTGAAAGACTGAGCATGCCTTTTCTTTCGGACAATTTCTCAGGCTCACGGATTGATTTCCTTCTTTGGGGAAGTTTCATCTTTGGAGCCATATCCAATAAAGTAGCAGACAAGAAGACTTGAATTGAGAGGAGGAGGGATCACAAGAGAGTAAAGAGAATTTTAGTGGAGAAAAGAAGTGGATTTTGGAAGTTCAGTAAAGTGCTAGGGCACGTTCCAACCGCGCCAAGCAAAGCGAGAAAGTATAGAAATCCTTTTGAAGGAGGCAATTTTTGGTGGAGAGAGGAGGGAGAATTGCCTCGAATTAATCCTTGGATTGGGAGCAGAAGAGTTGGAGAAGACGCTTTGGAAGAAGACGATGGGAAGATGAGTCGTCTCACAAACAGGGTTCCGTTTAACAATGACTCGTGGAAGTTGTGGGATTTACAAGTTTGCCATTGAGTCGACTCATGGGGGTCGACTCATGAAGTTCAGAAAATCAGGAAAAATGTGAATAAATTCCAAAAAATTTGAAATTTTGGGAGAAGGAATTTTGCTCAATGATAAGTTTTTAGAGTGATAAATCTGAGCTTTTGGAACCAGGATAGTGTTGAAAATTGAGCTCTAAAATATTTGATATAATTAAGAGAAGTTTAGGCAAATGGATCTAGAATTCCTAGATTTCTCCTAATTTCACAGAATCTATCCTCACTAAGGGCCTTTGTAAAGATATCAGTTAATTGATTTTCAGTGCTAACATATTCAAAATTATATTTTTATTTTGAACATGTTCTCTTATAAAATGATGTCTTATTTCAATATGTTTAGATCTTGGTGTTGAATTGGATTTTTAGATAGATTTATGGCACTTGTTTTCACATCTTATTGGTGTTTCGTTAAGTTTGATTCCAAAATCTTCGAGTTGTTGCTTAATCCATAAGATTTGAGCACAACAACTTCCGGCTGAATGTATTCGGCCTCAGCCGTAGACAGTGCCACCGAATTTTGTTTCTTGCTAAACCATGAGATTAGGTTAACTCCAAGAAATTGGCAAGTTCCACTTGTGCTTTTTCTATCTAATTTACATCCAGCAAAATCAGCATCTGAATATCCTAAAAATTAATTTGTGAGTCCTTAGAGTACCATAACCTATAGTTTGTGTACCATTTAAGTATCTAAGGATTCTTTTAACAGCATTCAAATGAGATTCTTAGGATTAGATTGATATCTAGCACATAAGCAAACACTAAACATGATATCAGGCCTACTTGCAGTTAGATATAATAATGAGCCAATCATACCTCTATAGTATTTTAAGTCTACGCTTTTACCTTCATCATCCTTGTCAAGCTTACTTGAGGGACTCATTGGTGTGCCAATTGGTTTGCAGTTCTCCATTCCAAATCTTTTGAGTAGTTCCTTGGTGTACTTGCTTTGGGTGATGGAGATTCCCTCTTTTGATTGTTTGATGTAGAGTCCGAGGAAGAAGGTGAGTTCTCCCATCATGCTCATCTCGAACTCTCCCTGCATAAGCTTAGCAAAGTCTTGACAAAGGGATTCATTAGTAGACCCAAAAATTATGTCATCAACGTAAATTTGTACAATTAGCATATCATTTTGTTTCTTTTAATAAATAGGGTTGTATCTACATTGCCTCTTGAAAACCATTATTTAGTAGAAATTTGCTTACCTTTCATACCATGCTCTAGGTGCTTGTTTTAACCATATAAGCTTTTTTAATCTAAAGACATGATTGGAAAAGATGATTTTCAAATCCAGGGGGTTGTTCTACATATACTTCTTCAGAAATATATCCATTTAAAAATGTACTTTTAACATCCATTTGAAATAACTTGAAATTTATAAAGCAAGCATAAGCAAGTAGAAGTCTAATGGCTTCTAATCTAGCAACAGGTGCAAAGGTTTCATCAAAATCAATTCCTTCTTCTTGATTATATCCCTTAGCAACCAGTCTTGCTTTATTTCTAATTATATTTCCATGCTCATCTAATTTTTTCTAAAGACCCATTTTATGCCAATTATTGAATAATCTTTAGGTCTTTTACTAAGGTCCAAACATTATTTCTTTCAAATTGATTAAGTTCTTCTTGCATAGCATTAATCCAGTTATGATCATTTTCAGCTTCTTCAAAAGTTTTAGGTTCAAGTTGAGATACAAATGCACAATGATTAAGTACATCTCTAAGTGAGAACGTGTTTTTACCCCATGCATAGGATCACCAATTATTAACTCCTTAGGGTGGTTGTGAACATACCTCCATTCCTTGGGTAATCATTTGTACCTTGAGGTTTTCTTGAATTTCTTCATCTCTTTCATTTTGTTGTCTTCTTGATCCTTGTCTTCTGGAGTTGCTGATCTTTCAGAGTGATCTCCTTTATACCTTCTATTAGTGGATCTGCATCATCAACACCCTCATTCTTCCTTGAAGGAAGATCGTTAGATTCATCAAAGACAACATGTATGGACTCCTCAACTACTAAAGTTCTTTTGTTGAAAACTCTAAATGCTTTACTAGTGGAGGAGTAACCTAGAAGATTGCTTCATCTGATTTTGCATCAAATTTACCAAGTTTTTCTTTTCCATTATTTAATACAAAACATCGGCAACCAAAAATATGAAAATATGCAATATTTGATTTTCTTCCTTTCCAAAGTTCATAGGGGGTTTTCTTTAAAAATTGTCTAATTAAAGCACGATTCAAAATGTAACATGCTGTGTTAATAGCTTCTGCCCAAAAATATCTTGGAAGGTTGCTTTCACAAAGCATGGTACGGGCCATTTCTTCTAAGGTTCTATTTTTCCTTTCTACTACCCCATTCTGTTGGGGTGTCCTAGGAGCAGAGAAGTTATGGCCAATTCCATTTTCATCACAAAAATTTTCAAAGTCATGATTTTCAAATTCTGTTCCATGATCACTTCTAATATTTTGAATTGAAAACCCTTTTTCATTAGTGACTTTTCGATGAAATTTCGTGAAAATTTGAAAAGTTTCATTTTTGTGAGCTAAAAAGAAAACCCAAGTAAAACGAGAGTAATCATCATTATTACAAATCCATATCATTTTCCTCCTAGACTAGTGGTTCTAGTTGGTCCAAATAAATCCATATGTAAGAGCTCTAAAGGTCTAGAAGTTGAAACAGTATTTTTGGATTTAAATGATACTCTAGTTTGTTTACCTAATTGGCATGCATCACAATTCTATCCTTTTCAAAATTCAGTTTTGGCAAACCGAGAACTAAATCCTTTTTAATTAATTTTGAAAGAGAATGCATGCTAATATGTGCAAGTCTACGATGCCACAGCCAACTAGTCTCATTTATTTTAGCATTTAAAGAAACTAGGCATTGCATGTCTAATTTAGTTAAATCATTCAAGTCTACCATATAAACATTGCCATGCCTATGTCCTATAAATTTAATGCCATCGTTAATGGGACTCGTCACAATGCAAACAGATGATTCAAAACTTACTTTATACCCTTTATCACAGAATTGACTAATGCTAAGTAAGTTATGCTTTAAACCTTTAACTAATAAAACATTCTCAATATATTTGGAGGGAGTGATACCAATGTTACCTATCCCGATGATCTTTCCTTTGCCATTATCTCCAAAGGTGACCATCCCTCCATCCTTAGCATCAAGCGTGATGAATTGTGATTCATCACCAGTCATGTGTCTCGAGCATCCGCTGTCAAGATACCATTTCCTGTTTCCTTCTTGGGATGCTAGACACACCTGCAAGCAAAGGTCACGTTTCTGTTTAGGTACCCAAGCTTTCTTGGGTCCTTTCAGGTTAGTCAGAATGGTTCCTTTTGGAACCCATATTTTCTTTGTGTTTGCATATTTGTTAATAAGACATGTGTATGATTTATGTCCTATTCTTCACATTTAAAACAAGTAATATTTGTAGACTTGTTACTTGAATAATTTACATAAATATCCTTCAGAAATTTTTGTTTCTTCAGGGGTTTATAACCAAGTCCAGCCTTATCATATATAGCTTTCTGATTTTCAAGGATCATATTTAGTTTGTTTGAACTTAAGGTGAACTTATCTACTATAGATTTCAGCTTGTTCATTTCATCCTTTAAGTTTTGATTTTCTTGAATCAAGGTGAATTTTTCAATTGAAAGATTTTCAGCTTGTTTCACTAAGGACTGATTTTCCAATTTCAGCTCTTTGTTTTTCTTCCCTAGTTTCTTTAATTCATTAATTGAATCATAGAATGCTTCATGCAATTCTTCAAAAGTAAATTCACTAGTGGATTCAGAAGTTACCTCATTTTCATGTGCCATCAGGCACAGGTTGGCTTGTTCTGTTGAGGTTTCCTCATCGGAGCTTGAGTCATCACTCGCACTCCAGGTCGCCATCATTGCCTTCTTTTTGAACTTCTTTGGACCTTTCTTCAATTGTGGACATTCGGATCTGAAATGTCCTGTCTTCTTGCACTCGTAGCATATAGGGGTTTGATCTTTCTCCTTTTCTTTGCTTTGATCCCCTTTTGTGAATTTCTTTCTCATCCCCTGTTTCTTTTTTCTTAGAAACTTCTTAAATTTCTGGGTGATGAGAGCCATCTCTTCATCCTGATCTTCATCTTCAGAGTCATCCGTTTCATAATCAGGCGAAGTTGTGGATTTGAGGGCAATGGTTCTTTTCTTTTTGACTTCATCCTCTTGATGTTGCTTCATGCTAAGTTCATGAGTCATCAAGGATCCAAGAAGCTCTTCTAGAGGTAGAGTGTTCAAGTCCTTTGCTTCTTGGATGGCAGTCACCTTTGCTTCCCAAGTTCTTGGCAGTGATCTGAGAATCTTCCTTACAAGTTCACTGTTAGTATAAGATTTGCCAAGACTCTTTAAACTATTGATTATATCAGTAAAACGAGTAAACATAGCAGTTATGGACTCATCATGCTCTATTTTGAATAATTCATATTTATGTACAAGCATGTTTATTTTAGACTCTTTTACTTGATTTGTTCCCTCATGGGTGACTTCTAACCTATTTCATATTTCTTTAGCAGATGCACAAGTAGAAATGCGATTAAATTCACTTGCATCTAGTGCACAATAAAGAACATTCATGGCTTTGGCATTTAATTGTGCCAATTTCTTGTCAACCTCATCCCATTCTTTCTCGGGTTTGGTTGACTCCTCACCATCTATAATCTTGGTGGGTGTGTGAGGACCATTCACTATGATACTCTACATATCATAGTCGAGTGCTTGTATGAAAATCTTCATCCGAGCTTTCCAATAGGTGTAATTAGACCCATTGAAAAGTGGAGGTCGGTTTGTTGATTGCCCCTCGGCTAGAGAAGTTCCAACATGGGTTGCCATAGATCTTTGGCTCTTTGATTGTTAGATCAAAGAAGGGCTAGAGCACCGGCTCTGATACCACTTGTTGCCCAGCTATGCAACCCAAGAGGGGGGGGGTGAATTGGGTTTCTAAAAATTTTAAGCCCAACTGATTACTTATGAAGATCAAAACAAAGACTTTAATTCAATATTAATTACCTAAAGCAGGCATGCAAGAATATAATAAAGAAATAAAGTGAAGAGATAAAGCACACCACAAACACAAGGATTTATAGTGGTTCGGTGCTAACCTTGCACCTACATCCACTCCCCAAGATCCCACTTGGAAATTTCAATCCACTATCTTTTGTATTCAACCCGAATACAAAACGTCGGAAACTCCGACACTAGCTATCCCCAGCTAGATCACTTATTTTCCCGGGTACAAGTAAACCCAAAACACTCCGATTTCAGGTTCGGATCAACATTTTCTTGTTTTGGAAATCCTCCAAAAACAAGAACAAAAACTCACAAAGAGTAAGAATATTTTGAGCACAGATTAATACAATAACAGCTCCTTAAATGAGCGAATATAACAATAAAAGCTTTACTCAAATGAAGAACCCCTTTTTCGGATTTTCTCAAAGTGGATGAACGCTTGAATGCTTGAGAAGAGGTTGATTGTTGATTGATGATCTCTTGAAAGCTTTGACGATCTCTAGATCAAGGTTGAAACAATAGGCGTGAAGAATTCTCTCCTTGAAAGATCTTGCTTTTCTCTTTCACAATCTCTCTGGTATATTGTGGATCCTCTCTCTTTTTCTTTTTGGATTTTTCGTTGATCTCAGGCTTTTTCTTGCAAATTTCGGATCCTCTCTTCTGTTCTTCTTGTTTTTGATTTCACGTTTGATCCGCTATTTAATCTGCAATTTCTTTCATCATTTAAAGTAT
>NC_026000.2:36113042-36209654 GCF_000442705.2 Elaeis guineensis | reverse complement strand
GTCCGCCGCCACCGCAGTCGCACCTCCCGCTCCGAGTTCTCCACCTCCTGCCCCTGAGGTCTGAGACCTCTGATCTTGCGCCCTTATTTTGTCGCCATATTTTCTTTCTGTTTGTCTTCAAAAATTATTCAACCAATAAAGTTGAATTTCTTGTTGTGGATGGCTTCTTCTCCCCTCCTCCTTCTTTCTGCTTTTCTTCTTGCAATGAGTCGATCTTTAATGTTTGCACCTTCCGATGGCAGTGCCCTGCCGAAGCACTCCCCTTGCCCCTGGGGGTCCCACTGAAATCGACAATCCAGCGGTTGAAAAAGGAGGTCCTCCACCTGACGAAGAAGTTGAAGAAGTCGGAAGGCGAGCTCCGCAAATCGAGAGAAGGCCATTCTGAAGCCGCCGCTGAGGCCGCCCACTTTAGGAGTCTCCAGGTGAAGGCAATCATGGATTACAGCCGGAGGAAGGCGAACTTCACAAAGGAGCTCGAGGAATGCAAGAAGAGCACCAGCGACCAAATTTGGGCTCAAGAAGCCAGGATCAGCGCCCTTAAGGTGGAGCTATCAGCTGCGAAGAGGAAGATCGGCCAGCTGGAAGGAAACTCATCCCGGCTCCTGGCCCGGGTTGATGATGAACAGAAGTGGTCGCAGAAGGTCTCTGACCTCCAGAAGCAGCTTCAAGACACCGAGATGAGCCACAACGTGCAGCGGGCCAGCTGGCGCCGGCAAGTGGAAGAGTACAAAGAGAGATTTCAGAAGGCGGCTGACGAGGTCGTTCG
Source organism: Elaeis guineensis (assembly GCF_000442705.2). Classification (NCBI taxonomy): domain Eukaryota; kingdom Viridiplantae; phylum Streptophyta; class Magnoliopsida; order Arecales; family Arecaceae; genus Elaeis; species Elaeis guineensis. The sequence continues at coordinate 36,208,888 of NC_026000.2, read as the reverse complement.
TCTCCAGAGGCAGCTGGTTAATAGGGCGCAGCTTACTTCCGCCCAAGATACCGAAGAGCTCCAAGCCCTGAGAGACACTGTCGAAGGGATTTCTGTCTCCCTTGGGGAGAAGACAGCCGAGCTGCAACAAGTGAAGATCCAACTGGCACTTGAGCGGAAGGCCATCGCAGACGCAGAGGCGGAGTCCGAAGTTTTGCGGAAGTGGCGTCGAGAAGCGGAGGCTGAGAGCCAGCAACTTCGTCAGGCGCTCCAGGATGCGCTGCGGAGGAGGGAAGAACTAGAAGAAGCAATGGAGAATCTGAGGCAGTCCTGGTTGAGGGATGGAGTAGATAACCCTAGGTCAGAGGGAGCAGGGCCTCCTTAGAGCTCTTTTGTCTTTATGTCTTATCATGTAGTTACTTTCTTTTTGTCGTTTTGTCCTTCTTTCCTTGGCCGTCCTGGCCTTGTAGTATGTATATCGGAAATGGATAAAAGAGCGTTTTGTGTTACCTTGTCCACGCGTCGCACTGATATTGTCGTCTGTTGAACCTTTCTTGTTGTTTGGCTTGTTTGACGTAGATGTCGTCGTGGGGGGGGGCTTTTTCCTTTCATCCGACCTTGTTATGCGGCCGAGTTTCGCCACCATTATTAACCCTCGCTGCAGAAGTGGCGGATGGAGCCCGGCTTCCATAGGAGTCCGGGCGAAGTCTTCCTTGTAGGCGAAACCCGACTCCCGTAGGAGTCTGGGTGAAGTCTTCCTTGGCAGCGGAATCCGGCTCCCGTAGGAGTCTGGGTGAAGTCTTCCTTGGCGGTGGAATCCGGCTCCCGTAGGAGTCCGGGTGAAGTCTTCCTTGGTGGCGGAACCTGGCTCCCGTAGGAGTCCGGGCGAAGTCTTCCTTGGCGGTGGAACCCGGCTCCCATAGGAGTCCGGGCGAAGTTTTCCTTGTAGGCGGAACCCGACTCCCGTAGGAGTCTAGGTGAAGTCTTCCTTGGCGGTGGAACCCGGCTCCCGTAGGAGTCCGGGTGAAGTTTTCCTTGGCGGTGGAACCCGGCACCCGTAGGAGTCCGGGTGAAGTCTTCCTTGACGGTGGAACCCGGCTCCCGTAGGAGTCCGGGTGAAGTCTTCCTTGGCGACGGAACCCGGCTCCCGTAGGAGTCCGGGTGAAGTCTTCCTTGGCGACGGAACCCGACTCCCGTAGGAGTCCGGGCGAAGTCTTCCTTGGCGGCGGAACCCGGCTCCCGTAGGAGTCCGGGCGAAGTCTTCCTTGGCGGCGGAACCCGACTCCCGTAGGAGTTCGGGCGAAGTTTTCCTTGGCGACGGAACCCGGCTCCCGTAGAAGTCCGGGCGAAGTTTTCCTTGGCCGCGGAACCCGGCTCCCGTAGGAGTCCGGGCGAAGTCTTCCTTGGCCGCGGAACCCGACTCCCGTAGGAGTCCGGGCGAAGTCTTCCTTGGTGGCGGAACCCGGCTCCCGTAGGAGTCCGGGCGAAGTTTTCCTTGGCGGTGGAATCCGGCTCCCGTAGGAGTTCGGGCGAAGTTTTCCTTGGCGGCGGAACCCGGCTCCCGTAGGAGTCCGGGTGAAGTCTTCCTTGGCGTAGGAACCCGACTCCCGTAGGAGTCCGGACCTTCCATTTTGGTCGAGCCGGCGTGAGGTTCTCCTCTCATTACCAGCCTGGCTTGTGGGGGCGCGTTAGGGCGCTGTAAGGCCTCTCCCCCCTCCGGTCTAAAAGAACCGGGCCTTCAACTTTGCTCGTGTCAGGGCGAGGTTCTCCTCCTGTCCCTGACATGGCTGTGGGGGCACATTAGGGCGTTGTAAGGCCTCTCCCCCCTCCGGTCTAAAAGAACCGGGCCTTCGACTTTGCTCATGTCAGGATGAGGTTCTCCTCCTGTTCCTGACATGGCTGTGGGGGCACATTAGGGCATTGTAAGGCCTCTCCCCCCATCCGGTCTAAGAGAACCGGGCCTTTGACTTTGCTCAAGTTAGGGCGAGGTTCTCCTCCTGTCCCTAACAGGGCTGTGGGGGCACATTAGGGCGTTGCAAGGCCTCTCCCCCCATCCGGTCTAAGAGAACCGGGCCTTTGACCTTGCTCATGTCAGGACGAGGTTCTCCTCCTGTTCCTGACATGGCTGCATTTTTGGAGGGATCATATCCAGTCATAATACTTCCACGCTAGGTGGGAGGGGCACGTTAGGCAGAAAGAAAAGTAGATTCAAGGCGAAATAGTAAGTGATACATTTACAGTTTTTTCGCTCCTCCTTGAGGCCCTCCGATGATGGAGTCGATGGTCCCGATGGGATGCCGGTCCCCGGGCTGCTCCTCCCTTTTCTGCGGTTCAGGCGGTGGGAGGGCTCTTGGTCGGTCTCCTCTACCCTCAGGCCTGCGGTGAATGAATCTATCGAGTCGACCTCACCGGATGAACTCCTCGATCTCGTCCTGGAGCTGGATGCATTCTTCGGTGTCGTGGCCGTGGTCGCGGTGGTAGAGGCAGAACTTGTTGGGGTTGCGCTTCCCGGGATGTGTGCGCATCCTTTCCGGCCTAGGGAGCTGCTCCCTGACCTCCATTAATACTTGGGCCTTCGAGGCGTTGAGAGGGGTGTAGTTGCGAAATCTCCCTGGTGGGGAGCCCCACCGAACCCTGCGGTCTGGGCTTCTCTGCCTGCGTGCCCGGGGTGGAGTATGGGCGCGCTTATGTCCAGGAGGGGATCGGAAATGCGGTCGGGCTTCCTTGGGCCTTTTCTCAACTGTGGGCTTACTCGAATCTCCCGCTTGACGCTCCCTTGCTATCTCTTCGTCCTTCATTTTGAAGGCCTCTTCCGCTCGGGCGTATCCTTCAGCCCGAGCCAGTAAATCGGCAAAATCTCTGGGGTACTTCTTCTCCAGAGAGTACAAAAGATCATTCTTCTGAAGGCCACCTTTCAGGGCGGCCATGGCAACTGACTGGTCCAAATTTCGGACCTCCAACGCCGCGATGTTAAAGCGGTTGACGTAGGCCCGTATGGACTCCCCTTCCCTCTGCTTGATGTTGATGAGGGACTCCGAACCCTTCCGGGGATGCCGGTTGCTGACAAAATGGGCCACAAAATGATGGCTCATTTGATCGAAGGAAAAGATGGTACCCGGTTTCAGAGCCGAGTACCAGTTCCTCGCTGCTCCCTTCAAAGTAGACGGGAAAGCCCAGCACAAGATGGCGTCAGGAGCGCCGTGAAGCAGCATCATCGTTCGGAAGGCCTCCAGATGATCAACCGGGTCCGACGTCCCGTCGTAGCTTTCGAACTGGGGAAGCTTGAAGTTCGGCGGGATCGGTTCCTGTATAATCATTTGGGAGAAGGGAGGGTCAGTGAAAATATCCTCACCATAAGCGGGGGGCGCGTGGCAGAGTTCTTCAATCCACCGGTTCATCTCCTGGAGCCTCTGATCCAGGAAATCCTCTCGACTTCGAGTCTCGAGGGTCCTTTGGCAGAACGGGGGCAGGGATCTTCCAGGGGTGGAGTCGTGATCCGATTGAGGGCTCTCTACCCTCGGATTCGCCTTCCCGGGAAGGATGAGGCGGCTGGCCCAGGTGGCCCGCCCTGCCGCCGGGTTCTGGCATTCCGGAGATGCCCCCTCCAGATGCGCCGACGCCTGTGGTTGCTACTGCTGCATTGCTTGTACGGCTTGGACGAGGCCTTTGACCTGCTGCGCCAGCAAGTCAAACTGCTCCGCGCCGACCGCTGCCGTCGGAGGGGGAGGAGGAGGAGGCTGAGAAACTGGAGGGAAGGCCGGAGCTTGAGATCTGACCGTGGAGGTCGTAGACCGCCGGGTGGACACCTTGCGCTGAGGCATCGAGTGCCAATCTCGCGAAGGGAAATTAGGAGTGGGTGACGGAGAGACGGTCGGAGACGGCTCCGTTGAACACTCCTTTAAGAACAAGGGTGCTGCGAAGACACAGGCCCCTTCCTCTAGCGCCAATCCTGTTGGTGCAAAAATCTGCCTGCGCCGGAGAAGCTGGAGTCGGGGAAGCCGCGGTCGCCGTCGGGACCTGCAAGGGAAGTCTAAACCGGAGGTGGGGTTGCTCCGGCAAGACCCTCCGACGCTCAAGTCAGTTCTCTGCCTCAACAAGAATGGAGTGCTCGAACGGAGAATTTAGCAGAGTTTTGAGATAAGAAATGAGCTTAGAGAATAACATATCTGGATCCCCCTTTTTATAGGCGGAGGAGGTAACAGATCGATGGCGACGTCTGTAACCGTCGGATCGTGGGCCGCCCGTAGTCAGGGGGAATTCATTGTGAGTGGTAGTGGAGCGGAATCGTGGCCATCACCGCGGCTCGCCACGTGGAATCCGTTACGAGGGGTGGAGCAGCGTCCGTTGTCGTGACTTGCCAGCGGATGGGAGAATCGTCCGGTATCCGTCGCAGGAGGTGGAGCAGGTTCGTGGCCGTTATGGTGGCCTGCCAGGGGGTAGTGGAGCTGTGCGAAATCCGCCACAGGAAGTGGAGCAGAGCTGCGATGGTTACTACGGCCTGTCAGGGAATGATGGAGCTGCGCGGAATCCACCACAGGAAGTGGAGCAGGATCGCGGCCGTTATGGTGGCCTGCCAGGGGGCGCGGATCTGTTGATTGAAGCTCGGCAGCGGTCGGAGCCCGGCCTCTGTGGAGGTTCGGGAGAGGTCCTCCTGGCGGCCGGGGTCGTGGGTAGAGTCTGACTTCCGTGGGAGTCTGGGCGGAACCCTCTCGGAGCTGAAGTTGCGAGCGGAACCCGGCTCTCGTAGGAGTCCGGGCGGAGTCCTCTGCAACCAAAGTTAGAGGTGGAGTCCGGCTCTCGTAGGAGTCCGGACGGAGCTTACCAGCAGTTGATACTGAGAGCGGAGCCTGGCTCCCGTAGGAGTCCGGGCGGAGCTGTGCTGCAGTTGATGTTGGAGGTGGAGCCCGGCTCCCGTAGAAGTCCGGGTGGAGCCGTGCTACAGTTGATGTCGAAGGCGGAGCCCGGCTCCCGTAGGAGTCCGGGCGGAGCCGTGCTGCAGTTGATGTCGAAGGCGGAGCCCGGCTCCCGTAGGAGTCCGGGCGGAGTCCTCTGCAATCAAAGTTAAAGGTGAAGTCCGGCTCTCATAGGAGTCCGGACGGAGCTTACCAGCAGTTGATACTGAGAGCGGAGCCTGGCTCCCGTAGGAGTCCGGGCGGAGCTGTGCTGCAGTTGACGTCGGAGGTGGAGCCCGGCTCCCGTAGGAGTCCGGGCGGAGCCATGCTGCAGTTGATGTCAAAGGCAGAGCCCGGCTCCCGTAGGAGTCCGGGCGGAGCCGTGCTGCAGTTGATGTCGAAGGCGGAGCCCGGCTCCCGTAGGAGTCCGAGCGGAGTCCTCTGCAATCAAAGTTAAAGTGAAGTCCGGCTCTCGTAGGAGTCCGGACGGAGCTTACCAGCAGTTGATACTGAGAGCGGAGCCTGGCTCCCTTAGGAGTCCGGGCGGAGCTGTGCTGCAGTTGACGTCGGAGGCGGAGCCCGGCTCCCGTAGGAGTCCGGGCAGAGCCGTGCTGCAGTTGATGTCGAAGGTGGAGCCCGGCTCCCGTAGGAGTCCGGGCGGAGCCGTGCTGCAGTTGATGTCGAAGGCGGAGCCCGGCTCCCGTAGGAGTCCGGGTGGAGCCGTGCTGCAGTTGATGTCGAAGGCGGAGCCCGGCTCCCGTAGGAGTCCGGGCGGAGTCGTGCTGCAGTTGATGTCGAAGGCAGAGCCCGGCTCCCGTAGGAGTCCGGGCGGAGTCCTCTGCAATCAAAGTTAAAGGTGAAGTCCGGCTCTCGTAGGAGTCCGGACGGAGCTTACCAGCAGTTGATACTGAGAGCGGAACCTGGCTCTCGTAGGAGTCCGGGTGGAGCTGTGCTGCAGTTGACGTCGGAGGCGGAGCCCGGCTCCCATAGGATTCCGGGCGGAGCCGTGCTGTAGTTGATGTCGAAGGCGGAGCCCGGCTCCCGTAGGAGTCCGGGCGGAGCCGTGCTGCAGTTGATGTCGAAGGCGGAGCCCGGCTCCCGTAGGAGTCCGGGCGGAGCCGTGCTGCAGTTGATGTCGAAGGCGGAGCCCGGCTCCCGTAGGAGTCCGGGCGGAGTCCTCTGCAATCAAAGTTAAAGGTGAAGTCCGGCTCTCATAGGAGTCCGGACGGAGCTTACCATCAGTTGATACTGAGAGCGGAGCCTGGCTCCCGTAGGAGTCCGGGCGGAGCTGTGCTGCAATCAAAGTTAAAGGTGAAGTTCGGCTCTCGTAGGAGTTCGGACGGAGCTTACCAGCAGTTGATACTGAGAGCGGAGCCTGGCTCCCGTATGAGTCCGGGCGGAGCTGTGCTGTTCGTAGTCGATTCCGCCGAGGATTTTGGCTGTGGGTATTTTATACCCAACACTAACCAATCTTAATCATATTATGACTTGATTAGACTCAAATAGATAAAAATCTAAATCTGATTTGGAGTCCAAACTATTTAGATCAGATGTCACCTAATTAGAGGAGTCCTAGTCCTTTTGGACTCTTTTTTGGTGCTTGAGTCAAACTCAATTTAATCCTAATCCAATTAGAATTTGGTACACCTAAAAAAATAAGAATTTTTAGTCTAAATAGGAACTCAAACATTCTTATTTAAATGCTAGTCTAATTAGAAATTGAGTCAAATCCAAATCTTAATTCAATTAGAAGTTATCCTCCCATCCAATTCGGTTATCTTATAACCTAATTAGGGTTGATCAAATCAAATCCATATCAAGTTAAATTAAATCTAATTTAATTAGACTTGATGTAAGTCTCATAGCTCAATCAAATTAAGCTAATTAGCAATCTAATTGCTAATTAATCCTCCTATAACTCACTAACTCTTTAGCGAGTTACTTAATGTAACTTTTGCATTGGATCAATCATCAATCAAATTGATAATCAAATCCTATCATGATTCATAATCATAATTCAACTATCTGATCAGTCAAAAGCCTCTTTGTGTGTGACTCCATAGGTTCTATTCTGTCTGGTAGTGAGATATATTGTGATTCCTATCACAATATCATTGAAACTCTTTTCAATGGGTTAGAACCATTTCAACTCTGCCCCCCAAGGATCATCGATCATTAAGATGATGCTCGTGGGTCTCACAATCTACCAATGATATCTAGCAGTATGTAGTGGCAATCCAGTAGACTAAAAGGTGATGAATCTCTAGGTACAGTTAACGTATGATACAGTCCCTCTATCGTGAGTTTCGACCAGATGGCAGGTCATGGATGAGTCAACAAATCTCATCATCGATCATATGATAGATTCAATCAGCTTGAGTCCACATGTGATTTTCATAGAAATTTTTTTCTATTAATCACATCGCTATGGCCATAAACTTAAAAACTCAGCTTCTTAAATCTCATAGGACTACTCTCTTATGCTAAAGTCGATAGATCCCGTCTAGGTGTACATCCTACTCCTACAGTAGATCAACTATTGCTAATATCCACTATAAGGGCTCATTAAGATCTATGTTTATATATGTTGCTCCTAGATTGATTTTGATGATTACAAAGTAGATTGAAGGGATACAAATAATTTTAAAATGAAAAAGTCCTTATGCTCTTCAAGGGCAAAATCATAATTTCACTAAAATCTTGATTTGATAGTACCATTTGGTAGAACAAATGATTTGAAATCTATTGGTGAAAATTTCATTGTGTTTGGACTTATATTTTTGAAGTTATGAAGGTTTGAAGTGCATGAGTCGACTCATGAGTCAACTCATGGCACTGTGAGCTGATTGGCACGCAAAAATTCTCCTTGGCACGCTAGTTTTCTGGCTTGGCACGACCTGTGAGTCGACTCATGAGTCGACCCACAAGGCATGAGTCGACTCATGAGTCGACCCCTGCTAATTTGAGCCAAGAATTTCCAGAAACGCATTCTCTGGTTTTTGCAACAGAGGTCGACTCATGAGTCGACCCCTGAAGCATGAGTCGACTCATGAGTCGACCCCTGCGACGAGAAATGTCAGCAACTGCTATTTTTTTGCCCGTTTTAATTGCCTTTTATGCTTCCTAAAAATCCTCTAACGGCTCTTTATCTACCTAAATTGTTTTCTCTTGCTTCTAATGCTACAAAATGCTTTAAATGGTGAAAGAAATTGCAGATTAAATAGCGGATCAAACGTGAAATCAAATGAGCAGAGCAAGAGAGGAAAAAGAGAAGAACAGAAGAGAGGATCCAAAATTTGCAAGAATAAGCCTGAGATCAACGAAAAATCCAAAGAGAAAAAGAGAGAGGATCCACAATATACCAGAGAGATTGTGATAGAGAAAAGCTAGATCTTTCAAGGAGAGAATTCTTCACGCCTATTGTTTCAACCTTGATCTAGAGATCGTTCAAAGCTTTCAAGAGATCTTCAATCAACAATCAACCTCTTCTCAAGCAATCAAGCGTTCATCCACTTTGAGAAAATCTGAAAAAGGGGTTCTTCATTTGAGTAAAACTTTTATTGTTATATTTGCTCATTTAAGGAGCTGTTATTGTATTAATCTGTGCTCAGAATTTTCTAACTCTTTGTGAGTTTTTGTTCTTGTGTTTGGAGGATTTCCAAAACAAAGAAAGGTTGATCCGAACCTGAAATCGGAGTGTTTTGGGTTTACTTGTACCCAGAAAATAAGTGATCTAGCTTGGGATAGCTAGTGTCGGAGTTTCTGACGTTTTGTATTCGGGTTGAATACAAAGGATAGTGGATTGAAATTTCCAAGTGGGATCTTGGGGAGTGGATGTAGGTGCAAGGTTAGCACCGAACCACTATAAATCCTTGTGTTTGTGGTGTGCTTTATCGCTTTATCTTATTTCTCTATTATATCCTTGCAATACTGCTTTAGGAAATTGATATTGATTTAAAGCCATTGTTTTGTTCTTCATAAGTTATCTGTTGGGCTTAAAATTTTTAGAAACCCAATTCACCCCCCCCTCTTGGGTTGCATAGCTGGGCAACAAGTGGTATCAGAGCCGGTGCTCTAGCCCTTCTTTGATCTAACAATCAAAGAGCCAAAGATCTATGGCAACCCATGTTGGAACTTCTCTAGCCGAGGGGCAATCAACAAACCGACCTCCACTTTTCAATGGGTCTAATTACACCTATTGGAAAGCTCGGATGAAGATTTTCATACAAGCACTCGACTATGATATGTGGAGTATCATAATGAATGGTCCTCACACACCCATCAAGATTATAGATGGTGAGGAGTCAACCAAACCCGAGAAAGAATGGGATGAGGTTGACAAGAAATTTGCACAATTAAATGCCAAAGCTATGAATGTTCTTTATTGTGCACTAGATGCTAGTGAATTTAATCGCATTTCTACTTGTGCATCTGCTAAAGAAATATGGAATAGGTTAGAAGTCACCCATGAGGGAACAAATCAAGTAAAAGAGTCTAAAATAAACATGCTTGTACATAAATATGAATTGTTCAAAATAGAGCATGATGAGTCCATAACTGCTATGTTTACTCGTTTTACTGATATAATCAATGGTTTAAAGAGTCTTGGCAAATCTTATACTAACAGTGAACTTGTAAGGAAGATTCTCAAGTCACTGCCAAGAACTTGGGAAGCCAAGGTGACTGCCATCCAAGAAGCAAAGGACTTGAACACTCTACCTCTAGAAGAGCTTCTTGGATCCTTGATGACTCATGAACTTAGCATGAAGCAACATCAAGAGGATGAAGTCAAAAAGAAAAAAACCATTGCCCTCAAATCCACAACTTCGCCTGATTATGAAACGGATGACTCTGAAGATGAAGATCAGGATGAAGAGATGGCTCTCATCACCCGAAAATTTAAGAAGCTTTTAAGAAAAAGGAAACAGGGGATGAGAAAGAAATTCACAAAAGGGGATCAAAGCAAAGAAAAGGAGAAAGATCAAACCCCTATATGCTACGAGTGCAAGAAGCCAGGACATTTCAGATCCGAATGTCCACAATTGAAGAAAGGTCCAAAGAAGTTCAAAAAGAAGGCAATGATGGCGACCTGGAGTGCGAGTGATGACTCAAGCTCCGACGAGGAAACCTCAACAGAACAAGCCAACCTGTGCCTGATGGCACATGAAAATGAGGTAACTTCTGAATCCACTAGTGAATTCACATTTGAAGAATTGCATGAAGCATTCTATGATTCAATTGATGAATTAAAGAAACTAGGAAAGAAAAACAAAGAGCTGAAATTAGAAAATCAGTCCTTAGTGAAACAAGCTGAAAATCTTTCAATTGAAAAATTCACCTTGAGTCAAGAAAATCAAAACTTAAAGGATGAAATGAACAAGCTGAAATCTATAGTAGATAAGTTCACCTTAAGTTCAAACAAACTAAATATGATCCTTGAAAATCAGAAAGCTATATATGATAAAGCTGGACTTGGTTATAAACCCCTGAAGAAACAAAAATTTCTGAAGGATATTTATTCAAGTAACAAGTCTACAAATATTACTTGTTTTAAATGTGAAAGAATAGGACATAAATCATGCACATGTCTTATTAACAAACATGCAAACACAAAGAAAATATGGGTTCCAAAAGAAACCATTCTGACTAACCTGAAAGGACCCAAGAAAGCTTGGGTACCTAAGACAGAAACTTGATCTTTGCTTGCAGGTGTGTCTAGCATCCCAAGAAGGAAACAGGAAATGGTATCTTGACAGCGGATGCTCGAGACACATGACTGGTGATGAATCACAATTCATCACGCTTGATGCTAAGGATGGAGGGATGGTCACCTTTGGAGATAATGGCAAAGGAAAGATCATCGGGATAGGTAACATTGGTATCACTCCCTCCAAATACATTGAGAATGTTTTATTAGTTAAAGGTTTAAAGCATAACTTACTTAGCATTAGTCAATTCTGTGATAAAGATTATAAAGTAAGTTTTGAATCATCTGTTTGCATTGTGACAAGTCCTATTAACGATGGCATTAAATTTATAGGACATAGGCATGGCAATGTTTATATGGTAGACTTGAATGATTTAACTAAATTAAACATGCAATGCCTAGTTTCTTTAAATACTAAAATAAATGAGACTAGTTGGGTGTGGCATCGTAGACTTGCACACATTAGCATGCATTCTCTTTCAAAATTAATTAAAAAGGATTTAGTTCTCGATTTGCCAAAACTGAATTTTGAAAAGGATAGAATTTGTGATGCATGCCAATTAGGTAAACAAACTAGAGTATCATTTAAATCCAAAAACACTGTTTCAACTTCTAGACCTTTAGAGCTCTTACATATGGATTTATTTGGACCAACTAGAACCACTAGTCTAGGAGGAAAACGATATGGATTTGTAATAATTGATGATTACTCTCATTTTACTTGGATTTTCTTTTTAGCTCACAAAAATGAAACTTTTCAAATTTTCACGAAATTTCATCGAAAAGTCACAAATGAAAAAGGGTTTTCAATTCAAAATATAAGAAGTGATCATGGAACAGAATTTGAAAATCATGACTTTGAAAATTTTTGTGATGAAAATGGAATTGGCCATAACTTCTCTGCTCCTAGGACACCCCAACAGAATGGGGTAGTAGAAAGGAAAAACAGAACCTTAGAAGAAATGGCCCGTACCATGCTTTGTGAAAGCAACCTTCCAAGATATTTTTGGGCGGAAGCTATTAACACAGCATGTTACATTTTAAATCGTGCTTTAATTAGACAATTTTTAAAGAAAACCCCCTATGAACTTTGGAAAGAAAGAAAACCAAATATTGCATATTTTCATGTCTTTGGTTGCCGATGTTTTGTATTAAATAATGGAAAAGAAAAATTTGGTAAATTTGATGCAAAATCAGATGAAGCAATCTTTCTAGGTTACTCCTCCACTAGTAAAGCATTTAGAGTTTTCAATAAAAGAACTTTAGTAGTTGAGGAGTCCATACATGTTGTCTTTGATGAATCTAACGATCTTCCTTCAAGGAAGAATGAGGGTGTTGATGATGCAGATCCACAAATAGAAGGTATGAAGGAGATCACTCTGAAAGATTCAGCAACTCCAGAAGACAAGGATCAAGAAGACAAACAAAATGAGAAAGGTGAAGAAGTTCAAGAACAATCTCAAGGTACAAATGACTTACCCAAGGAATGGAGGTATGTTCACAACCACCCTAAGGAGTTAATAATTGGTGATCCTATGCATGGGGTAAAAACACGTTCTTCACTTAGAGATGTACTTAATCATTGTGCATTTGTATCTCAACTTGAACCTAAAACTTTTGAAGAAGCTGAAAATGATCATAACTGGATTAATGCTATGCAAGAAGAACTTAATCAATTTGAAAGAAATAATGTTTGGACCTTAGTGAAAAGACCTAAAGATTATTCAATAATTGGCACAAAATGGATCTTTAGAAACAAATTAGATGAGCATGGAAATGTAATTAGAAATAAAGCAAGACTGGTTGCTAAGGGATATAATCAAGAAGAAGGAATTGATTTTGATGAAACCTTTGCACCTGTTGCTAGATTGGAAGCTATTAGACTTCTACTTGCATATGCTTGCTTTATGAATTTCAAGTTATTTCAAATGGATGTTAAAAGTGCATTTTTAAATGGATATATTTCTGAAGAAGTATATGTAGAACAACCCCCTGGATTTGAAAATCATGCTTTTCCCAATCATGTCTTTAGATTAAATAAAGCTTTATATGGTCTAAAACAAGCACCTAGAGCATGGTATGAAAGGCTAAGCAAATTTCTACTAAATAATGGTTTCTCAAGAGGCAATGTTGATACAACCCTATTTATTAAAAGAAACCAAAATGATATGCTAATTATACAAATTTATATTGATGACATAATTTTTGGGTCTACTAATGAATCCCTTTGTCAAGACTTTGCTAAGCTTATGCAGGGAGAGTTCGAGATGAGCATGATAGGAGAACTCACCTTCTTCCTCGGACTCCAAATCAAACAATCAAAAGAGAAAATCTCCATCACCCAAAGCAAGTACACCAAGGAACTACTCAAAAGATTTGGAATGGAGAACTGCAAACCAATTGGCACACCAATGAGTCCCTCAAGTAAGCTTGACAAGGATGATGAAGGTAAAAGCGTAGACTTAAAATACTACAGAGGTATAATTAGTTCATTATTGTATTTAACTGCAAGTAGGCCTGATATCATGTTTAGTGTTTGCTTATGTGCAAGATATCAATCTAATCCTAAAGAATTTCATTTGAATGCTGTTAAAAGAATCCTTAGATACTTAAATGGTACACAAACTATAGGGTTATGGTACTCTAAGGACTCACAAATTAATTTGTTAGGATATTCAGATGCTGATTTTGCTGGATGTAAATTAGATAGAAAAAGCACAAGTGGAACTTGCCAATTTCTTGAAGTAAATCTAATCTCATGGTTTAGCAAGAAACAAAATTCGGTGGCACTGTCTACGGCTGAGGCCGAATACATTGCAGCCGGAAGTTGTTGTGCTCAAATCTTGTGGATTAAGCAACAACTCGAAGATTTTGGAATCAAACTTAATGAAACACCAATAAAATGTGATAATACAAGTGCCATAAATCTATCTAAAAATCCAATTCAACACTCAAGATCTAAACATATCGAAATAAGACATCATTTTATAAGAGAACATGTTCAAAATAAAAATGTAATTCTTGAATATGTTAGCACTGAAAATCAATTAGCTGATATCTTTACAAAGGCTCTTAGTGAGGATAGATTCTGTGAAATTAGAAGAAATCTAGGAATTCTAGATCCATTTGCCTAAAATTTCTCAATTTTCAAAGAATAGATGTCAAAAACTCTTAGAGCTCAATTTTCAACATCTATCCTGGTCCAAAAGCTCAGATTTATCACTCTAAAAACTTATCATTGAGCAAAATTCCTTCTCCCAAAATTTTGAATTTTTCTGGAATTTATTTGTATTTTTTCTGAATTTTTGAACTTCATGAGTCGACCCCCATGAGTCGACTCAATGGCAAACTTGTAAATCCCACCAACTTCCATCGGGTTCATTGTTTTTAAACGGGAAACCCTGTTTGTGAGACGACTCATCTTCTCATCATCTTTCTTCTGAAAGCCGTCCTCTCCAACTCTTCTTGCTCCAAATCCAAGGATCAATTCTGAGACAATTCTCCCTCCTCCTCTCCACCAAAAATTGCCTCCTTAAAAAGGATTTTTTTGTGCTTTCTCGCAGTGATTGACGCGGGTGGAACGTGCCCTAGAACTTCACCGTTCATTCAAAATTTACTTCCTTTCTCCACCAAAATTCTTCTTTACTCTTTTGTGATCCCTCCTCCACTGAATTCAAGTCTTCTTGTCTGCTACTTTTTGGATATGGCTCCAAAGATGAAACTTCCCCAAAGGAGGAAATCAATCCGAGAGCCTGAGGAAATTGTCCGAAAGAAAAGACATGCTCAGTCTTCCAATGTTCCCGCTCTAGTTTCAGTACCTGCTCAAGGTCTCTCTCAATCCTCTATAAGCCCCAGTGTAAATCCTCTTTCTGATAGAAAAGTAGAAACCGGGAAGAATATAGATTTTCGGTTCTTTGAGAAAGAAGGCTTTACTTTTGCAAGTAAGATCAAAAATCAAGGATGGGAACTTTACTGCTCCCTTAAGGAAGTCACCTATGTTGATCTAGTTAGAGAGTTCTACCAGAACCTAAATTATGGAAGCGGGTCAGTGACTTCAACTGTAAAGGGAATTGACATATGCTTGGATTCTAGAATATTGGGAGATATACTTCAGTTGCCTAGTGAAGGATATTCATATATGGAACTCCCAATTAAAGAAGAAGGGATCAGGATTATCTTAGGAGAAGATTTTTCAGGAAATTTAAACAAATTGGAAGCAAAGCTATTATCCATTGAGATGAGGGTCCTGCATCAGATTGTAACAAAACTCTTCTTTCCTAGGAGTGGTAGACATGACTTACTGTCTGGAAGAGATGTATGTGTTATGTTTCATGTCATCACTCAGACCCCCCTGAACCTCCCTGCACTTATGATAGAGGCCATGAGAGAAACTTTGAATAGATCCAAGGCACACTTGCCTTATGGTATGGCCCTTACTAGAGTATTCAGGAGGTTTGGAGTTAGCTGTGAGGGGGAGACACCTACCAAGCTCTCCCATGTGGACACTTTCAACCAACACAGCCTGCACCGAATGGGAATTACAAAGACTGTTGGTGGTTGGATCAAGGGCTCTGAAGAAAGAGCTGAGGAGAAAGCTGAAGAAAGAGCTGAAGACAGAACTGAAGGCAGAGTAGAAGAAGAAGGTCCATCTTCTCCTGTACATGATTTCAGGGCAGCTTCACCAGATACCCAGTTCATTTCTGATACTGAGGCTGGCCCTTCAGAGTTTACTAGGATGCCCACACCAGTGTATCAGCCAGAGACCAGAGCACATCCATCAGAGTTCAGACTAGCTGATGATCAGATCGAGCATATTTCACAGCGTGTGGCTTCTTTGCTATCCAGCCAGTGGAGTAGTACTTCTTTTGCACCTGGAGCTACCTCTTCTGATCAGACCATTACTCCCCACATCTCCACTGTATTTCAGATGATTTCAGATCAGTCCATCAGGATACAGCAGCTTGAGGATACAGTCTGGAGACTGACTGGCAGAGTTCTTGACTTGCAGGGGCAAGTTCTTGTATTGGCCCATCCCCAGCCACAGGAGTCTACTATTGAGGTCACAGACCTCACTGCAGAGGCTGGCAGGCTCAGAGGAGCACTAGAAGGTGGATATGAGCTACTGAGGAAAGAGATCCGAGGATCGAGTGAGTATGCTACCACCCAGTTCACTGCTCTACTTCAATCTGTTTCCAGAGCACTGAACGTACTTGATTCTATCAGACTCACCCTTTCTGTTCAGTCCCTAGCATCTCAGCGTTCTCAACCACCCAGTTCATCTCGTTCTCCTGCTCGTGGCAGAGGCAGACGGGGTAGAGGACGCACTTCTGATCCATCATCTCCTCACCCTATATCTGATGACTCCGATCATTGACTTATCTTGATCATTACTAGGTCCTAGGAGTTAGTATCTTTTTCTAGGATCTATACCTTGGGGCCATATATTGACATTTAGCTGATTGAATTTTTATGTATTGAAACAATTATGATATTAATGGAATCATCTTTTACCTATATTTCTACCTCTTTGTAATGATCATATTTTGGTTATATTTCAATCTCTGATACATTTGTTGAAATATTATCTTCTCCTTGTTGTTGTTTGCTGTTGATAATTGCTATATTAAGGGGGAGCAAACATCTGTGAAAAACTCTAAAGAGGAAATTAAAGAATATTTCAGAAAAAGAAAAGAAAGAGTTAACTATGTTTGATGATATCAAAAAGGGGGAGAATGGTATATTAAACAAAAATTGAAATTAGACAAAAAGCCTAATTTATGAGAAAAAGAGAGAGAAATTAAACAAAACAAAGATTGGAAGATTAAAACAAATATTGGAGAAATTAAACAAAAATAAAGATTGGAAGATTAAAACAAATATTGGAGAAATTAAACAAAAACAAAGATTGGAAGATTAAAACAAATATTGGAGAAATTAAACAAAAACAAAGATTGGAAGATTAAAACAAATATTGGAGAAATTAAACAAAAACAAAGATGAAAGATTAAAACAAATATTGGAGAAATTAAACAAAAACAAAGATTGGAAGATTAAAACAAATATTGGAGAAATTAAACAAAAACAAGGATTGAAAGATTAAACAAAACTTTGAGAAATTTGGTATCAAAATTTGGTATCAGACAGAACTTAAATAAAAAGTCATCCATCAAAAGCAAAATCATAAGTACAATGCAAATAAGTATTTTTTTATATGTTCTGATATATTTCAAAATTTAAACTTACTCTGATACATCTTTTGAAATTTTACTCACCTTGATACATCTTAAGAAATTTGTTTTACTCTAATACATCCTACAATTCCTTTTAACTTGCTCTGATACATGATAAAATTTGATCCGATACAGTGTGAAGGTTTCTCTGAAAAATTATAACATTTGATCCGATACAGTGTGAAGGTTTCTCTGATAAATTATAACATTTGATCCGATACAGTGTGAAGGTTTCTCTGATATATTATAACATTTGCTCTGATACAGTGTGAAAATTTTCTCTGACATTTGCTCTGATACAGTGTGAAATTTTCTCTGATATATTATAAAATTTTCTTGCTCCGATACATTGTAAAATCTTTACTGATATCATTGTAAAAATTATTTTTCTTGTTCTGATACATAGAAAAAGTTATTTATCTTCTCTTGCTCTGATATATCTTAAACTCAAAATGATCTAATACCCTTTTCAAATCTTTAAGAAAATGGACAAACTATTTTTGTATTTATATTACATGCCAAAAGGATCATACTCTTTTCAAGCATATACACCTATAATGGATTCTTTTGAAATTAATGCATTAACATAAATATTTTTGTTCAAATATTTTATCATCATCAAAAAGGGGGAGATTGTTGCTCCTAGATTGATTTTGATGATTACAAAGCAGATTGAAGGGATACAAATAATTTTAAAATGAAAAAGTCCTTATGCTCTTCAAGGGCAAAATCATAATTTCACTAAAATTTTGATTTGATAGTACCATTTGGTAGAACAAATGATTTGAAATCTATTGGTGAAAATTTCATTGTGTTTGGACTTATATTTTTAAAGTTATGAAGGTTTGAAGTGCATGAGTCGACTCATGAGTCAACTCATGGCACTGTGAGCTGATTGGCACGCAAAAATTCTCCTTGGCACGCTAGTTTTTTGGCTTGGCACGACCTGTGAGTCGACTCATGAGTCGACCCACAAGGCATGAGTCGACTCATGAGTTGACCCCTGCTAATTTGAGCCAAGAATTTTCAGAAACGCATTCTCTGGTTTTTGCAACAGAGGTCGACTCATGAGTCGACCCCTGAAGCATGAGTCGACTCATGAGTCGACCCCTGCGACGGGAAATGTCAGCAACGGCTATTTTTTTGCCCGTTTTAATTGCCTTTTATGCTTCCTAAAAATCCTCTAACGGCTCTTTATCTACCTAAATTATTTTCTCTTGCTTCTAATGCTACAAAATGCTTTAAATGGTGAAAGAAATTGCAGATTAAATAGCGGATCAAACGTGAAATCAAATGAGCAGAGAAAGAGAGGAAAAAGAGAAGAACAGAAGAGAGGATCCGAAATTTGCAAGAATAAGCCTGAGATCAACGAAAAATCCAAAGAGAAAAAGAGAGAGGATCCACAATATACCAGAGAGATTGTGATAGAGAAAAGCTAGATCTTTCAAGGAGAGAATTCTTCACGCCTATTGTTTCAACCTTGATCTAGAGATCGTTCAAAGCTTTCAAGAGATCTTCAATCAACAATCAACCTCTTCTCAAGCAATCAAGCGTTCATCCACTTTGAGAAAATCTGAAAAAGGGGTTCTTCATTTGAGTAAAGCTTTTATTGTTATATTTGCTCATTTAAGGAGCTGTTATTGTATTAATCTGTGCTCAGAATTTTCTAACTCTTTATGAGTTTTTGTTCTTGTGTTTGGAGGATTTCCAAAACAAGGAAAGGTTGATCCGAACCTGAAATCGGAGTGTTTTGGGTTTACTTGTACCCGGGAAACAAGTGATCTAGCTTGGGATAGCTAGTGTCGGAGTTTCCGACGTTTTGTATTCGGGTTGAATACAAAGGATAGTGGATTGAAATTCCCAAGTGGGATCTTGGGGAGTGGATGTAGGTGCAAGGTTAGCACCGAACCACTATAAATCCTTGTGTTTGTGGTGTGCTTTATCGCTTTATCTTATTTCTCTATTATATCCTTGCAATACTGCTTTAAAAAATTGATATTGATTTAAAGCCATTGTTTTGTTCTTCATAAGTTATCTGTTGGGCTTAAAATTTTTAGAAACCCAATTCACCCCCCCCTCTTGGGTTGCATAGCTGGGCAACAATATATAGTCAAACTCTAGTAGCCTCACTGCGAGCAGTTGTAGCACCGCAGATCAAAAGATCAGTCACACAACTACAGCATCGAGAAAGTCACTAACGAGTGAGCAGACATCCACATGACTTCTCATGTTGGTCACACTCAGTGCTAGTTATTCTCTAACAACCACCTGCACTCTCACTCCAGTGTCACTACATTGCAGACTCGAGATCCATCTGTCCGAAGAAGTGATCTGTGTATTGATCTATCTGGATCAATCAGCATCCCCATGATGATCCTATGATCATGACAATTTAAGAATTAACCATCAATGACACGTCTCAAATTTTCAACTCTTTGAGAATATGTGTTATCATCTTATTAATCTCTTGAATGATTCATAGACACATAACATGAATGTTAATATAAATATCCATAAAGTACAAAATCATATCTTAGAGATATGATATGCGTCAGTCAAGATTAACTTATAGGACATGCATCCAATAGGAACGATGATCTGTAGATGATCCTCTCATGATATACATCGGCTCCATTTGGAGCTGATGGTGCTTCTCGAATGTCTGCAACAACCCTAGCAAACCATGATAGTTCACTGCAGGCTTGGTCATTCTATAATGACTCAAGAAGGATAGGTAAGACTTCTACAGTGAGTTAAGGATATCCTTGCCCAACTATTCATCTAACAGAAAGCCAAGTTTACTTAGGCATTCAATTTACTCAATCATATACAATACATGATTAGTGACCGATGCCCCTTCTTGTATACGGGCATTGAACATAACGCAAGAGGTTTTATGTCTCTCGACATCCTCAGGGATGCTGAAGGACTAATTCAACATTTAAATCATCACCTTCGGTTGCTTATCTTTGAACTTACAGCTAAGTTCGTTATTCATGATTGCCCTCATGATGCAACGTACTATCATATGGTCATTGAACAACTTCAAATAAATGTCTCTTGTTGTACGAAGTGCGTTCGCAATAGGTTCTTCAGGTGCGGGATCCATAAGCACATACAGAATCCTTTTCTACTGTAGGATGATCTTTATCTTTCGATATCACCTATCGAAGTTTGATCCGATAAGCTTGTCACTGTTCAACAGTGATCAAAGCGATAATGTATTGGCCATAGCTAAAAAAAATTAAAAATCTATTAGTATATGAATTATTTTAATCTTAAAGATATGGACTTTAATCTAAAGGTCTTTTCACTATTTTATATGAATTGATAGCCTTTACCTTCAATTCGAAGAATTGCATTAATCCTTTAGTGGGTACTAGAATTCACAC
The DNA here is from genome assembly GCF_000442705.2 of Elaeis guineensis. Classification (NCBI taxonomy): domain Eukaryota; kingdom Viridiplantae; phylum Streptophyta; class Magnoliopsida; order Arecales; family Arecaceae; genus Elaeis; species Elaeis guineensis. The sequence goes on along the minus strand of NC_026000.2, from coordinate 36,188,688 downwards.
AAACTACATTCAGGCCCAAATGTGGCTAAACCAACCTTAGTGCATTCATAGATAGGTTATTAACTAATTATTTCACTATACAATTTTTAGCAATTAGGATTTACCCCAGGCTTCTCTTCAGCGGGCATATGGTACCTCCATTGAAAATTCTAGTTAGGTCCAACCATTAACATGACTACACCAATGCATCTAACAAACGAATACCCAAGCCCAAGTATGGCTCAACCAACCTGACCATTGATCTGAAGGGTACAACAAGGTCGTCATATGATGAATGATAATTTCAATATCCAATAGACACCAGGCATGTGATGCCTCCAATATTTATTTAGAATATTGGCTGCATTATCACGCACCTTAATGGGAGGCAATGAACTAGTTATCTCCATAACTATATTATTTTAAAGATCTAATAATTTAAAGATTTGATTTAATAATTTGAGAATAAGAGATGAGATTGACTACGAGTCATAAATCCTCCCACTGATTTTACCAAGTCATAAAGAGGACTTAATACAAGTTGGTCAAGAGACACCAAAATCAGTCATACTGATTTACCTTAATGGTATGGGTCAGTTCGAATTAATCAATGACCTAGTCAAAATATAATCTATCAAATTGGTCAGGTAAGTGAGATCGGTTGGAGGATCTGCCTCGACTTGCCTTAGACATCATCAAAATAGCCAGATAAGCGAACTATCAATTAAGAATCACTGATAAATTACCATACAAAATTATCAAACTTATCTTAAACACTAATTGATTGATTAGTTTTAATTTAGTCAGCCAAAGGACTCAAGCTAAACTATTGAGTCACGATCATGGTCCAATTGGTATAGTAAAAAATATAGACTTGATCAAACTGTAACTATTGAGATTGATCCAAAAAAATTCTAACTTAATCTAATTTAATATTTGATTAAATTTAATTAATTTTATTAATTAATTCATATTTATTTTTAATTCTAGGTCTAATCCAATTAGATGACCTGATTCATGCTAACCCATTGTCCATCGATTTACGAGGTATCTTAAGATCTTCAATTCTCAAATCTAGATCTTTTTAAAACTTAATTCTAAATTAAGTGTGTGAAACGTGTGTTTCAATTTATAAAACTATTCTAGTAAGATTTCAAGTAAAGTATATTATATATTTTAAATCAAAATCTAATTCTCAAATCTATGTTTAACAATTAAAAATGTATCAATTTTATCTAAATTTCATATATACATCATATGTATCATAGAAAATTTAGATTTCTACATCATATGCAATATACAATTTAGATCATAAAATTTAATTTTTATATCTAAATTTATTTTACTAAAATTATAATTAATAATAAATTATTTTAGATCTAATCTAAATATATTCATGATTAAAATAATTTTAAACTTCTTTTTGCTATTCTTAATCATGAGACTTATTCATAATAGCACCCCAACATGTCACAAAAGCACCCCATCAATAGGAAGAGAGGGTCTTTTAAACCCTACTTGCTCTTATGACTGGATGACTTGGTGATCTTCTCAATTTGAGTACTAGACTACTAAGATTTAAGATTTAATTTTAAAAACTAGTTATATGAATATGTAAATTGTCAGACAATCCATGCGGGCACATGATCATATAAATTTGATGTGCATCTAATCATATTAGATCAATACATAAGTTTATTTTAGATTTGAATCTACTTTTATATATCATATAAAATTATTAATTTAGATTTAAAATAATATAAAAATTTATTTCAAATTTATGTATGATTGAATAAAAAAATTTTGGTTAGAGATGTGATCAAATATGCACAGTTATTATGCTGAAATCAGATCTAAAACTTTATCAAACAAATTCAGATCTGAGCTTGATTCAAACATCAATTCTCTAATTGAATTACATCATAAAAAAATTTATTAAAAATAGATTTAAATCTATGTATAATCAAATATTAAATCAGCATAAAAATCTACATAGAAAATTTTTGCTAAAACAGATTTTCAGCAGATCAGATTCAGGGCTGATTTCGATTCGATATTCTAATCAAAATCAAATAAAAAATATATAAAAGATATTAGATAAAATTAAAATTTAATCATATTAAAAATTTTAATTCAAAATTAGATCAAAAAAATCAAAAAAGAGAGAGAGATGCCCACACGCCACCACGCTAAAGAGAGAGAGGATGCCCAAAAAGAGAGAGAAGCCCAGGGAGAGGTGACGCCCAAGAGAGAAGGGACGCCCACACTAACAGAGATCTCCACGCCTAGGCCAAGGGTTGATTCATTGTTTGTCTTCTCTACACCCCTTCTTAAATAGGCAAGAGGTCATAGATCAAATCAAACTTTTTTAGGTGCTAGGAATAGGACTCTCCATGTTTGAATTAAATCCACACTTCCTAAAGCACAAGGAATCCCTATCCAAGTAGGAGAGGCGCCAACTTGTACCTCTCTTTATTATGCCACATGCCCAAGGGGAGGGGACTGTTTCCAGCCTCCTCTCAACCACCTTGATCAGCCATAAAGGTGAGAGAACCCCTGATGAAGAGGCTAAGTGCACCAAATCAGATTTGATTCAAATTTGGATTCAATTCGAACTCAATTCAAATCTGATTCAAATCAATTTCGAAAAGACTGTTGATCCTAAGCTAATTAGGATTCTTATCCAAGTCTAACTTGATAAATTAATCAATTAAGTCTTAATAAAATTAAATCTAATTAAATTAGATCTGATCTAAAGTAATTAGGACTCAAATCGAATCTCTCATAACTGCTTGGATCATGGATTTGATTTAATTTATTTTCAAAATCAAATCCATACCTCATGCACAGTGCTAGCTGGATATAATCAGTGTTTAATTCTATATGATCTATAACTTAATTCTTAATTAAGTTTATCTATATGTTCAATTAAATCTCATACTTTCAAATTGAACACATAAATATATGGTCAATTTTTTCTACATTGTTTGACTTTTGTATGTGACTCCATAGGTTCGAACACTAAGCCGATAGTATAGAACTCCTTCCGATACTAATCGAAATGACCATCTAGCAATGATACCTAACATCTGAATAGGTCAAATAATTACAAAGAATATTCAAGAACCTCGATATATGGTTACCACATAATTCATTCTTTTGATCCTAATGCTCAATATGACCTAGGATTTAACTATCAATCTTAAAATAGTTATCCACATTGTATTTCAACCTTTCACATCCATCCTATGAATTATCTGGTCAAGATTTTATAAAATTAAAATACTATAATGCATTAACTCCTATAATTCAGAGAGGTCAATCCCATCTTGATCTACACACAGACTTCGTAAGTACTTGACTGTACTCAGTAATTTTTCGTCACTGCATTAGAAATGCAGGTAGTCTGGCTTCAAAGTACAGTGAGGTACTTGCAAGTCACTATAGTAATCTCAGATCAGGGAGACACTTATCTCCATACGCTTCACGAGCTGCTCTTGACAGCAGAGCACTCTGTAGGTGAGTCACTTATTTAGTGATGATGTACTCTTACATCTCATTTGTATGCCATACTAGTGTTTCCACACTCTTTGATTATGAGAACAATCAATCTATATGGCACACAATAATCTATACTCGATAAACATCATTGTCATATTAATGACATATCATTTGGTTACGAACATGTTTAAGAACTATTTGATAAATCTTCCTTTATCGATCATAATATAGTTCTAAGGACTTCATCACAATACAAAAATTATAATAAGAAAGATATACACCTTGTGATGAAAATATCAAAATAATTTTTATTCATTGATCAATAATTCATATACAAAATTCAATTATTTACAATAAGCCAATTGACTTTAGGACATAATTTCCAACATGGCTATCATCGATCGGTGTTTAAGGCTGTATTGTCGAGTCCCCACCATCAAATGGTGGGTGGGGTTGCCGGTCGTCAGGCAAGCGGCCACGTTTGGGGAAGAAAAAAAAAGAAGAGGGAGGTATCCCTTGTTTTAATGAAGAGAAAGCCCCCTTCTCTCTCCTCTCTTCTCTCTCTTCTCTCTTTTTTCTTTTTTTATTTTTTCTCTTCCTTAATTTTCTCTCTCCTCTCTTCCTTTTTATTTCTAGCTGATGTGAGGGTTCAAGGGACTTGAGGTCGAACCCTTGATGAACCCCAATCGAGGGCTTTAGATGAATGGTTTCTATCTTATGGAATTTATTTTTAAATTTTGATTTTGTAAAGGAGAAGGGTTCTTGACACCTAGTTATTAACTCCATGTGTAGACTAAATTGAGTTGTTATTAGTACAAGATCCTGGATCGATATCGATATAACCATCCACTGTATTGGTTTCTGATAAGTAGTATATTTTTATATTTATTGTAAATATTTTTGATAATTTATGGTGTTAACATCTTCTTAAAAATCTAATTTTATAAATTTATTAAATTTTCTTGAAAAATAAATAATTTTAGAAAAAAATATGAAATTAGATATATTTATGAAGAATAAGATGTTAATTTAATCGAGCAATTTAAATATCAAAATAAAAAAAAATTAAAAAATTTAATGCATATTTTTTTAATTTTTCAGACAAAAATCAGAGCAAAAATGGAGCCAAAATATCCTAAAAAATTTTAAAATAGCCTCCGGTATATGGTGGACCAGTCGGTCAGTCCACAGAGCTAGGGCACGGTCCACGTGAAATAATAAGCTATCCACAAGCACAATCTACAGGTGGTGGAAGCCTCTTTTATGTGATCCAATGGCTGACATCCATCCTGACCCAGATCCGACAGTTCATTTTACTACCGATTTATAAGAGAAGATATATGGTGTGATCCGATGGCCCAGAACCAATCCAAGCCCAGATCAGATGGCTGTGGTTGAACCAACCCTAATAAGGATTAAAACATTGATTTTTGATAAAAACTGGATGGTCCAAGCCTGATCCGACGGTCAGAAAAATTTTAAAAGATTTTTATACGATTTCTAAGAGTTTTAGGACTCTTTTTCTATCAAAAAAATTATAAAAAATTATCTATAAATAGAGGATCCAGAAATAAACTTTGGAAGAGAAAAAATCAAAAAAAATAAAAAAAATTAAAAAAAATTGAAAGAGCTTTAGGATCAATTATCAGGAGATTATAGAGCTAGAGAGCTTGATGCGAGGCTAAATTCCTTCAATCCAAGAATATGATGAAGCTTATAAATAGATTTTTATTTTTTTTATATTTAATTTTTATGAATAAAATTTTATTTTTATTTCATATATTTTTACTTTTTTTTGAGATATTGATCCAGCCTACACAACCTATACCTTCTCTTGATGTGCCGTGATCTCTGGATACGGTACGTGCTTAGAAAAGATAGATCGTAGTATGCTAGATTAAATCTTATATCTTGTAATTGAATTTAGATAGTTTATACTTCAATAGGATAAGCTGTAATCTACTGATACAGTCATATCCCTTAGAGATAAACTATACTAACACCATAATTACAAGAATTAAATATCATAATATAAAAAAGAAAGAAAATAAATCTCTTTGCATGGTGATTTAAATTTTTGGGTTATTTTTTTAAATTATTTTTTTTATAATTTAATTTATACTTTTGATTTCTTGCTATTCTATTTCTTGTTAATCCTTTGCAATCAATTTTTTTTATTTTTTTTTCATAAAAAAAAGATAATCATCCTAAATCTCTGTGAAGACGATCCTGACTCACCCTATCTAAATAGTTTGAGTTGTTTTTATTTTTGACCGTCTACGATAGCGATCAAATTTTGATGTCATTGCTGGGGATCTAGGCATGATTATTTTTTTTTTTTTTAAAAAATTAGTTTCTTTTTAATTGCTTTCTAACTTGCTTAGTTCCTTAGTCAAACTTACTTTCATAAAAAAAATCTCTACATTGACACCTCATAATCTACTTAAGAAATTGGATACTTAATCATAAAACTTAAAAAATAAAATAAATCAATTTACTCTTAACTAACTATCAAATCTGATCATCTTTTCTTCTTACATTACATAAGTCCATAAAACATCTTAAGGGACATACCCTAAACAAGATAAGGTGGAGATTTTATCACCCTTCCTTGGCCCACAAACCACCATCCTACATGTTGCATTGACCTAAATCTTAACTTAAAATCAATTAGATGTTGGCCCTTAAGGACTTTCGAGCTCAATAGGATGAGCTATAATCTACTGATACACTTCGTATCTTTAGAGATAAACTATACTAATATCATAATTATAAGAATTAAATATTATAATATAAAAAATAAATAAATAAATCTCTTTGTGTGGTGGATTCAGAATTTTTAAGTTATTTCTCTAAATTATTTTCTTTCATAATTTAATTTATACTTTTTAATTTCTTACTATTCTATTTCTTGTTAATCCTTCTGCAATCAATTCTCTTTTATTTTTTTTTCATAAAAAAAAAGAGATAATCATCCTAGATCCTCATGGAAACAATCCCTACTCACTCTATCTATATAGTTTGAGTTGGTTTTTATTCTTGACCGCCTACGACATGATCAAATTTTGGCATCATTGTCGGAGAAAAATATCAATTTATGGTCAAAGAAGGCGTAGTACTTGGCCATGTTATCTCAAAGAAGAAAATTAAGTAGATAAAGCCAAAGTAGATTTGATTGCAAATCTGTCACCACCCAAATCAGTCAAAGAAACTCGCTCATTCTTAGGACATGCTGGCTTCTATAGGAGGTTTATCAAAAATTTTAGTAAAATAGCTCGACCACTAACCAATCTTCTTGCTAAAGACATCAAATTTAATTTTACTTCTGAGTACCTCGAGTCTTTTGAGTATCTTAAAAAAGCACTGATATTTGCACCCATCATTCATCCACCTGATTGGACTCAACCCTTTGAACTCATGTGTAATGCATCTGATCATGCCATCGGAGCTATTTTAGGACAAAGAATTGATAAACTACCATGAGTTATTTACTATACTAGTATAACCCTTAATGATGCGCAGCTTAACTATTCAACTACTGAAAAAAAGTTTTTGGCTATTATCTTTGCTCTAGAAAAGTTTAGATCTTATTTGGTTGGGTTACATGTCATTATATACACTGATCACTCAGCCATTAGACATCTCTTGACAAAGAAAGATGCAAAAGCACGTTTGATCTGATGGATTTTACTTCTTTAAGAATTTGACCTAGAAATCAGTGATAAAAAAGGAACTGAAAATATAGTGGCTGATCACTTGTCTCGATTGACTGATGCACCCTCTAACAAACTATCAATAGAAAAGTCTTTTCCTGATGAATAACTCATATCCATGATCAAAGAACCATGGTACGCTGATATTGTCAATTACTTGGCCACTGGTAGGATTCCTTCTTATTGAAACACTCAGGACAAACACAAATTCTTTGCCCAAGTAAAGTATTTTATTTGGGATGATCCATATCTGTTTAAATAATATCCTGATCAAATCATTAGAAGATGTGTCTCGGACCATGAGATCAACAGTATCTTGTCTTTTTGTCATGACCAAGCCTATGGTGGCCACTTTGGAGCCAAGAAAACTGCTACAAAAGTTCTTCAATGTGGATTTTACTGACCCAATTTGTTTAAAGATGCACATGAGTACCGTAAAAATGTACTAGATGTCAACAAGTAGGACGGATCACAAAAAGAGATATGATGCCATTAAATTCGATCTTAGTTGTTGAAATTTTTGATGTATGGGGAATCGATTTTATGGGACTACTTCCAAACTCTTTCGAAAATGAATATATCTTAGTGGCTGTCGATTATGTATCCAAATGGGTAAAAGCTATGCCGTGTAGATCGAATGATAGCAAAATTATTATCAAATTTTTAAAAAAAATATTCTCTCTCATTTTGGAATTCTTAGAGCCATTATAAGTGATCAAGAAACATATTTTTGTATTCGAAACTTTGCAACCCTGATGAAGAAATACATCATCCATAAATTGGCCACACCCTATCACCTCCAGACTAGTGGACAAGTTGAAGTTTCAAATCATCAAATCAAACAAATTCTAGAGAAGATTGTAAGCACCAATAGAAAAGATTGGACATTGAAGCTAGTAGATGCTCTTTGGGCATATCGCACTGCCTTCAAAACCGACTTAGGAATGTCTCCTTACAGGCTTGTATTTGGTAAAGCATGTCACTTGCCAGTAGAGCTTGAACATAGGGCTATGTGGGCCATCAAAAAGTTAAACATGGATCTAGAAAAGGCTGGACAATATAGGAAGTTACAAATTGATGAACTTGAGAAAATCAGGAATGAGGCATACGACAATGCTAAGATATACAAAGAACGAACTAAGGTATTTCATGATCGAGCAATCCTTAGAAAATCATTTTCATCTGATCAAAAAGTTCTTTTGTATAACTCTAGGCTACATTTATTTTCTGAAAAACTTATATCTAGATGGACAGGGCCCTATATTGTAAAAGAGATTTTTTCTCATGGAGCTGTAGGAATCAAAAATCCAAGCAATGGTGCTACTTTTAAGTAAATGGACAACGATTGAAATCATTCTTGGAATTTCTTACTAAAATTGAGGAGGAGGCCATGGTTCTCCAGGAGCCTATTTATTCTAATTGATTCTGTATCTCAAGTTCCATCTGGCTGAAGACTTAAAACTTAGCGCTTTCTGGAAGGCAACCCAGTTTTTAGTTTTTGCTTTTACTTTCTTTTGTATTATGTTCAGGTTAATCAAGGCTTGCTTTATACGGATTTGAAGGCAATATTGGTTAAGATGGGGGAAGCACCAATTTTGAAAAAACTTCTGAATCTGGTGACATCTCTCTTTTTTCTTTCTCTTTTTATATACCATCCATTTTTCCTACTCCATTGAGGACAATGTCGATTAAGTTGGAGGAGAAAAAATTAAAAAATAAAAATAAAAGTCCTCAAGTAAGTTAGTATTTAGCATTTAACCATCAGATTATATTTAAGAATTGAGTTAAATGAAGTATTGTTAAAAAAAATTGATGTACAGACTAGAGAGTTTGTGAGATATCGAGGGATCAAGTATTAAGAAAACTCAATAAAGAGTTAAGTTTAAAACTTAAACAGTTTTCTTTGAGTATTTCTAAATTTTTCTACCAGCATTAAAGAAGAGTTTATTTCTTATGGACTTGTGTAGGATAACTATACGTTTCTTCATATTTTAAAAAAAAAAAATTCAAATACTTCATGCTGAGTAACTGGGCCTCTTTACCTAAGCAAGTATTGAGTTTATATCAAAAGGTATGAAAGATAAAGAAACTTTGTTGTAAAGCTAGTTTTAACTCGTAGCCTGTTTGATTCAAGCAAGTAGGTCCGAGGGTATTCTATACCTAGTGCCCTAAAACCATCTGTTTGGGAGTCATTGGTTGAAAACTCGCTACATGGATCAAACAGAAAGCTTAAGGGTTAAGACACTAAATAGCAGTACAACATTAAAAAAAAGAAAAAAAAGAGTTCAATAAATGAAGGACGGAAGTAACAATGTACTTGTCTATATGAGGTTGATGATTTGAAGATAAAGGTAGAAATAATTTAAAAAAAGTTTCAAAAAAAAATAGTGTTCTTAACTTAACTCTCACATGGATTAGTATTAATACTCCAATGACATACCTCACTCATGCTCTACTGAACATCAGTGTTCCTTTAAAAATTATTTGATGAAATTCAAAACTTTATGGTACTTAATTCTAAATTCTTTCTTTACTCGAGGACGAGCAAAGTTCAAGTTGGAAGTGTGATAAGTACTATATTTTTATATTTATTGTAGATATTTTTAGTAATTTATGGTGTTAACATCTTCTTAAAAATCTAATTTCATGAATTTATTAATTTTTTTAAAAAATAAATAATTTTTAAAAAAATATAAAATTAGATATATTTATGAAAAATAAGATGTTAATTTAATTAAGTAATTTAAGCATCAAAATGAAGAAAAATTTTTAAAAAATTTAATACATATTTTTTTTAATTTTTAAACAAAAATCAGAACAAAAACGGAGCCAAAATATCCTAAAAATCTTAAAAATAGCCTCCGATGCATAGTGGACCCATCGGTCGGTCCAAAGAGCCAGGGTGCGGTCCACCAAAAACAATACGCGGTCCACAGGTGCAGTTTACGGGTGGTGGAAGCTCCTTTTGCGCGATCCAATGGCTGACATCCATCCTAATCCAGATCTGACGGTCCACGTTTGCTGTTGGTTTATAAGAGAAGATATATGGCATGATCCGACGGTCCAGAATCAATCCGAACCCAAATCGGACGGCTATGGTTGAATTCGACCCTAATAAGGATTAAAAATTGATTTTTTATCAAATCTGGATGGTCCAAGCCTGATCCGATGGCCAGAAAAATTTTTAAGGATTTTATACGATTTCTAAGAATTTTAGGACTCCTTTTCCTACCCAAAAAATTATAAAAAATTCATCTATAAATAGAAAATCTGGGAATAAGCTTTGGAAGGAGAAAAAAATCAGAGAAAAAAAAAAAAGAAAAAAAAAATCAAAAAGCTTTAGGGATCAATTATTGGGAGATTATGGAGCTAGAGAGCTTGATGTGAGGCTAAATCTCTTCAATCTAGGAATATTATGAAGTCTGTAAATGAGTTTTTATTTTTTTTTTTATAGTTAATTTTTATACAATAAAATTTTACTTTTATTTCGTATCTTTTTACTTTTTTCTGAGATATTGATCCAGCCTACACGGCCTATACCTTCTCTTGACGTGCCGTGATCTTTGGATATAGTACGTGCTTAGAAATGTTAAATCATGATATGCTAGATTAAATCTTATATCTTGTAATTGAATTTAGATAGTTTATACTCCAACAGGACAAACTGCAATCTACTGATACAGTCCGTATCCCTTAGAGATAAACTATACTAATACCATAATTATAAGAATTAAATATTATAATATAAAAAAAAGAAAAAAATAAATCTCTTTGCATGGCGGATTCAGAATTCCTAGATTATTTCTTTGAATTATTTTTTTTCATAATTTAATTTATACTTTTGATTTCTTGCTATTCTATTTCTTTTAATCCTTCTGCAATCAATTCTCTTTTATTTTTTTCTTCATAAAAAAAAATAATCATCCTAAATTTTTGTGGAGACGATTTTAACTAACCCTATCTATATAGTTTGAGTTAGTTTTTATTTTTGATCGCCTACGACAGCGATCTGTTTCCATCCTAGGTTTTGTTGAATATCCATTGTGGACAATATTTGATATATCAATTTTGAACTAATTGGATTCTTACTTCATGATCTATTGATTAAGTCTTTATCCGAGCAATTGTGTCCCTTTATTCTCAAAATCTTTCTACCACAATCATAGTTACTTTATAATTTTTTCTGATTATGGGATTCGGTTATATATGGGTATAGTCAATTGGACAAAAAGATGTGGAGCAAAGGGACCAATGCTCTATTTTCTAAATCAAGGTAAATCTCTGAATCTTTATTTATTAATTAGTTATGTTTTATGTAGAATCGAGAAATTTGAGAGTAAAAGCAATTCGGATGTTAGAGCTTTACAAATAAGAATTTAATGATATTTATTTTTCTTATACTGATGATGGATCGAGGATGTGTTAGAATTATATCGTTGAGTGAACATACTAGTCATAGATTAGTAAATCTTATTTCAGAGTTTGTCATCAATAGAGATAAGAATTCCTGTATATGATTATCATTATATATACTTTTTATCATTGGACTTATATTGTTGGTTTGTATCACTGGAATCATGATGATGGATTTATTATGTTTGAGATAAATTATTTTTTGTATGATTTTTCAGCATGAGTACATTATGTATTAACTACGTATGTATAACAGTGATTGATGATACGATTATATAGATATGATATACTTATTTTGATCATACTATCAATTAAAATTGATTTAATGAAATCAACATAAAATAAATGAATGAAAAAGATATGGTTTGCACTAGCCTCATCACGTGGGTAGTCCATTAGGAACTTATGCCTAGGTTAGTCAATCAGAAGCTTAAGTCTGGGACAGTCTATCTGGAGCTTATGCCTAGGACAACCTCCACCAGCTTTTATATATTAAATTATTTATTATAAATTGAGTTCAATAATATTCATTGGATGTTGAGATTATAATAAATTTCACAGACTTTGCATATTCTCTAGGACTTGCCTTAAGGAGTATCCGGATGCTGGGTTTAGGACGTGGCAGATATCTCCATCAATAGTCTGCTAAAAGATGTTTTTTTCGTTTCTATTTGCTCAGGTAGAAGAGATCCAGGTTCAAATTATGGGCACCACCCCCAAATAAACTTCCCGCAAGGCAAATTATGTTCACTCTAACTGATTGCTTTTGTTTGTTTTTCCCCCTTCAAACTTAAAAGGAGAGGGATTTAACTTTTCTCGAGACAACAGCGAAACATCTGCCCACAAAAGTTTGGCAAAGGAAAAAAGGAAAGCATACATTCCTCCCCTTAAAAAGCATGAACCAGAGCAGAGCATGGTCATGGAAGTAATATTCTCTAGATGGGAAAAGCATCATATTGCCCGTCAAAAAAGCATTCAGATATTGACATGTTGGTGACTGGCAAGAGCAAGGATTGGGAACCCATGCAACATCTCCTGCCTCTTCTGGTATCTCAAACATATAATACCGCATAAAGAAACTTACCATAAATTTCTTCACCTACAAGGCTTTAAAAGGTGAGGCAGTAAACTCCTAAACCAGTTGGTATGGAAACAATCCTCAATGGCAACTAAGAGAATTTATCACCAACTCATACTTCATGTATGCACAGGATGACCATATAAAAACCTGTATGTATCTGAAACTCTTATGTATAAGACATGGATATTAACAGCGATCGAAGTAGAGGGGAGGAAAAGAATGAAGCTTGAGACTATCAAGTGCCGTCCTTCAGAAGCTCCACCATACTCAAGCGCTGCTCGTCGCTTAGTTGTGTTGGGAAGATGATAAGGAATTTTATTCGCAAATCCCCTCTCACCCCCTTCTCATGCGCAAGAGGCATGCCCTCGCCTTTTATGACTTTCTCGTATCCTGGATAGATGATCTCATCATGGAAGGAGCAGCTTATCTTCTCTCCGCTCAAAAGTGGAAAAGAGAAGGTCCAACCGGTGAGGGCATTCACCAAGGGGACCTCCACTTTGATCACTAAGTCATTACCCACTCTCTTGAAGATGGGGTGCTCCTTCTCTGATATCAAGAAGACAACATCGGCAGGGATGCATCCTGGTCGCTCATCCCCCATCCCTTCGAATGTGATCTTGGTCCCTTTTTCCATCCTGGCTTCACCTTAATTGTGTGTGTCTCCTCCTTTTGAACAATTGACCTACCAAAGTCAAAGAATACAAATCTTCAGGCCAGGTTCTGTTTTCATAGTTTACGACAACATATTGGCAACATCACAATATGGTGGTAGGAATGTTCCTAGTGAACAATGCAGCATAATAAATGACAACTTCAAATAATACAAGAAGAAAAAGAAATTCAGACAAATTTGAAATTGTCTTGGAATTTTGGGACATGGTAGAGGAAAACGATCCATTACCCAAAATAGTACTCTGTGGCCACCACTTTTACCTGTCCATAGATCCAACCTATTGCTCAAAGGACAATTTAATGGATAAGCCAAAGCACAGATACACGATTTTTTACACTTTTTAATTTTTAATTTTAAAAAATATTTTTTATTTTTTTTTATTTTTATTATTGAGTAAAAGCAAAAAATAAAAAATATATTTGATAACTACGTTGCTATAGAGCAAAAAATAATGTTTGAGGACGGCAGATGAAGAGCTCGACGGGAAAGAAAGATTCGAAAAGGGAGAGAGAAGAGGATGGAGAGATGAAAAGCTCGACAAAGGAGAAAGATTCGGATTCTTTACTTTTTAATTTGGCGTTTTAGATGTGCGGAAGCAAAAAAAAAAAAAATAGAAAAACAAAAAATTTTATTTTGCATATAAAGCAATTATTTTGATTATTTTGATTTTTGCTTTTTGCTTTTCATAGTGCTGTCAAACATTGCTTTTTGATTTTATTTTTTAAAAATCAAAAAATAAAAAAAATATTTTTTTAATGACTAACCAAATGCACCCTAATTTGATGTTTATAATTATATGATCTCAGAAAACAACTTCTCATTAATCTATATAATGATTCTCCCGATAAAACTTTGCCCCAGTCCCAATCAATAGGTGCAGACCATAACCTTTTCTTGTTAAGAGAGTTTAGAAGGTAGAATCATTCAGCCTCAGACTACTAATATCAAATTAATAACATTCTTTTGGATTGCAAAGTAGAACAGAGACGACTGTAGAGAATGGAATCACCCAGATATAGTTCGCAAGGTGCAGAAGCATGAAGGAATAGATGAAAAAGACTTTGACAGAGGCAGCAAAAGTGATCCCAGTTAAATTCTCTATTCTCGGGGACCTTAACCTAGACTTGGCCTTCATAGGAATAAAAAGAAGTTCTGTTCAGAGGACTTTGACCGAGACTTGGCGTTCATAGCATCCATTTAGCTGTCCTATAATTGATGAAGTTGGTAACAGTTCAGCCGGCATGATATAATAGCATAATAACCATAGTTAACTTAAATTCGTGTTTGCATAACCGATGGCATATCTAACAATTGGCAATTTGTTTTGAATATTTCTACTTACACCCTGTGTACACATATATTCCAACCGAATGAGATTAGGTCCCTAGAATGTCACCATCAGAACAAATTCTGAGCGAAGAGGATCATAAATATGATCTTATGCATTTGCATCTCTCAGATTTGATTTTCTAAAGTGAAATTGATTTAAACACACAAAAAGTCATTCATCAGAGGACCTCTTCCACTTGAGATGTCGCCATCCTCAAGTAGCAATGGTGGACATTTGGCTTGGATTTTCAGGTAGATTCAAAATACGCAACTATAATGAATTTCATTACAGCAAAGCTTTTCCTTTGCGACATATGCGCGAAGCATAGCAATACCTTTCATATAGCGCTTAACAAGTCACAGTCTTGCTGTTGACTTCATCTGTAACCATTTTTATACATATTAGAAGCTAAAGAGAAGATATGCCCGCCTAATTCTTCATTATCCCCATAGACAGATGATTATTTAGAAACATAAGCACAAGAACAAGTTAATAATACTTATAGAGTATGCTGTTCTAGATAATAATCTCTTTAAAGGGTAAGTTGGGATCCACCTACGCCCATGTAAGTTGCAGAAAATCCTTGTCAGCCAATAAAGCTATCAGCTCAAATCGCATGACTTCAATTGAATTCTTCTTTCTGAAATGTAATCCAATCATCTTCTTAATCCCTTGTTATATATCTTTTAATTCCACGATTTTTTTCAAGTGAGCAAGTAAAAGAAGCTACTTTTTCTGAGCAAAATAGCAACTTCCATCCCCGACCATGAGAGAATGAATGAAAGAATCACTAAGCATATCAAAGCAATTGCCTCCAATGCAACGCCCCACCATACATACATCTCTCTCTCTCTCTCTCTCTCGCTATATATATATATATATATAATGAATAATCAAAAAAATTAAAGGATCTTTTTTCTCAAAGGTACTACTTTTCAAACAAGATTGCAGCTTTTTTTAACTGGTAGATTTAAGGAGTTGCAGGCTCACTAACAAGAAATAATTAAACCCCAACAAAAATAAAGGAAAAAATCCGAGAGAGAGAGAGGGGATAAAAAAAGGGGTCATACCCGTTCTTGGTGACGACGTCCCTGGTGAACTTGACCTCCTTCTTGCAGCCACGGCAGAGCTCCTCGAGCGTGCACTCGAGCTTATACTCCACCGGTGGAGGCTTCCGACGAGACGACCGTGAGAACGTCGGCCTCGCCACCGGGCTGTTAGACCCCATCGAGTAGTACACGTCCTTGAAATTCCTCCCTGATCTGCTCTGAGGGAAGAACTCCTGGCTCCGGTGCCTCGGCAGCGGCGACGATCTCGCCTCTTCCCTGCCCCTGTTCGACCCTCCTTCCTTGGCGCTGCCATCCCCATTATCGTTGCAAACTCCAAACATGACTTTGTTTTCTTCCTGATCATTAAGGGCCTATAACAACAACAACAAAAAGAGACCAAAAAAAAAAAAAAAACCTAGATATTTAAGCTTTTGAGGTAAAATTGAGGTAAAACGGGACAGGGCTAAGAGAGAGACAATTAGACGAGACCCTCAAAACATCATGAACAACCACAAAAGAAGAGATCTTTAGGCTTTGTTGATCAAATTCAGCTGATGGGACGGGCCTAAGAGAAACAGATTAAGAGGAGGGAAGCCCAAAGCAATAAAACTCCAGCAAAAAGAAGAGATCTTTAGGCTTGTTCTACATCAACAACGAGAAGAAGGAGAAGAACAAAAATGGGATTTCTAATCTTGCAAGATAAAACCGGTGGCATAGGATGGGGTTGATTAAGAGACATATCCAACAGCAATAACAACAGCGACGAAACCAAAGGCCAAAAAAAGATTAAATTTTGAGGCCTTGGAGATAAAATTGGGGGGTATGGCACACGGGATCACCTCATACGCTTGGGTGATGGCTTTGAACTTGGCCTCGGCCTGGGGCTTGGAAGATGGGGGGTGCTTGTCCGGGTGCCACTTCCTGACGAGGGCTCTGTAGGCGGCGCGGATTTCTTGGGGGGAGGAGTCCTTGGGGATATCCAACACCTCAAAATAGTAGTCCATGGGGTTGCCCATTGGGAGGACCAGCGAAGAGAAGAGAAGAGAGGAGAATCAACAACAAACACTACTGATGGCCTAAAGAGAGTTAAAAAAAACAAAAAAGAAGGGAGTGGATTGAGAAAGAAAGGAATAATAACGGATGGAAGAGAGAGATGCGTAGCTTTTATTATTCCAGGAAGGATGCTTTTGGGATTAGGGAGGGACAATGGAAAGTTCCTCCTCCTCCTTTTGGCTTCTAATTGGTGGAGTACACGGTGACGGCATCATGTGGGTGGAAGTTATTTTTTAAGGAGAGATGGGGGTGGAACTTTGGGAGCTAAGAGGGATGTTAACAGTATCGGCCACGTCAGATGCATGTGGAGCGGAAGCAAGTATTCATGGCTCCTGTTATCTCCTACCCACTAGAAGGATTTCAGATCACCATTTGTAATGCGGAAACCCTCTCCAGTCTCATGATGTGAATAGGTAACTTTCACCTTACTTTTCTTTGATGTATTTTTGTTTGTTTGTAATTGCTAAAGAATGAGATGCATTTATGTGAAAAGAGAAGTAGACAAAGGCATAACTGTCTAAAGGCTGAAAAAAGCGATGTCCCTATTCGCGTTTTCGGCCATGCATTGCACACGTTTTGCTTTATGCTCTACGGTGCGGAGAAGACGAAGTGACCATGGTTGTGCGTCGGCAGAAATAGCATTACAAAGTATCAACGGGATAACGAGAATGGTACAATAGAATTATATAATTACTGTTGCCGAAAGTCTCCGGCCCTTGTGGCTGGGCTGGGTTCGGTTCCTTATTGAGGTGGAGGTTAGTCATCCATCGACGCGAAGATAACTTTCGTTAGAATGAGATGCTTCTTTTTTAAGAACACCACAAGAAAGTTATTCATCAAAAATTTTTTAATAAGCAATCCTTTGATGCTTAAATTAGTGAGAATTCAGTACAATAAAGTAGAGAAAAAATGATAGGATTTGGATTCTACTTTCTGAAGAATAAGTTACCTAAGATCTCCTTCACCGTCCTTTATATAAAAGGAGAGTAGCCTCCCATTATCACTGAGCTCGATAACGACTCCAGAAAATCTGCGCATGTTAAAGATAGTTGGGTGCCTTATTATGCTCACCAGGTGTGGGCGAGAGTTATACGTATTATCCACGTGGATTATACGCAGTAATTAAATCAACATGTGCATGATTAGGTAAATGGCTTCAAGACCTTCATATAACAATCAACTTTAGTTGTTCACTAAGTAGATCATCATTGTCTCTTACCAAAGGCAGTCAATTGTGTATGTCGATCAAGCTAGCTCTTTGACCTGGCACTGTATTGAGTCCAAATGGATCCAGATCTTCATGTTGAGGAGGTGTGAGATTGCTACGAAGTCGCCGATGCTTATAAAAGTCTTAATAAGATTCCAACTCGAGATTCACTCTTTGCAACCTACTCTTAAAGATCTAGACCTCATCATCGAAAGGACAGAGGGTCTAGGTGACAAAGTCAAAGTTGGACATTGGCTAAGTTTAAGGTCAATCGATCTTGTGGTCGGTTGTTGTCTAGTCTCAAGATCTGTTGATGTCCAAGATTGTATTTCTCTTTCAGTCAAATCTTTTCGGGGTTCTCTGACCTCTCTATTCTTCCTTCATCGAGAATTAGTCAATGAGAGTGGTTGGTTGTTTCCTTGTTCGACTACCAAGCTATTCTGATCAGAAAAATAGCTAATTTTCTCATACTTACCTCAACTCTCGAGCCTAAAGTGACTTGTATAATGATGGGAGTAGTCAGATAAAGGAGCCATTTTCCAACGTCAGCTATTTCTAAGGCTAAACATCCTCGAGTTGAGGCCATGCTTTCATACTTCTATTGCTGTATGGAAGGTTCTGGATTCAACATTTTCGATGACTCTTCGGTTGAGATGCCATAATCATGAGAGCGCAGGAATCAAGGCAGCATGCCAAAATTTCAAAATATTTTGATTCGAGGATCCCTTGGATATTGCTGCAGCTTCTGATTGATTGATACATGGCAAGGAACATATCTCCATAATTACCACTAATTACTACACCGTCATCCTGAGAGTGGTTGGAAAGGCTATGCAGAGAAGTGTGTCTAAAGCTTTATAGAGCAGCATAAGAGACTTGTAACTCTAAAATGATCCAGTGGGTTGGTGGAGCCATCGTAAGGCTCCAATTATGGTATTTTGAGCCGTGCAGGGATTGGCTCTTTCATAATATAGCAAGAAAATTGGTAGCTACAGTTGAAGTGAGACCATCCTTCTATGCAGGCCTTGTTCTTGTATGACTTGAGCCAATGGTTGATCTCCCAAACCTGCCACTCCAACTCGGCTTCACATCGAGATGAACTTGACGTCCAAGAACAAGCAGGAAAAATCTCTTCTGGAAGATTCCCGAGAACATCGGCATCACTCCTCACACCTTGGGCTTTCATGATGAAGAGAACTAGATCGATGAACCATAGGTTATATGCATGGATTCATCATAAAGGACGCACTCACCTGGAGTTTCTGGAATAAGACATCGCTCTGTTGTGAGGAGCTAATGGTGGGTAGGCTCCCATTGTTGCTACTGTTCCACCATCTTTTGGAGACTTTGGACAGCAACAGTTAGATTTTGAACCCATTGTACTAGATTATTCCACTATTGCAAGTCCCACCATCATTATTGGTGAGACGGCCCCACTTTTGGTGGTGAAATGGCATGCTAGCTGCATGGGGAGGATTGGTGTTGCGAGGCATTAGATGCAGCCCGAGTTCTGGCCATCTCTCTCTATTTTGTTTCTGTGCTTTTTCAAGGCAAGCCCTTCCTCTAATACCAATTTATTGCTGAGTCTCCAATCTTTGTGGCTAGGCTTGGTTCCTTAACGAGGTGGAGGTCGGTTACCCACCAACATGGAGATAGCTTTTTCTAGAGTGAAGACGCTCTTTTTTAGTGATATCTACAAGAAAGTCCACTCACTAGAGATTTTTTATGAGGGATCTTCCGATACTTAACTTAAATAGAGTTTCAGCAAGTAGTAGAATAGAGAGTAGAAGAAATGATAGAGTCTACGCTCTACTTTCTAGAGAATGAGTTATTTACCTTAGGGTCCCTTTCTCCTTTTTTTATATAGAGCAGGAGTAGCCTGTAGTTACCACTGAGCTCGATGATGGCTCGAGAAAATCTATACTTGTTAAAGATAGTGGGGTGCCTATTATATGTGTCAGGTATGGACGAGGATTATGCGCATTATTCATAAGATTACATGCAGCAGGTAAATCCATGTGTGCATGATTAGGAGGAAACAACCTCGAGACCTTTGGATAAGCAATCAACTTCGGTTGTTTGCCGAGTAGATCAATTGGCATTGCTTACCAAAAGTGGTCAATTGTATACTGTTGATCAAGCCACTCTTTGATCC
This sequence comes from Elaeis guineensis, assembly GCF_000442705.2. NCBI lineage: Eukaryota > Viridiplantae > Streptophyta > Magnoliopsida > Arecales > Arecaceae > Elaeis > Elaeis guineensis. The sequence continues at coordinate 36,168,534 of NC_026000.2, read as the reverse complement.
AACACTGTACTGAGTCTGGATGGTCCCAAGTTTTCATGTCAAAAGGTGTGAGGTTGCTGACAATATCGTTGATGCTTATAAAGCCTTAGTTAGATTCTATTTGAGATTTGCCCTCTGTAACCCATTCTTAAGGAGCTGGACCTTATCATCGAAAGGATAGGAGATTCAGTGACATAGCCAAAGTTGGACATCAGATAAGTCTCAGATCAGTCAATTCTTTGGTCGGTCAGTCTTAGTCTTGAGGTTGGTTGCCATATGAGGTTGTATTTCTTCTAAAGTCAAGATTGTTTAGGATTTCTCTAACCTCACATTTTTCTTTCATCCGATGTTAGTCAATGAGAGTTGGTTGCCTCCTCATCCGACTACCGAGCTATTTTGATCGAAAAATGGTTAATTTCTCCAACAATTACCAAATCATATAAATGTGGGGATAGTAGATCAACCACAAATTCACCTCCCCAACCCCAATCTCCCAAAAAGTTTAAAAAAAAAAATTAAAAGAATAACCAACCCTAAAAATGTAGACTACTCCCTCAAATAGGAGTCCCTGGACATGAACTACATATTGCCATATGGGGAATAACTACCACTCGATATCCATGACCATTAAAATCTTGGCCAAAGTGGGATTGATATCATGTTTTCTATATAGCCACCAAAAGACTTTATCAATTAGGAAATTAAAACTTGATAGTGGCTCTATCTCAAGCATGATTCCATGTATAATTGCCCCTTTGCAGGTGTATTTTGAGACTGTATTTTTTTTTATATGTACGTTACGTAAACTTTGTGGGGTGAATTATACTTACACTCAATAATGTAAAAAACTTACATTTATTCTCTAGAGATTTATTTTTATCCAATATTTTAACTCATAATTTAACTGAACGTCAGTCAAAACGTTAACTTTAAATAGGACCTAAATGCTATATCATAAAAAATATTAAAAATGATCAAAATAATTTTATATGTCATAACAGCTATCACAAATATTAGAAAATATATATATCCGCTTCTTCACTCAAAGGCAATTTTATTTTTCATATGAGATAAATAAATTCACTAACATATTAATTTAACTAAATATAAGTGTAGGTTTTACAAATATTAGACATAAAGATAATATATAAATATAAATCTTAGGAGGATTTTTGTAATTTTTTTTTTTTTGGCTTGTTCTCTATCAATTATCCGGCAAATGGAATATAAGTACAATAAGAGGGTTTAATTTCTAAATTTATTAGGGCTCTAGATTTGAAAGATAATACTGGGAGCCATCTAGATGATATATTCATGCTTCTTCTCCATCCATGTTGTTAATATTGCAAGCATTACTGGTCATAGCTCTAAATTCCGTCTCTTGCGTACCGGCTATTCCGATGTCACCCTCATGAAGAAAAGCTTAAAATGGATGTAGGTACCCCTGCAGTGAGGTCCCCTCTCTCTATGCATGATATGAGGATGACAAGATGATCAAGAGCCTCACATCATTATTTCATGTGAAAGAGAAAGGGAAAGATCAATCAACCATTCATGCAGTTGGGATGTCGTTTTAGCCGACAAACAGAAGAGATAGAAATGAATCTCAAAGAAAGAAAAAAGTATAATTTATATTCCACGTTACGCACCATACCACGGAGGTAGGCAAATCTGAGGGTAGGTGGGACAAAGGTCTCCACTAACAAAGCAATGTAAAATTGAAGTAACCTACCATTATATAACCTCCTATTATGAGCATTAAATTGATTAGTGACTTGTTTAATTAACTTAATTAAGCTGACTAATAACTGAAGATATTATTAAAGTGGTTTCTATATTGTTAAATTATGTGAGGTATGGTGCTTTTGAAGGGCTTCTTGACACAATGATGACGTATAATAACTGAAGACATCATTCATGGGTCATATGTCCGATCTCCTTTGATACTCACTCAAAAAACTAATCAAAAGATATTATTTCAACTTTTTGTCTTAGTATAAATATTCAAAATATCCCTAGATACAATAGATGTAGAACAAATACATACCTACACCAGCTTTCACATATTGATCATCCAATCTTTGATCTTCTAGGAGATATTATAAGGGTTTGAGTTAATTAACTGTCCAAATAATATGCACAAAATGAAATAAAGGCAGTAAGCATTCCTTAATTGGATCTTGACTAACATGGCTGCAGACACATTTTCTCTCTTCTTGGGATTGGTTCCAGTACCCAATTACATGATCCAACATGGCACATCAAGCTTGGATCTTGATAAACTGACTTGAGTAACTAGGAGAATATTGAGCCACAAGTAAACCACATGTACTTCCTGCTTGTTTCTTGGGACTTCGGAGCAAGTACCTTGTAGCCAAAATTTGGAACATAACAATTTAAGAACACCAAAATGTTTGAGACTCAATAGACCAAGGGTGAATTGCCCTAATTCGCATTACATTATATTGGTTGAAATTAGAGTACCCTTGAATAGATGATTGCAATATATCTTTTCATAGAAACAGTGGTCACAAACAAGTACGATCTTTCTAAGAATCTGAAGGCTATTCAATTATTGGTTGGACCACTGAGAATAATGTACATATAATATAACAAGAAATAGTACTAAGTTCTAGTTGGATTGTCCTAGAACATATTTAGCTATAGAAATAGGGGCCTCTTTTAAGCCCCTAGATCCGGCTCACATTGGTAAAAGGTCCCTATCACGAGGCTTAAGATGTTTGTCTTATGGCTAATAAGTTCTAGCATGCTACACTATAAGGGATTCATGAATTAATTTTGTCTTCACTGTCGGTGACATTAGGTTTTGGAGTTGGCCATGTAGAAGTTAAAGCTAAGCAACTGATGCCAGGATCTCCATGAGCAGAACACGTGTTCGACAAAGATTCTATCATGGCTGATTTATCCTATTTTATTTCTTAATTAATGATTCATAGTGCTAGGACCACTTAAACATCTAGTGTTAGGACCGCTTAAACATCCTGTATGGCTTCGGATGGCAACATTCTCTGTCGTTTGGGTGATAACAAGGCTTACCCCACTGGAGTTAATTCCTATGCAATTGTGAATGTAATCATCAAAAAATCTTGATCATATATAATCATAGAAGATTTTTTACATCCTGAAACTATACATCCATAGTTACACACACAAACACACGCAAAGGCCTAAGACATATCCCTCCAATAAATTTTTTGCTTCAAAAAAAAAATGGGAATAAAATTTGAATTGATATTAAGGCTTGTAAAAGCAACAATTGGAAGGGTCAGTTTGAAAATTAAGCCATGCTTAGCTGTAATACTTATGGTACTTATACTCACGGAGACAGCTGAGATGTATGAGATCATGATTCCAGGAAATTATTTGAAAGTTAGGAGGAATGCTTTTGTTGCTTAAAAGCTACTTTAACCCTTGTTAAAATTTACTGCAACGCTACCACAGGGAGAAGGTTAACGAGATAAACATGAATGCAGAATATATACATATGCGTATGCCACTCAGCAAATGAGCAGGGAGGTTTAGCAGAAGAAAGGAAAATAGTCTCCATTGCTGAGAACTAAAGAAATCTATATTTGTCTCTAACTGCGAATATTGATGAAAAAGACAGTATTGGACAATCAACCAACAAGCAGTCATATTCTTGCCTTCCTATACGGAGATAATAAACAAGGATATCAGCAACAGGAATAGTAATGTCCGATCATTCTCCCAATACACAACAGTAATAATAACAACCGTAGAAATTGTTATTTGATTTTGTTGTAGCTGTTGTTGCTGTTGCTTCTGTTATTATTGGAATTAAAATTTCAAGTTTGTCGTGAAAAAATATTTGATCATTTTGTATTGTAAATATATCAAATCATTGCCCAGCTGTATGTGAAATAACAACCTGTTTAAGAATGTTAGCAACTTGCCAAATTTAATATGCAGGAAAAATGAAAACATGAGAGCAGTCAACATCAAAAAATTATTATCATGATCATCATTATTATACAATTCAATACTCAAATGATGAAACAGTCAATCTTAGGATTCTCACCACATTCCATGCTGAATACCATTCACATTGCCTTTCTGCACAAACTTCGATGCGTCACCTTAATGTTGTGGAGCACAACAGCATGACCATGATGCTTTTTCAGGTCTCTCTCATCCAAATTCATATATACGGAGTGCCTGCCAATCGCAACTCTCGTTTTGTTGCTACTTGGCCTTCGTGCTTTGGTTAAGGAGAAAAATATATATTTTTTAAATTATTTAATTTAAATTTTTAATAAAAAAATAAAAAATAATTAAAAAATTATTATTGTGATCAATTTTTTATTATGTCTGTCATTAGTGAAGAGTATCTACAAAACGAAGTCCACACAGATCGAAATTATATCCGATGGAGATCCTCCGATGCTTAAGTTAGTGGAGAGTGATAAATAGCGGATGAAGAATATTTGAAATGGTAGAGTTTCAGTCTAGAATTATCTTATCAATGCTGTTCATTTACCTTCCTTTTATAGGTAATTCAGTTGTAACCATCGAGCACGTAGTCTTGCTTTTTATGGTACTAAATTATCGGACCATAATCATGGAGTTAATGGACTGTTTATGCCCACTAATGATCATGATATGTAGTTGATAACTGTTAATAATGGTTAGATATGTAGGTTCCGCACATTCCGACTTTATGTGATTATGGAAAGATAAGTCGACTATATGTCGATAGTCGTGAAGATCCGAATGAGCATCGGTCTATAACTCTAATATGCCAATCATCATAAGTCGGATATTAACTAAGTTATCGTGGTTGTCTATTGATGGTTGAGAATACCCGACTATCGATCGGTTAACTAATTGGGGATCAGCATACTGTGTTTATGAAGTCGATCTGTAGTCAGAATTGAGGGTCAGTTGAATTGTCTCAATAGTTGTCCTCCACTCCCAAGTCCAAGATGGCCTGACGTGCATATTATCACATAATCTGTCACGTTGGACGAAGAGAGTTGTTATATCATGTGCTGCTTCGAGCCCTAATTCGACCGCTGGTATTAATGATTTTTTGAAATGCGAGAGGTCTCCAACTATTTTGTTGTTTCGATAACTGTGAGATCATCATTGGACTATCATTTCAGAAAAATAATTTGATGCCCAAAAAATCTGGATGATTTGATTCTGACTAATAGATCTTGGCCATGTATCCAAATGCCATTGGCTCTAAGTTGTTCACGTGGATAATGATGAGGTGGCATGATCTGGGAGTAGGTGGTTGAACCATCTAATCAATGATTGGTCTCAATGTCGCCATGTGTCAACATCTGAAGAGATCCTAATTTAACTGATTTCATCCGGACCATTGAGGGGTCCTATATATATAAAGTTGCTTTTATTCAGGTTTTACTTTTGCATTTATTGCCTCTCTGCAATAGAAGGTTCTGCTGCCTCTTTGCAATAGAAGATTCCACTGCTCCAGCACTAGGAGCTTTCCGTGTCTTTCGTACAATCTTTGGCTTCAGATCGAGTTTCCCTTCCTTCTCTTAGGATTTTTCTCTTAGGATTCTTTTCTCCTCTTTTCTAGTTTTTCATTTTTAATGGCTAGTAAAAAGGCTTCTTCTTCTCGGGATAGTCGATTGGGGAATCCAGCTGACGACTCTCTTTCGGATCCAGAAATGGAAGTTTGTTTCTTATCCAGACCCAATATTGAATGGCTCAGGGAACAGTACCATATCTCGGAGCAGTATTAGCTTTCTGCCCCTGGTCCGGACGGTCGGGTGAGCTCTCCTCCTCCGGACCAGGTCGCATTCTATGTCGAGGACCTTTGAGCCGATCTTCGATTTTCAATTTCGAAGTTCATCCAGAATCTTCTTGATTACTATGGTCTCTGTCCTGCTCAGCTGGCTCCGAATTCTATCTGACTGATTATTAGTTTTACTTTGTTATGTCGGCTTATCCTGACTGAACCTTGTCCTTCTCTTTTTTGATCTTTCTTTATCCTTTGTCCTCATCCCAAGGTCAAGGATTGGTGATTCTTCAACCTGAGAAAAGGCCTTTCTTTCATCTCCAATCTTCCATCGTCCATTCATGGATGGAAGAATCAATTTTTTTTATCTCTTCTTCTTCTCTCTGGGGTTTTCCTTCGTGCTGGGGCAATCCAAGATTTGGCCCCAATAAGAACAGTCGGGTGGATGCCAATGATCAGGAAGACTTCTTCTGACTGAAAGACATGAAAGTTCCACTGCAATGAGAGCTGATGATTGAACAAGTTCTCTATGATACCGGATATAGTTCGGTAACTTCCTTAGGTATAACATAGTCAGTCATTTTGCTTTTTTGTTTTTGTTTGTTTTTGAATTTTGTACTGATCTTTTTATCTTGATTGAAGTGATGCGGACAAGGGCACGAGTGTCAGCCATCGACATCTGCACACATGCTACCAAGAAAAAGGCAGCAGCTAAAGCTGGACCTTTCCGACCGTCGAAGAAGAGTCAGGTCGCTACTTCGTCAGACCAGTGAGGGAATCTGACATTCCATCGGAGATAGTTTTCGAGCCAGTCTTAGCATTGTCGGCCCTGACAATGCTTCTTCCTATTGAGGTGTCGTCTGCTGAAGCTGGGACGGCAAGAGATGAAGGAGCTGCGGCAGAACCATCAGCGGCTCCATCAATAGGGGTTTAGGCTGGATCGGTCACAGTCGAACTTTACTAGTCTACGGCTGTGTCGGCTGTTCCTCTAGTGGAACAGTCCCGGGCATAGTTGAGTACTGGTTTTTCGATGGTCTCAAGCGTGAGACCACCGATTGGAGATCAACGGAAGGTGCCGACAACTTCGATCGATGATGGGTCATCTATGAGCCTCCCCACGCTCTTTGACATAAGAATCTCCGAAGGAGAGTTGGCCTTGGCCAATTTGGCATTGGCCAAGTGGCTCATTGAAACTGCTCTTCTCCCAACTGATAAGGAGAACAGGAAGAGTCGGACGGTGTCCGAAATGTTCTCTTCCTTCTACCCGACGATACTTGGGGTAATCTTCTGACATTCTTCTTTATATTTTTTTATATAATCTGACTTGATTTGTCTTCTATTTTCAGTGGGTGCACAATATGCACACTCTAGAGAGCGGGTATCAGAAGATCATTGACTTTCGTCGGTCTTGGATGGACAAGGTGATAGCTGCCAATGCTGAGAAGACAGCTGCCCTTGAACAACTTCAGGCACCAACCGAATGGGAGGCAAAGCTTCAAGAAGAAGTTTCCTGTCTGACGGCCAACCTTCAGTCCTCCAAAGCCAAGATTGAGTCGACTCATCAAAATATCACATCTCTTGAATCTCAGATCTGGAGTAAGAAGCACTCCTTCCATCGACTCCGGAGAGAAAGGGATGGATGTATTGAAGAGCTAGAAGCGGAGCATGGAAGGCATCAGGTCACCCTGGAAAGGCTAGTCGGCCTCCACAAGAGCTGAAGCAAAGTCGGTGAGGGATGCCCTAAGTCTGACCATTGAGAACTTTAAGAATTCAAAAGAATTCAAGAAAGAAATTCTCGAAGGCAGATTTGCTTTCGACTACATCGGATACGAGGATGGCCGAGATACGATCGGTAAATTATATTTAAACTTGAACTTAAGCAGCATCATTCCTCCTGGCTCAGAAGAAAAGATTGCTGAAGAGGGCACTGCACCAACCGAAGATGAGCACCAACTACACCCAAACCTTCTCCAGCTATTGAAGCTGTGCCGGAGCAAGATGATGAAGAAAATGGCTGGTGATCGATATAGCATTTTCACTTTCTTTTTGTAATTAAATAAATTTTATAATCGAACTTTGATCCAATTTTGTAACTTTCTCTTCAATGAATGAAAATTTTTTTTTCAAAGTATGAGTTCTCTCTTCTTTTTGTGTACTTCCAATGTCATAGAATCATAGTCGGACAACCGAATAACAATCAGCGAATCGAATGTTTAGTAATAACTATTGTAGAATTTATCCGTTAGTCAAATGTCGATCGACATACTTTACCTTTTAGGTATGTGAAGGGCACCAATAGTCTCACATCGATTGTGAGTCAAGGAGGACTCACGCTTATAAGGAGACACAAATTTTTTTCATGTGAGATGCCTTTTAAAGGGTAAAACCGTAAGGCTCTTGGGCCAGAGCAGACAATACCTTATGTGACGGGCTGAGCTCTTATCTGCAACAATTATAAAAAATAAGATTTAAGTTTTTTTTAATTGATTGATTTTTTATCATAAAAATTGAAATATATAGTTTCTATTTGTAATGGTGAGATTCGTTCCTTACAAAATTTAGATGAGATTCCTCTTCTTATCTTTCAGAGGAATGCCCATCCATGAACAATTGGGGTTGAATTCGTCATTTTTCTAGTTTGAATAAAATTAACTTACTTAAGAAATATGATTGATATAAAAATTATAAAAAAGTATTAAAATTCAATGGAAGATAGATCTCAACTTCTTTATTAACTTTATCTTCTATCACTTTACTCATTCTTTATTGATTGAAGGATAACCTTCCATTTGATTTTTCCTTGAAAAAAAAAGTTTTAATTTGACTAGTCCAATTGAGGCCCAATCGATAAAATTTTGGTCCAATTTAGTCTCTTAAGGACCTAGCGCAAATTTCTAGTTCCTGAAAATCCCTATTTTTTTAAAAAAATGATTATTATAAGCAGATATTGTATGATCAAGTTATGGCCTCCTGAAGTTTTGCATGTGATTCAACTTCATAATATGGAGGATCTTGCTCCTTGACCCTATCCAATTTGATCTACTCGTATTAGCCAATATGATCCACATCAAATCCTCACAGTACTGAAAGTGATCCACATCGAGTTTAATGATCCTTCAAAATATTTATAGTAATCAAAATAATCTACATCGAATCTGATGGTTATTCTGAATATTCATAATGGTCAAAGTGACCCATATTGAGTCTAGTAATCTTTTTAAATATTCATAGTGATAGTAGTTTATATCGAATTTGGTGATCCATCTAGATCACTTGGAGACCTCTCCAAGTGAGTTCTATGTTTCTTGATTGCTAAGAGAATGCTTTTCTAAGTTCTAACGGCCTTGGTATATGTGTATATGATTAGTCATCAACTCTCATAGTAGAATCATAGTCATCAATATGTTTTAGATACTCCTTGTCATTCTTTTCAAATTCTTTGCCTTAAAGCTATAAAAACATGCATCCATAGTGATAGGCTAAGAAGCATGTGGTCCATAGATCTTGCACATACCCTCACTGATGCAACAACAAATACCAATCTTATATAGAAGGTAGAAGAACAACAACACTGCATGTCAGAAGAGAGAGAAACAAGAGGTGAGGTGGAATTTGTTGGGAGATGCAAATCAATCCATTGAGTAAATACTCACCAATATAAAGAAGGTCTAAGACAACAAGCATCTTAAAATAATTAACCATACATAAATTTTCGATGTGAAAAACCAAATCCCATGTTGAACCGCATACTAGGTTGATAAAAGATTGTAGGAAGTGAAAAAGGCATAATAGACAAGCATACTATTTTTCAAAACACTCTTTGTCGGATGCATGCCATTGTAGGACTGACTAGCTAGAGCAGTTTGATCAAAAAAATGCTGAGAACCCAATAAACGGTTCTCGATAAAGGTATACAAGGAATAAAAAGAAGCATGAATGATATTTATATGATATTTTTACTAAACTATTCTTTAATAAAAAAATAGGTTGTGCATTTCTTATATTTTATCAAAAGTTTAATGAAAAATAATCTTGTCAATATAGAAAATCACCCTCGCATGCTCCACCAAATTATTCCTTGTATGAGGATGGATAGACAATCCTCCTTTTCATCCATCCTTTCGAGATTTTTTGAACCAAATAGTAAATGAGGATCATCCATGCTCTCTCTCATAATTACCCCAACCAAATATAAAGACAATGGCATCCAATTTTGATTCAAGAACACTATTTTTTTGAAAGTTTGCTATGATGAGTTTGCTTCATGTCTGAAGACCCACAAGCACCTTTCTTTCTAGATATACCAGCATTTTATAGCCAATTGTCAATCTTCAGTCATTGTGGTACTCATCTACATCACTTCTTTCCTCCAAGAGGTCCAAGTGTTCCAACTATCTTATAAGGGGAAGACCAGGCTCATTTTGACGTTAGCTATTTACTTATCAGTTAGGAGAAGGTGCATGCAATTAAGGATTCATTTGATTCACAGAAAGAACTTGTCTTCCTACGAAGTAACTTTGTAGAAAGTTACTTCTTGAAAAGTTACTTTTTGAGAATAAGATTTTGGTATGTTTGGTTGATCATAAAAAAATGACTTATTGCAAAGTAGCTTATATTTGATTGAGCATTCATTTTTTTAAAAAAATATATAAAATACATATGATATTCTTAGCAGATATAAGACCTTATTTTTTTACTCTTAAATTTTATATAAATAATAATATTATATTTATATTAATTTAAATATAATATTATTATATTATAATATAATATTAGATCATAATAATTTATTATGTTAATATAATACTAATAGATAATATTATATTAATATAATATTAATATTTTAATATAATAAATTTATCAATATAGATATAAATATAATATTAAATATTATATTATATTATTATTAGATGTATATCCTAGAAGCTAATATCGTAGACATATTGTAATATTTTATGACATAAATTTATACTTAAAATATTGATTTGATCAATAAAAAGATAATTTTATTTATTATTCAAGTATGATGTATCCTTGAATCATCCAATGAATTAATACTTAAGATACATATTCTCAAAGAGTTTAGATTTAGAGGTAAATATAATTAATTCTTAAAATTACTTCCGATCATAGGATCATCATGAAAATTGTTGGTGCAAAAATCTACTTGCGCCGGAGAAGCTGGAGTCAAGGGAGTCGCGGTCGCCGCCGGGACCTGCAAAAGAAGTCTAAACTGGAGGTGGGGTTGCTCCGGCAAGACCCTCCGATGCTCAAGTCAGTTCTCTGCCTCAACAAGAATGGAGTGCTCGAACAAAAATTTTAGCAGAGTTTTGGGATAGAAAATAGAGCTTAAAGAATAATGCATCTGGGGTGCCCCCCTTTTATAGGCGGAGGGGGTAACAAACTGATAGCGATGTCTGTAACCGTCTGACAGTGGGCCGCCCAGAGTCAGGAGGAGTTTATTGGGGAGAGTAGAAGAGTGGACCCGTGGCTATCACCGGGGCCTGCCACGTGGAGTCTGTTGCGGGAAGTGGAGCGGCGTCAGTTGTCATGACTCGCCAGAGGGTGGAGGACCTACACCGTATCCGTCGCAGGTGGTGGAGTGGGATCATGGCCATTACTGTGGCCTGTCAGGGAGTGATGGAGCCAGTGGAAGCCGTCGCAAGAAGTGGAGCAGAGTCGTGGCCGTTACTGTGGCCTGTAAGGGGGTCCAGGCCTGTCGGTCAAAGTTCGGTTGGGGTGTCTGGCGGAGAGAGGTGGCTGGCCAACCGTCCGAGAGGAGCTTGGAGTCCGGCTCTCGCGAGAGTCCGGGTGGAGTCTTCCTTTAGTCGAGGTCAGTGACGAGATCCAGCTCCCGTAGGAGTCCGGTTGAGTCAACCTACAATCAAAGTCAGGGATGAAGTTCGGCTCCCGTAGGAGTCCGGATGAAGTTTACCTGTAAGCGAGGTCAAGGATGGAGCCCGGCTCCCGTAGGAGCCAGGGCGAAGCCTTTCTGCAGTCGAGGTCGGGGATGAGATCCGGCTCCCGTAGGAGTCCGGACTGAGTCAACCTACAATCAAAGTCAGGGATGAAGTCCGGCTCCTGTAGGAGTCCGGATGAAGTTTACCTGTAAGCAAGGTCAAGGACAGAGCCCGGCTCCCGTAGGAGTCCGGGCGAAGCCTTTCCGTAGTCAGGTCGGGGACGAGATCCGGCTCCCGTAGGAGTCCGGGCTGAGTCAACCTGCAATCAAAGTCGGGGATGAAGTCTGGCTCCTGTAGGAGTCCGGATGAAGTTTACCTGTAAGCGAGGTCAAGGATGGAGCCCAGCTCCCGTAGGAGCCAGGGCGAAGCCTTTCCGCAGTCGAGGTCGGGGGCGAGATCCGGCTCCCGTAGGAGTCTGGACGAAATCTGGTAGTTGTAGGAATCTATCGTTGGAGAAGTCCAGCCGTTGGCGGAGTCTGGGGCAGTTCAGATTGGAGTTGAACCTGGCTGGAAGAAGTCTGGAAGGGATTCGGGGAGCAGCTGATAGTCGTAGAAAGTCGGCTGGCGATGGAGCCTAGCGAGCGCTTAGGGTGACTTAATAGATAACTGGGGGAACTCATGTTGAAGGAGCTCGGGTGGTGTAGTGGAAGTTCGTCCGTCGGGGAATTCAGTCAGCACTGTGGGAGTCTGGCTGTTGGAGAAGTCCGGGGAGATACCATCTGCGATCGGAAGCCGGAGGAGTCTTGGAAGGGTTAGCCCTGTTAAGAACTTCGATTGAGGGTATTTTATACCCAACACCAGTCCCCCTACTTTCGAGTTCGAATTTCAAACGAAGAAAGTACAGAAGGATTGTCACAGCTGAAGTTGCTCCCTCAACGTCCGCGCGCGATCGTCCTCAGATATTTTGACATTTAATGCGCTGCGCCGGAGTCTTTTCAAATCGAGGTGATCCGAAGAGGCTCTTTTGGAACCTGCAGCGGAACGGTGCTCGAGGCGTGGTGCAATAAAGGCACTGTCAGCCGTCCGCCACTTTTTAACTGCCCGCTGTGGTGAGTGGGACACGCGGCGAAAAGAGACCGGCTAGAGGAGATTCGCAATCATCATTATGCCGGATCTCAGGGCCTATTTAAACCCGCACCCCTCCTCCAAGAGTCCCGCTCTATCCGATGGTCTCGTTCTGGCATCCTTCTTCCTCCTGAGAACTTTGATTTTTCTCAGTGCCCTTCCCAGCCTTAGGCATTTCTCGAGCCGTCCCCCTTCCTATACTTTTGCACTTCTTCGAATCGCCTAGGTTAGTTTTGAAACTCCTTCCTCTTTTTGTTCTTCCTATTGCCGTTCGATTTTTCTTCCTCTTGCTCTACACATCAGTCCCCCGGGACCTTGTCTGTGATTTTCCCCAATTTTTAGGGATTTTGCCTCTGTAAGCGGTCTTCGTGTGATTCTAGATGTCTTCCAAGGGTTCTTCTTCTAGCGGCTCTAGGAGTTTGTCTGTCTCTGTCTCCCAAGGTCCTCAGGCAGTAGATGAACCGGTAGGTAGAGCCGAACCTCGTCCGATTTTTGCTTCGGACACCATTCCTTGTTCTCTGACTCCGGACGAACTCCAACTGATAAGAGTTCAGTATGGGGTTCCTCTGGAGTACGAACTGAAACTCCCTGGCCCGTCCGACCGGGCTAGTGCCCCTCCCCCCGACTGCTTCTGCCTGTACCAGGAGGCCTTCCGTGCTGGACTTCGGCTTCCTCTGCCACCTTTCGTCATTGCTCTTTTTTAGTTTCTGGATATTTCTTTGGCATCGGTTGCACCGAACTCCTTTAGGTTCTTGATAGGGTTTCTCTCTCTTTGTCATGTAGTCGAAGTCCAACCTACCCTTTCCTTGTTTAGATACTTCTACACCTTCAAGCGTCATCCCACGGTGAAGGATTGGTGGTATTTCTCTCCTCAGTTCGGTAGGAAGGGGTTACTGAAGGGTGCCCCATCTTCTATCCATAACTGGAAGGGGAAGTTTCTTTATGTTCGATGCCCGACCTTGAGGCTAGAGTTGCCCCCTTGGGCTCCCTGAGGGACTCCGTCTGTCGGGCACCCAGCTTGGGGGGAGACGACCATCAAGCCTCCCAGAAACTCCTCAAATATCCAACTCTTTCTCTCCCCAACCTTCTGAAGGAGCAGTTTCTATTCAACATCGGTCTGAGCCCCCTGGATCCCGTCAGTATTTCATCTCCCCTCTTATTTTTTCTCTTCTTTTTTTTTTTTTAGCTCTCTTTTTTCTTCTTTTTCACGCCTTCCTTTTCTTTTCTCTTTCTCTTCTTTTTTCTCTTTTTTTTTTTAAGCATGGACGCCGAAGAAGCACAGATGCTCGCTAGGGGCCTGAAGGCTCTCAAAAGAAAGGGCGCCGCAGCCTCCGGGCCGGTGAAGAAGGCCAGAGCGGAGGGGACGAGTTCGGCCGCGCCCACCCGAGCGACCTCAGCCACCGACGTCCTTCCAGACACTGAGCGTCCCGTTGCCCGAGCCTCCCTGAGGGATTTGAGTTCTCCTACCGAGGTCCCCGCTTCGGAGACCCGTCCCGAGGAGGTGCCAGGGGGTGAGAGGAGGAAGACCTTGGCCCGCAGGGTCGGCAGTTGCCGGGCCGCCACTGAAGAGTCTCGTGGCTCTGAAGAGGAGCAGGGGGATGATTTCTTTAGCGACAGGGATCTAATAAAAAAGCTGGTAGACGGGTGCTCACTGCCCGAAGTCGTCCAGAGGATCGTCCGCGTCGATCCCACACAACGAGTTTGGGACTCGCTGGGGGCCTTCCTCGAGGTAAGTAGATTCATCCTCCTTTTTTCTTTCGCTTCTTCATTTAACTAACTTCCCAGCTCTCATTTTGACTCTCCTGTTGTCCTTGCAGCTCGGGCATCAACTCCTCGCCAACATCGAGATGACAAATAAGGCTGTGGAAGGTCAGCAGGCCGAGGCTACCCACCTTAAGAAAATGGCCCTCGAGGTGGCCGGTCTCCGAGAGATGCTTGAGAGAGAGAGAGACAGACCTCGGCAGAACAGAAGGTCGATCTGGAGGAGATGGTGAGGAGGGCGGAGGCCGAGGTTGCCAACATGGCGGAACAGATCCCGACTCTGGTCTCGGAGGCCAGGGGTCAAGCAGTGGAGGAGTTCAAGACTTCCATCGAAATGAAGAAGTTGAAGGTTGAGTTCGGCCAAACCGCATTCAATAAAGGGTTCGAGCTCTGCCAGGAGAAGATGATCACAAAATTCTCTGAGCTCGACCTCAGCTTCTTGGATGAGGCATCCGAGGATGAAGCCGGACCCCCCACCACCGTTGCAGCCATCGCGGCCCACCCCCCAGAGGTGTCGAGTCCCCCCGCTGATCCAGAGGTCCAAGACCTCTAACTTTGTATTGCCATTTTTCTTCTTTCTTTTGTCTTCAAGAAACATTCAATCAATAAAATTGGTCTCCTCCTTTTGGGGGATCTTTCTTCTCTTCTTCTTTGTAATGAGTTGCATTTTAATTCGTTGATCTTCCAATGGCAGCACCCCGCTGAAGCGCTTCCCTTGCCTCAGGAGATTCCGCTGAAGTCCACGATCCAACGGCTGAAGAAGGAAGTCCTCCATTTAACAAAAAGGTCGAAGAAGACGGAAGGCGAGCTTCACAGGTTGAGGGAGAGTCATTCCAAAGCCACCGCGGAGGCCACCTACTTTCAAAATCTCCACGTGAAGGGGATCATGGAGTACAGTCGGAGAAAGGCGAACTTCGAGAAGGAGTTTGAAGAATACAAGAAGCACGCCAGTGATCAGATTTGGGCTCAAGCTGCCAAAATTAGTTCCCTCAGGGTGGAGCTGTCGGTCGCCCGGGAGAGGATTGGCCGGCTGGAGGGAAGTTCATCCCGGCTTTTGATTCGGGCCGACAGCGACCGAGAATGGTCGAAGAAGGTCTCCGACCTCCAACAACAGCTCCAGGATGCCGAGGCGAGCTATGATGCATACCGGGCCGGTTGGCGCAAGCAGATGGATGAATACAAGGGGAGGTTCAGGATGATGACCGACGAGGTTGCCCACCTTCGAAGGCAGCTAGCTAAGGGGGCTCAATCCACTTCTGCTCAAGATTCTGATGAACTCCAATCCCTGAGAAGGATCGTAGAAGAACTGTCCATCACTCTTGGGGAGAGGACGGTCGAGCTGCAGTAATTGAAGATTTAGCTGGCATGCGAGTAGCAGGCCGTCAAGGACGCGGAGGCAGAATCTAAGTCCTGAGAAAAAAGCATCGAGAGGCGAAGAGTGAAAGCCAGCGATATCATCGAAGATACATGGAGATATTAATGAGAGAGAGAGAATTGGAAGCAGAAGTCGAACGTTTAAGGGTTTTTCTGGCGAGGGTTGAAGCCGAAAGTCCGAGATCGAAGGAAGCTGGACCCCCTTAGGGCTCTTTTTGTCTTTCCATCTTCCCATGCATATATTTTTTCTTCTGTTGTTTCGTCTTGTTCTTGTCGTCTTGCTCTTCTTTCTTTAGCCTGTTGGGCTTTATAGTGTATATTTTGTGAATGAAATGAAAAGAGAATTTTGTGTTACCTCGTGTTGTATTAACTTGTCATCCGCCGAACTTCTTTTGTCTCTTGACTTGTCCGACGTCGGTGTCGTTTGGAGGTGCCCAGCCGTCGCTACGCTGACTTGCTTTTCTTGTTGTCCATGGCCATAGGCTCGAGCTTGATGGTCCGAACTCCGTGTTACCTCGAAGGCGTCGCTGCTTTCTTGACCTATGTCGAGAGCCTTCTTAGAGGCCGGAGATGTTTGGTAGGAACTTCCCATCTTTGTTGAGGCGAGGCTCCTTAGATCTTTGGTGCGGTTTATTTTTCATCTATTGCCGATGTTATTCGCCGCTCTCCTTTTTAGTTTTCCTCCTCTCTTCAAGTGAGGATCCTCCCCTTGCTTTTTAAGGGGTCACATAGAAGTGTTGAAGTGCCATTGAGGGGACTTTTCTCTTTACCCGATTTTGTTGGGCGGCTGAGTTTCTGTCACCATCGGACGAGGTTCTCCTTCTGTTCTTGACGTAGTCGATCTCTGCTTAGGTTAGGACGAGGTTCTCATCCTGCCCCCAACGGGGCTGTGGGGGCACATAAGGGTTGTTGCAAGGGCCTCTCCTCCCATCCGGTCTAAAAGAACCGGGTCTTCGACTTTGCTCATGTCAGGACGAGGTTTCCTTCTATTCCTAACATGGCTGTGGAGGCACATTAGGGCGTTGTAGGGCCTCTCCCCCCATCCGGTCTAAAAGAATCAGGCCTTTGACTTTGCTCACGTTAGGGCGAGGTCCTCCTCCTGTCCCTAACATGGCTGTGGGGGCGCATAAGGGCGTTGTAGGGCCTCTCCCCCCATCCGGTCTAAAAGAACCGGGCCTTTGACTTTGCTCACATTAGGGCGAGGTCCTCCTCCTGTCCCTAACATGGCTGTGGGGGCGCATAAGGAATTGTAGGGCCTCTCCCTCCATCCGATCTAAAAGAATCGGGCCTTTGACTTTGCTCACGTTAGGGCGAGGTCCTCCTCCTGTCCCTAACATGGCTGTGGGGGGCATCAAGGGCCGTTATATGGGTCTCTCCCCTGATCCGATCTTAAAATAATCAGACTTTCATTTTGCTCATGTTAGGACGAGGTTCTCCACCTGTTCCTAACATGACCTTGTTTTAATTGTTTGAAGGGGTTATCCCTAATCGTAACAAGTCCCTGCCGAAAGAGAAAGACATGCAAAGTCGAAAGGAATTTTGATTCAAAGCAAAGTCGTGAGTAGTACATTTACAGGTTTCTCGAGCCCCATGGTCGTGGAAGGTCTGCTCCTCCTTGAGGCCCTCCGGTGATGGAGTCGATGGTCCCGATGGGTGGCTGATCTTCGGACTGCTCCTCCCTCCTTGACGGTTCAGATTGTGGTAGGACCCTTGGCCAATCTTCTCTATCCTCAGGCCGACGTCGAATGAACCTATCGAGTCGACCTCGCCGGATGAGCTCCTCGATCTCCTCTCGAAGCTGGATGCATTCCTCCGTGTCATGACCGTAGTCGCGATGGTAGAGACAGAACTTATTGGGGTTGCGCTTCTTGGGATGTGTACGCATCCTCTCTGGCCTAGGAAGCTGCTCCCTGACCTCCATCAGTACCTGGATCTTCGAGGCATTGAGGGGGGCGTAGTTGCGGAATCTTCCCGTCGGAGAACCCCGCCGAACTCCACAGTCCGAACTTCCCTGCCTACGTACCCGAGGAGGATCATGGACATGCTTGTGCCCGGGAGGAGTTCGAGAACGTGGCCGAGCTTCTCTCGACCCTTTTTCGACTGCGGGCTTACTCGAGTCTCCCGTCTGTCGCTGTCTTGCAGTCTCGTCATCCTTCATTTTGAAGGCTTCTTCCGCTCGGGCGTACCCTTCAGCCCGAGCTAACAGATCAGCAAAATCCCTGGGGTACTTCTTCTCCAGGGAGAACAAAAGGTCGTTCTTCTGAAGGCCGCCCTTCAGAGCGGCCATTGCTACTGACTGGTCCAAGTTTCGGACTTCCAGTACGGCGACATTGAAGCAGTTGATGTAGGCTCGAATGGACTCCCCCTCCCTCTGCTTGATATTGATGAGGGACTCCGAACCCTTCCGGGGGCGCCGGCTGCTGACAAAATGGGCCACAAATTGGTGGCTCATTTGATCGAAGGAAAAGATGGTACCCGCTTTAGCCGAGTACCAGTTTCTTGTCGCTCCCTTCAAGGTGGATGGGAAGGCTCGACATAGAATGGCGTCGGGTGCGCCATGAAGCAGCATCATCATCCGGAAGGCCTCCAGATGATCAACCGGATCCGAAGTCCCATCGTAGCTTTCGAACTGAGGGAGTTTGAAGTTCGGCGGGATGGGTTCCTGCATGATCATTTGAGAAAAGGGAGGGTCAGTGCAAATATCCTCACCATAAGCGGGGAGTGCATGGCGGAGTTCTTCGATCCGCTGGTTCATCTCCTGGAGCCTCCGGTCCAGAAAATCCTCTCGACTACGGGTCTCGAGGGTCCTCTGACAGAATGGGGGTAGAGATCTTCCAGGGGTGGAGTCATGGTCGGACTGGGGGCTTTCCACCCTTGGATTCATCTTTCCGGGAAAGACTGGGCGGCTGGCCCAAGTGGCACGTCCTGCCACCGGGTTTTGGAGTTCCGACGACGCTCTTTCCGGCCGCACCGATGCCTGCGGGTGCTGCTGCTATTGTATGGCCTGCACAGCTTCAGTTAGGCCTCTGACCTACTGCACCAGTAGGTCAAATTGCTCTGCGCCAACCACCGTCGTCGGAGGAGGAGGCGGAGGCTGGGAGACTGGAGGTGAGGCCGGAGCCTGTGATCTGGCCGTGGAGGCCGTAGATCGCCGTGTGGATGCCCTGCGGGGAGGCATCGGGCGAAGATCAGGTGGGAGAAGGAGTGGATGTCGGAGAAGATGACCAGAGGTGGTCCCATTGAGCGCTCCTTCAAGAACAAGAGGACTACGAAGGTTCGGCCCCCCTTCCTCTAGCGCCAATCCTGTTGGTGCAAAAATCCGCTTGCGCCGGAGAAGCTGGAGTCGAGGGAGTCGCGGTCGCCGCCGGAACCTACAAAAGAAGTCTAAACCGGAGGTGGGGTTGCTCCGACAAGACCCTCCGATGCTCAAGTCAGTTCTCTGCCTCAACAAGAATGGAGTGCTCAAACGGAAATTTTAGCAGAGTTTTGGGATAGAAAATAGAGCTTAAAGAATAACGCATTTGGGGTCCCCCCTTTTATAGACGGAGGGGGCAACAAACTGATAGCGATGTCTGTAACCGTCTGACAGTGGGCCGCCCAGAGTCAGGAGGAGTTTGTTGTGGAGAGTAGTGGAGTGGACCCGTGGCTATCACCGGGACCCGACCGTTACTGCGGCCTGCCAGGGAGTGATGGAGCTGCGTGGAAGCCGTCGCAGGAAGTGGAGTAGAGTCGTGGCCGTTACTGCAGCCTGCCAGGGTTCCAGGCCTGTCGGTCAAAGTTCGGTTGGGGTGTCTGGTGGAGAGAGGTGGCTGGCCAACCGTCCGAGAGGAGCTTGGAGTCTGGCTCTCGCGGGAGTCCGGGTGGAGTCTTCCTTCAGTCGAGGTCAGTGACGAGATCCGGCTCCCGTAGGAGTCCGGGCTGAATCAACCTGCAATCAAAGTCAGGGATGAAGTTTGGCTCCCGTAGGAGTCTGGATGAAGTTTACCTGTAAGCGAGGTCAAGGACAGAGCCCGGCTCCCATAGGAGCCAGGGCGAAGCCTTTCTGCAGTCGAGGTCGGGGACGAGATCCGACTCCCGTAGGAGTCCGGACTGAGTCAACCTGCAATCAAAGTCAGGGATGAAGTCCGGCTCCCGTAGGAGTTCGGATGAAGTTTACCTGTAAGCGAGGTCAAGGATGGAGCCCGGCTCCCGTAGGAGTCCGGGTGAAGCCTTTCCGTAGTCGAGGTCGGGGACGAGATCCGACTCCCGTAGGAGTTCGGACTGAGTCAACCTGCAATCAAAGTTGGGGATGAAGTCCGGCTCCTGTAGGAGTCCGGATGAAGTTTACCTGTAAGCGGGGTCAAGGATGGAGCCCGACTCCCGTAGGAGCAGGGCGAAGCCTTTCCGCAGTCGAGGTCGGGGGCGAGATCCGGCTCCCGTAGGAGTCCGGACGAAATCTGGTAGTTGTAGGAATCTACCGTTGGAGAAGTCCAGCCGTTGGCGGAGTCTGGGGCAGTTCGGATTGGAGTTGAACCTAGCTGGAAGAAGTCTGGAAGGGATTCGGGGAGCAGCTGATAGTCATAGAAAGTCGGCTTGCGGTGGAGCCTAGCGAGCGCTTAGGGCGACTTAATAGATAACTGGAGGAACTCATGTTGAAGGAGCTCGGGTGGTGTAGTGGAAGTTCGTCCGCCGGGGGAATTCAGTTAGCACTGTAGGAGTCCGGCTGTTGGAGAAGTCCGGAGAGATACCATCTGCGGTCGGAAGCCGAAGGAGTCTTGGAAGGGTTAGCCCTGTTAAGAACTTCGGCTGAGGGTATTTTATACCCAACAAAAATAATGATCGATCAAGATAAACTGGTGTACTGATTATTTTCTTTGAGATAGATGAGTCTCTAATCTACAGTATGGAGATGCTGAGTGAAAAGTATGGATGGTTGTTAAAAAATAACTAGCATTGAGCGTAACCACACTGAGCGTAACCATGATTTTTATCCAATCATCAGTAATCAACTCAATGCTATAGTTGTGTGAATGGTCTTTTGTCCTGCGGTATCACGGCTGCTCATAGTGAGACTGCTAAAATTTGACTGCACAAAAATATTATCTCTAGCTATATAGTTCTTATAGTATGTGTTGACGACAGTTTGGTTCACTGTAGGAGCAGGATATGCATCTAGATGAGATCTATTGATCTTAATAGAAAAGAATAGTCATATAAGATTTAAGAGACTGAGTCCTTAAGTCTATGGCCACAGCAGTATAATTGATGGAAAAAAGTTTTCTTAAGAATCATAATTGGATTTGAGCTAATTGGATCTATCATATGATCGATTTTGAGATTTGATAATTTATCCATGACCTGTCATCTGTTGGAAAGTCATAATAGAGTGACTGAATCATATGCTAACTACATCTAGAGATTCATATTCAGTTCTGTTAGATTACCATTGCATACTGCTAGGTGTCACTGGTAGATTATGAGAGCTCACTAAGATCGTTCTGGATTAATGATCCTTGTTAAGTAAGAGTAAAATTATTCTGATCCATTGAAAAGAGTTTCAATGTACTATAATAGAGATCATGATATATCCCATTACTAGACATAATTGAACCAATGGAATCACACGAATAAGAAAACTAATTTGGATTGACAAATTAGACTTGTGAAGTCCTAATTAGATTAGAATTTAGAAAAATTCTATTGGGTTTAGAAAAATCTTGTTAGCACATGGTTAAACTCAATTCCTCTTTGGACTTGTATTCCTTATTTAATAAGGACTAGACCAAGTTAGTTACATGCATTAAAACTAGTCTCAATTGAATTTGGACTTGGATTCTAGGGGCTTAATTGTTGGGCACCAATATACTTTGGATCAAGCTTTGATTGTGCCATTTGATTTGATCAAATTGGGTGTACCAACTTATGGATAAGAAAGAGAGGGAACATGCCTAAAATCTAATTCTGGGCATGGGTTATTGGGTAGCAAGACAGGGCGTACGCCCATCTCCTTGTGGTGTGAGTATTTCTTGAGGGTGCCAATAGTTGGCGCCTCCTCCCTTTTCTTATATGATAAGGAGTTCCTAGGGTTTTTAAGGAAGAATCCTAATGGGATTAGGACTTTTCTTTAGATCAAAATTGGAGTTTGGTTTGGACTCCAATTAAACCCCTATATAAGAGGACCCCCTCTTGGCCTTTAAGTAAAACAACCAAGCCTTCAATAGAAGCCCTCCAAGCCTCCACACCTCCCCACTCTCCCTCTCTTTCTCCTACGCCCAAAAGTTGGGGCGTCCAAGCTTCTACACACCCAAGTAGTTGGGGCGTTTCATCTTCTCCATGCCATACTTCTTGGTGGTTGATGTTTTACATCAAGAAGATTCAAGGAAGAAGAAAAAGCTGATCAAGGAGTTGATCAAGAAGATCCAAAAGCTGATCAAAGATTGATCAATTGCATGTAAAGAACAAAAGAGGAGCAATCCAAGTGTTCCTAAGTGGATACCTGTAGAGGTCAGACGCTTGTACGGCTATGACAAGAACCTTATCATCTTTTAGATCTAGATCTGAAGAAGAATAAGAAAAAAATGAAACAGATATATGATTTGATCACATATTTTTATTTTATATTAAAAATCAAATTATATTATTTTTGCTAGTTTTCAAGTGATTAGGCATGCAAAAAAATTTTGTCAGTTACTTTAACCTAGAGGAAGCAAATATGAAAACTATTTTCATATAAAAGCATGCAGATCAGATCTAAATCACCTAAGGATCGATTAACATACATAAATAAATTTCATAAATAGATCTGAAAATAAAATAGAAAAGGAAGATCGATTATACCTGAATCACAATCCCTCTTCTTACTTGGATCAGATCCTGTGGGTGCCTGTGGTTTCCATCATAGTCGCGCAAGCACCGACCTTTGCTGGTATCTACATAGAGATATTCTGATCAAAATACTGAGGTCATCAGAGTACTAGCACCTTGCAGATCTCACTCCTTGATTTGGATCGAGACTTCTTCTTTTAAATCTCAAAAAATAGGACTGTAGCATGAACTTTTCATGCTGATCTGATGGGATCTGAATAGGATGTCTAGAAGAGGAAGAAAAACTTTTCTTCTTCCCTTCTTCTCTCTCTAAACTCTCTCTATCTCTATCAGATCTGAAGAGGAGGTGGGTATTGAGATGAAAGAAGGAAAGAAGGGAGGTGTGGATCTTCTTTTGTGGTAAAGAAGACTCACGCACAAAAATCTC
This sequence comes from Elaeis guineensis, assembly GCF_000442705.2. NCBI lineage: Eukaryota > Viridiplantae > Streptophyta > Magnoliopsida > Arecales > Arecaceae > Elaeis > Elaeis guineensis. Next base: position 36,145,415 of record NC_026000.2, on the reverse strand, counting down.
ACACACACCCTATATCCCTCTTAATTTTTGTTGCACAAAATAAACCTAACACCCCACTTCATAATAAGATTGGATTTTCATCTTGATAAGAACCTTTTCAAATCAAATTTGGAAAGAGATCTACACGAGAGAGAGAGAATCCTAGAGAGGTGGGGCGCCAACTATTGGCATCCCTTCTCTTTTCATGCATGCAAAGATGCGCACCCTCTTCCTTCTCAACATGAAATAGGAGAGAGAAGCTCAGTAAAAGTGGGCTTTGGCTTCCTAATCAAGCTGGATTTTAAATTTAATTTGATTCGAATCCGATTCGAATCAAATTTGAAAGGCTGTCAAACCTAATCCTATTAGGCTTTGAATCCAAGTCCAACTTGGATAATTAAACCCAATGAGCCTCAAATTAAATCAAGTCAATTAAATTAAATCTGATTTAAATTAATTAAAATTTAATTCATAATTTAGTCAGGCCTAATTACATTGCAACACTTGCAATTAAGTCCCTTTGCTAACAATTAGCAGTTACTAAATATGTAATCCTTATATAATTAGTAGTTTCTAATTCAAACCATCAATCCAATTAATAATTTGATTATGATCCAAGCTATTGATTAGATCATGCTTTTTTTGTATGTGACCTTTAAAGTTCTATTTTATCTGATAGTGAGACATACCATGATCTCCATCACAGTATCATCGAAACTCCTTTCGATAGGTCAAAATGATTCTAACTCAATCCAACAAGAATCGTTGATCTGAAAATCTACCACTAGTGATGCCTAGTAGTATGTAGTGGCAATCCAATAGAATAAAAAAAATTTAAACTCCTAGGTATAGTTATCGTGTGATCAAGTTCCTCTATCGAGAGTCCCGATAGGATACAGATCATGAAAACTCATCAAACCTTAAGCATCCATCATATGCAAGACTTAATTAGCTTGAGTCCAATCATGATTCTTATGAAAACTTCTTTCCATTATCATGCTGCTGTGATCACAAACTTAAGGACTCAGTCTCTTAGGTCGTATAGGACTACTCCTTAATTACTAAGACCGATAGATCTCCGATAAGTGCACTCTACTCCTACAGTGAATCTACTGCAGCCAATGAATACCATAAGATCCTAAATGGCTAGAGATCATATTTATATATTGTCAACTATAGCAATCTCACTATAAGCAGTCGAGACACCGCAGATCAAAGAAGTACTCACATAACTACAGCATCGAGATAGTCACTGGTGAGTGAACAGGCATACATGTAATTTTTCATTCTTGATCATGCTCAGTACCATTATTCTCTAAGAATAACTTACACTCTCGTCCAGTATCCCCACACTGTAGACTTAAGATCTGTCTATCCAAAAGAAAACAATCTGTGCACCAGTCTAGTCGAATTAATTACCATCCCCATGATGATCATCGACTGGGAGCATTTAGGAATTAATCTATAATAACACATGTCTTAAATTCTCAACTCTTTGAGAATATGTATCATTGACCATTAACTCCTTGGACGATTCTAGGATACATTACTCTAAAATAAAAATAATTATCTATAATTTTTAATTTTAATAAATTAAGTACAAACTTATATCCTTAAAAATTATAATGTGTCAGCCAACAATTGACTTTTCAAATCATACATCTAACAATCTCTCCCTTGACCTAAAATCAATTTGCCCAAACCTATGCCCTACCTTCTTAAGATGGACTTTAGTCTTTAGCTGGCTGCATAGCTTAGTCAGTGAGTTCACCATGTTTTCATGGGATCTACTCTCTTCACCTTGACATCTTTCAAGTCAAGGTAGATGCATATTATTTAAAGTCCCCTTTTCCATATGCTGGGCATTTTGGTGAGACCAAGGCTCTATTAGCCAAGAGCTATGGTGTGAATATTGTCATGATGATGACATCTTATGATATCAATTGCAACAAAAATACTTGGACCAAAAGACATGATCTAGCACCTTTAGAAATGGTGACTAACTCAGCTTCCATAGGACCGGTAATGATTGGTTATTTGAAACTCTTCCAATCTACCAATTCCCATATTGCACACATACTGATGTAGACTCTTTACCATCAGTGTCAGATACAAAATTTGAGCATGTGTACCCATGAATCCCGCAACTAAATTTTTTTAAAAAAAATCAAGAATAAATTTTTAGTATTTCTCAAGTACTTAAGGATGTTCTTCACATCTATCCAGTGTCGTACATCTGGATTCGATCGATTTTTGCTCGTAACACTCACAGCAAGATCAAGTCAAGCACATTGCATGACATTCATTAGGCTACATAAGGAATCTAGCCCATGAGCTAAATCTTCTCAAATGTGTTTAGACACATTTTCTTGGAGAGATACATATCTTGCCTAAGAGGTAGAAGTCTCCTCTTAGAGTTTCCATGCTGAACCTCTTCAGCACCTCCTCTATGCACTTTTTTTGTGAAGGGCCTAGATCCTATTAGATTTGTTTCTACAGACCTTCATTTTTAGATGCTTTCCTTTGGTCTTTCTAGAGGATCTATTTGATAACCAACTTTTTAACCGAAGTCAGTATGGAAACAACTTTCTCAATCAGGAGAATCTCATTCTCCCACTGACCCTTTTGAAAGCTCAAGGTTCCTCCTTGTTTTGATGAAATCAAACTTTGTGAGTACATCAATCCAACTCTGAGATGCTTGTATTAATCCAAAAATGGATCCATGTAGCTTGCAGATATTGTGATCTCCATCATCGAAAGTGAAATCCATTAGGCTGCTCCATATAAATATCTCCTAAAGATATCCATTAAGGAAATAATTTTTCACATCCGTCTGCATCTAATTTTCTTCTACGGATCCATTTACACCCAATGAGTACATTATTCTCTAGTGAATCCACTAAGATCAAACTTGGCTGGAATGCATCAAGTCAACCTTTAACTTTATTACTTCCATCCATTTCTCAGAATTGATGTCATACATCGTCTCATAATATGTCTTAGGATCAACTACTTGATCCCTATCTCCCACAAAGAACACTTCCTCTACATCCTCTGAAAGCATATCCAAATATCTTTCATGAGGATGGGAGACTTTATTAGATCTACGAGATGGAAGAGGTCCTACACCAACTGGCTTAGATTGAATGAGTTCAGCCAGATCTTCCGCTTATTACTCTTCAGAGACTTTCTCTTCAAACTCAATTTCCTTCCACTACCATCATCCTGGTTAAATCATTTTCCAAGAACATGGTATTGTGGGTCACTATCACATTATCATCTATTGAAAAGTATAATTAGTACTCTAATAACTAATTAGGATACCTCATAAAGTAAGCATTTATGGACCTAGTCTCTAACTTGTTTGCCTGTTGTCTTTTGACATGAGCTGACAATCTCAAATCTTGAGATGATTAAGATTCGATTTCTTATCATGTCACATCTTATATAGTGTGGTATGAATAGATTTAGAGAGTGTTGGGTTCTGATGATACAGTAGAATATGAATTTTAAAAATTTTTAATATGCATATTGAAAGCTTTAATAATTAAAACTATTCAACTGAAACTCAAACCCTAAAATCACCTTGTATATGTTGAACAAACCAAAATCAAGTATGCAAAGAGTTAGAAACTCATACTTGCTAAAATGAGCAATATGATAAGAAGATAATCTCCACGAGACTCTAAAGTAGAAGTCCTCCAACGGTGATCTACATGAAAGATGATCAAGGTCTTTCCTAACCGGTACAGCACTACAGTTTTTTCTTCACAAGAATACTGTCGGCTTCCTTCTCGAAGAACGGTCGCAGCAACATCTGTTTGCCTTCGATTCTTCTACTAGGACCACATCAAAAGAATTTTCTTTAGAAATCTCACAACTCAGGATTTGATTTTGTACTCCAACATATGAAAAAATCAAATCCTAGGACAAGCATACCACACTTGCCTTTTTTCTCACCTCTCTTCTTTCTATTTTTTCCACTCAATTTTCTTATCTTTTTCTCAATTTTTTTTGACTTTTTGCTCTCTTATCACATGCCAAAGCCTTAGATTTTTCAGCATTTCACAGCCCTTATCCCGTAAGGGGCATCCCATTTAAATAAGGAATGAAGAGATGGCAAGGAGTCCCAAGGGGTTGCAACTCTTGGCACTCCACTTCCTTACATGGAAAAATAATTCTTTGATGAAATAAATGACACAGAAGAGCCTTCTCATAGAAGAACTCCTTCTCTTCTATGCCCCATAAATTTTATATTGAAATTTGGCATGTGATAATTAAGGAAACTAGTGAAATAAGAAGAAATTGTTCAGAGATTTAAAGAAGAAGGACTCTCCATCTTCCTTAATCCTAATAAAGGGTGGGTGGCATTTATTTTTGGCATGGACAACCTGATAGTGTGGAGGAGTCTTTCCACACTTTAAACACTTCAAAGTTAAGTAGGAAACTAATTAATTTAGACTAATCTAATTAGGTCAAAAACAACAGTTTGGTTTAGCTCAAACACTTTGAACTTAACCTAATTGAAAACTTGAATTAACATAATATGTTAGCATATCAAATTAACCTCTAGAATTTATAATAAATCCTAATTAAATCAGATCAAAATCAAATTCTAAAATGTGTGATCTATTGGATTTCAAATCTAGCCAGTAGTGGACTCAGACTCTTGATCTAATACTAATTCTATTAGACTAGGTCAATCTAATTATACCAATTAACTAGGACTCTTCTTAATTAATTTTTAAATTAAACTTTTTTAATTCTTGTGAGTCCACAAGTCAAGATTGATATCTAGCAATATGTCATGACTATCTGAAAGAGATAAAATTTGATAAAAATATCAAAAATATCATTCAGTGGTAAGTTACCATGCAATTCAATCCTTCAATCATACAACACCCCAGATGAGCTATGGGTATGAAATCATGTTAAGCCCAATTGTTTATCTAAATATATCTCGATCAAAAAATGATGATTTAGTTGATGATACATTAGAAATCTCTTTCTAATTATCATCCTGCTTTGGCTAAAGACTTCTAGAATCATCAACCTATGAGATCACATAGGATGTTCGCTCTCTTATTAAGAGTGACTGATCTCTTATTGACCACTCACAACCTTCATACATATTTCACTATATCCAAAACATCCTACACAAAGATCAGAGAATCAAGTTAAAAAATAAACCAAAATATAGATTCATGTACATAAGATACTATGATAATCTTAGGTTAAAGGATCACTTGCATAACTCCCACTAGAGAACAACCAGCTGATATGTAAATAAGACTCTATCAGATATTCTCTTACAGGTCAATTCAGTGAACTCATTGTCTAATGAGCATCCATATCCTTGTATTAGTGTCGCTACATAAGTGGTTGTGAGATCAACCACCCTCACCGCTGAGCATACATAAAATGTGCCAGTTTTATCAGTATTATTGATCTCTGACTCAATGAACCAATGACTACAAATATTTTAGATCAAGAATATCAAAGATTTAGGTCTCTCTGGTGTGATCTCATCACGTCCTAAAATCATTATCCAGATCTATGGGGTCCATTATAATTTTAAAATAATAATAAGATGCAGCATATAATGAATCGAAATATCTATTTTATTAATTAACAATGTCAAGTATATAAGTTTGAAAGATAAAATATAAAAAAATATCCCATCGTATTTTATATGTGATTAGCTTATAAGACATAATTCTTTCAATCTCCCACTTGCATTGAAGTCAATCGCCCCTATACTTGATGCCCATGCAATCTAGGTAGCGGTCAAACTGCTGCAATGATAAGATCTTAGTGAATGGATTCACTATATTAATTTTGACATCAACTCACTCCACAATCACATCGTGTCTTTCGACTATCTTCTGAATAGGGCAGAACCGTCTTAGGATGTGCTTGGATTTATGATGAGACCTCAATTCTTTGGTTTGAGTAACTGCCCCTATATTATCACAATAAAGAGGCACTGATTATTCAATTTTTAAAACTACACCCAATTCTGAGATAAACTTCTTTATCTAGATGGCCTCCTTAGCAGTCTCACTAGCAATAATGTACTCAACCTCAGTGATTGAGTCAGCAACAATTTGCTGTTTGAAACTCTTCCAACTTACTACTCCACTATACAGAGTGAACACATATCTAAATATAGATTTGTTATCATCCAAATTAAATTAAAAATTAGAATCAGTATAACTTTTTAATTTCAAATCCGATCCTCCATATATAAGAAAAATATCTCTAGTCCTTCTCAAGTACTTGAGTATATTTTTCACGGCTTTTCAATAATCTTCCCTTAGATCTGCCTGAAATCTACTTACAATGCCCAAGGTATAAGCCACATCAGACCTGATATATAGCATAGCATACATAATCAATCCTACAGCCGAAGCATAAGGGATAGAACTTATTCTATTTTTCTCTTCTGGTGTCTTAGAAGACATCTTCTTAGAGAGTTGTATGCCATTACTCATGGGCAAGTAACCTCTTTTACTTTCCACCATATTGAATCTCTTCAGCATAAGGTCTATGTACCTCGACTGGGATAAGCCAATCATCCTTTTTGATCTATTCCTATAGATCTTTATACCAAGTATATAGATGCTTCATCCAAGTCTTTCATGAAAAAGTTTTGTGATAGTCATATCTTGACCGATTGCAATAAAGGGATATCATTTTCAATGAGTAGTATGTCATCCATATATAAGATCAAAAAGACAACAACATTCTTACTAATCTTTTTGTACATAAAAGGTTTATCCATATTTTTGATAAATCCAAACAATTTGATTGTCTCATCAAAATGAATGTTTCAACTTCTCGATACTTGCTTTAATCCATAAATAGATTTATTTAGCTTGCATACTTAATTTACTCTCTCACTAGAGATAAATCTCTCTAATTGAGTCATATAAACTTTTTTCTCAAGATTTTTATTGAGGAAGATAGTCTTGACATCCATCTGTCAGATCTCATAGTCATAGTATGCAGTAATAACAAGCATGATCTAAATAGACTTGAGCATGACTATAGATGAAAAGGTTTCTTCATAATTAACACCTTATCTTTGTCAAAATCATTTACTACCATTCTGGTCTTATAGGTCTCTATCTGGCCATCTGCTCTAATCTTCTTCTTGAAGATCCATTTACAGCCTATTGGGGTTATACCCTCAGGTGCATCAACCAAAATCCAAACTTGGTTGGTATACATGGAGTCTATTTTAGATTTCATGGCTTCAAGTTATTTGTTAGAGTCACTATTCATGACAGCTTCCGAATAGGTTGTTGGATCATTATTCTAAATGATGTGTGATGTGTTATCATTCTCAATGATAAATCCATATCTGAGTGGTACATTATGCACTCTACTTGACCTTCGAAGAGGAGGTGTGTGTAGTGGTTATGCCTCAATAACGGACACTTCTGGTTGAGCATCAGCTTGTGAATTCTTCACATACTGATTCTGGATAGACTATAGGTTTAGAACTTCCTCAAGTTTAACTATTCTGCCACTGCCTCCTTTTTGGATGAACTCTTTCTCTAAAAAAATGGCATGCCTACCAACAAATACCTTTTGTTGAGTAGGATGGTAGAAGTAGTATCCTATATTTTTCTTGGGATAATCTATAAACCTGTATTTCTCTAATCTAGCACTAAACTTATGTCCATCAATTTTTTTCACATAAGCAGGGCAACCTCAAATCTTAAGATGTTTAAGACTTGATCTCTTCCCTTTTCATATCCCATATGGAGTGCTAGAGATAGATTTTGATGGTGCTTTATTAAAGACATATGCTACAGTCTAGAGAGCAAATCTTCAAAAGGAGATAGGAAGATCTGTAAAGCACATCATGGACCGCACCATATCTAATAAGGTATGATTCCTCCTTTCCATAATACCATTTAATTGTGGAGTATAAGGAAGTATCCACTGAGAGAAAATACCATTTTATTTTAAATGATTTAGAAACTTACTAGTTAAGTATTCTCTTCCTCAATCAGATCGAAGAACTTTAATATTTTTATCAATTTATCTTTCAACCATTCTTTGATACTCTTTAAACTTATCAAAGGCTTTAGATTTATATTTTTTTAAATATACATATCCAAATCTTGACTTATCATCAGTAAATATGATGAAGTAGGAGTATCCTTCTCTAGTCTGAGTCGATATTGAACCATAAATATCAGTATGTACTAGGTCCAAAATATCACTCACCTTTTCTCCATATCTAATAAATAGAGTCTTGATTATCTTTTCCATGAGACAAGATTCACCAGTTCCATATGATTCAAAATCATAAGAATCAAAAAATTTATCTTTGTATAACTCATTAATTCTTGACTCATTTTTATAACATCTTCTCTCTTTTTTTTTTTATAACATAAAGTACATTACCATTAAGTGATAAGAATAAAAGACCATTATCAATGTAACCATTTTTATAAAATTCATTAGAAAGATAAATAAAATAAATATTATTCTTAGCTTTTATTTCAAAATTTTATTCTAATAACAAAGATACATAAATAATATTTCTAATAATTTTAGGAATATAATGATAGGTCTTTAGCTTCAAAATTTTATTCGAAGGCAACTTCAACATCTTGGTTCCTACGGCTTCAGTCTGGATGGACTCTCCACTAGCATCAAACAATATGAAGTCATTTTCATTCAAGTTTCTTATTTCTTGCAGATCCTGCAATGATTTCCAAAAGTATAAACCACAAGTAGTATCCAGTACCCAAAATTTTGAAATTGAAATACTTAATGATAAGTTTGTTTGTATCATATACAAACCTTTAGTATTGTTTGCTTCTTTATGCTTCAAAATTGCAAGGTATTCCTTGCAATTTCTCTTTCAGTGCTCATCATTGTCGTGATGATAGTAAGTACCTTTGGCGGAGACTTTCTTCACTTTCTTCTTCAAGATACTAGTATTAGGGTTCATCTTTTTCTTAGAACTCTTCTTGTCTTTCTTCTTGGAGATCTTATCCACAAGAAGAACTAGAGCCTTTTAAAAGAATAATGCCCTACAAGCCAATCGCATATGGGATGCGATAGGATGTTTATTATAATTTATCTTTCAGGCATATGTAATTGATATTTATATTATTAATAAAATAGATATTTTTGATTTATTATACGCTGCATCTTAATATTTTAGGATTATAATGAACTCCATAGGTCCAGACAATGATTTTAGGATCGTGATGAGATTACATCAGTGAGACCTAAATCTTTGATAGTCATGACTTAAAATATTTTTAGTCATTGGTACATTGAGTCGGAGATCAATGATACCGATAAGACTGGTATGTCCTATGTATGCTCAAAAATAAGGATGGTTGATCTCACAACCACTTATGTGGTGACATTAATACAAAGATATGGGTGCTTATTAGAGAATGAGTTTACTGAATAGACCTATGAAAGAATAGCAGATGGAGTCTTATTTACATGTTAACTGATGATTTCTTAGTGAGAGTTGTATAAGTGATCCTTTGATCTAAGATCACCATGGTACCTTATGTACTTGGATCTATATTTTGGTTCACTTCTTAAGTTCTTTGATCCTTATATGGGGTGTTCTAGATATGGTAAAAAGTATATAGAGATTGTGAGTAATCAATAAGGGATCAGTCACTCCTAATAAGGAGAGTGAACATCCTATGTAATCTCATAAGTCGATGATTCAGAAGTTTTTGGCCAAAGCAGGATGATAATTAGAAAAAGATTTCTAATATATCATCAACTAAATCATCATCTTCTAATCGAGATACATAAAGATAAGTGATTGAGTTTGACATATTTTTATACCCACAGCTCATCTGAGATATTGTTTGACTGAAAGATTGAATTACATGGTAACTTACCATTGAAGAATATTTTGATAATTTTTTATCAAAATTTTAAATCTTTTGGGTAGTCATGATATATTACTAGATGTCAGTCTTGACTTGTAGATTTATTAAAATTAAAAGAGTTTAATTTTGAAATCAATTTGGAAGAGTCCAAGTTGATTGGGACTTTTCGGGTGACCTAATCTCATCGGATTAGGGTTACGTCGAAAGTCTTGATCCATTGCTGGCTAGATTTGGAACTCAATGTGTCACACACTTTAAGATTTGATCTTGATCTAATTTAATTAGAGTTTAATATAAATTTTATGGGTTAATTTGATATGCTAGCATATTATATTAATCTAAGTTCCTAAATTGGTTTAGATCAAGTGTTTGAGCTAACCTTGACTAGTTGTCTTTGACATAATGGGACTGAGTCTATCTTAATAGATTTCCTACCCAACTTGAAAAAATTTCAAGTGGAGAAGGACTTCTCTACACCTACTAGAAGCCATGCCCAAAAATAAATGCCACCCAACTCATTTTATCATGTGAAGATGGAGAGTCCTTCTTCATGAAGACTCTTATCTTTACGCATTGCCTTAAATGATAAACTAGAAGTCCTCTGATTTGTCACCAAAATTAAATGAGATTTTTATGACACATAGAAGAGGAGAGTCCTTCTATGTGAAGGCTCTCTTGCATTATAATTCTATATGGTGAACCACATGGCTTTGCTACTGGTGTTTTTGGGTTGAAACCAGAGATAAGGGAATTAAGAATTATAAAAAAATTTTAGAAAAAATTTGAGAAAAAGGTAAGAGAAAATTGAGTGGCAAAAGTTGCAAGAAGAGTGGTGAGATTTTTAGCAAGTGTTGCTAGTGTACCCTGAGATTTGATTTTTCTATGTGTTGGAGCCCAAAATCAAATCCTAGGTTTTGGGATATCTAGAGAGTGTCTTCTTGGTGTTATTCTGATGGTAAGATCAGAAGCAACTGAGCTTTGGCATGATCGTTCTTTGAGTTTGAAGCTGACAGTATTTTTGAGAAGAAAAGGCTGCAGCAACGCACCAGTTAGGAAGGACGTTGGCTAACTTTCATGTGGATCACCATTGGATTGCTTCTACTTTGGAGTCTCACTTCATCCTTTTTAGTGAAAGTAAAAATTCTATCCCTTTTTGCATGCTTGTTTTGTTTTATTGATATCGGTAAGGTGATTCTAGGATTTTGGGTTCGACTCAATAGTTTTAATTATTAAAGCCATTGACTTATTTGATTTTAAAATTTTTAAAAATTATTTTTTACTATATGGTCAAAATTCAATAGTAGTATTAGAACCACCTTTGTCTGATTCGATCAAATAAGTACAAAGTAGTTGCATAGAATTATTATTGATCATACATTGCCAAAAATGTTGCATTAATTTTTAGCATTGATCTTTAATCTCAAAAAAATATTTTTGATTTTATATGTACTATGATTTTAAATTTTAATTATTTTAATTATAAATTTATGATAATTTGAAATTTATATTATCATGGTAGCTTCATGCTTAAATCGATGTATGGTTAATGGTGTTATGCATGCCTAATATAATTAGGGTTAGTTGTATTTCTTGGATATGCTTGTCATATATTATGACTTTAATTGCACCCTCATTTGATTTTTGGCATGATTATATGATTGCTAGTATGATTTCTGATTACATGTCATATTGTATAATATGTAGAGTATATTTTATGTAGATGTAGTTAGGATGTGCCGAGACTAGTTCAAAGTCCCTCTTAAAAATTATATTAAGTTGTAATGTCGGGATTTACTTTCAATTCAAAAGTCGAATTCTTTAGATCAATTGGTGTTGAAAAAAATGTGATAGGTAATTTTCTAATTTGGTCCGTATGCTAGCCTAGCCAACTATGTCGGTGTCTAAAAAAAGCTATAAGGAGCCTCCCACCTACTTATCTGGCCAATTTGATCTTATTGAATTTCATACTTAGATTGATTAGTGATGTAGACACTACAAGGGCCTTCCTTCAAACTTGATCAATAGAGTATGTCAAAATCTTAGTGAGCTTATTGTGCTATCCACAAGGCTTACTATAGAAATTGATATGATATTGATCAAGTGTATTTTGATGCTTATGGCATATTTTGAATAGTGTTACTTTGTTATGTTATCCACAAGGGCAGCATTATTTAAGTATGACCATATGGGATTGAAGGATCAACTTAACTAGAACACTATAGTTTATTATGCTATCCACAAGGCTATATGTGATCTAGAGGTCAGAAAGAAAAATATTGAGAATTGTAGAGGTTCAATTGGTAAAGAGTTATCTACTTTTGAACTCATGAATACTTGTTATGCTATCCACAAGGTGTTTGTGAGGAATAGGGATCTCAACCCCACTAAAAAATATTAGTATATTTCTCAATTTTCATAGACGAGGGCCATGAAGTTCGATAAAATAGTGAGAGATACAATTAGACAAAAATCCTAATCTAGTTGAGAATGTCATCATGAGTCGTCTGCTTATATTGTGTTCTTGTTATTGTAGATTAACTACACACATGACATCCTCATTGTCACCTAGAAGCATCCTAGATGCAAACAAATTGATCGGACCTAACTATGTGAATTGGTTAAGAAATTTGAGAATTGTTCTCACTTAGAAAAAAGTCTCTTACATTCTGGACATACCTGCATCAGATTTTTTTGGGAAAGATATTTTCGAGGAGGAAAGGGTTACATACAAGATATGAAAAGATGACAGTATGACTGTCAAATGCATCATGCTTGTCTACATAAGCAACGAGCTTCAGAGACAACATGAGAACATAGATATTTTCTCTATACTCCTTAATCTTAAGGAGTTATATGGAGAACAAAATCGAACTGCTCGATATGAGATATCAAAGCAGTTGTTCCATACCCACATGACTGAAGACACCTCCATGCAAATGCATGTCCTGAAGATGATTGATTTGATCACTCATCTGGGATGGCTGGGCTTTGTCATGGACCGTGAACTGAGCTAAGATTTGATCCTGCAGTCTCTTTCTGACTTTTTTTCTCAGTTTGTTATAAATTATCATATGAACAAACTGAACATCAGCCTGCCAGAGCTGCTAAACATGATGAAAACTGTAGAGAGCTATTTCAAGGATGAAAAAGCTCCAATACTTCTTGTCGATAAGATCAACAAGAAAAAGATGAAGAAGGGTTCTAAAGAAAAAGATAAACCCTAAGGCTGGCATCTCTAAGAAGAAGGTGAAGAAGGTCTCCACCAAAGGTACTTACGTAATATCACTGTGGCAAGGAGGGCCACTAGAAGAAGAATTGCAAGCAGTACCTTGCAACCATGAAACCAGCAAATATTGCCAAAGGTTTGTATATAATATAAACTAACTTATCATTAAGTACTTCATTTTCAAATTTTTGGGTATTAGATACTGCCTATGGCTCACACCTTTGCAAATCGTTGCAGGGTCTACAGGAAATAAAGAGTCTGAATAAATGTGACTTCGAGCTGTTTGATGCTAGTGAAGAGTCCATTCAGACCGAAGTCGTAGGAACCAGAGTTTTGAAGTTGCTTTCAGATAAAGTTTTGAAACTGAAGATCTGTTATTATATTTCAAATATCGTTAGAAATATTATTTCTATATCATTGTTATAGGAATAAAGTTTTGAAATAAATATAAAGAACAATAGTTGTTCTATATATTTTTTTAATAAATATTATGGAAGTACTTTTATTGATAATGATCTTTTATTTTTTTTACTTAATGATAATATATTTTATATTGATAATATGAAGAAAAGAAAGATAGAGGATGTAAATGTCACATACTTCTGACATTACCGACTTGGCCATATAAATAAGTCAAGAATTAATAAGTTATTCAAAGATAAATTCTTTGATCCTTATGATTATGAATCATATAGAACTTATGAATATCAGCTCATGGAAAAAATGATCAAGACTCCATTTACTAGACATAGAGAAAGAATGAGTGACATATTAGACCTTATACATACTGATATTTATGGTCCAATATCGACTCAAGTTAGAGATGGATACTCTTATTTCATCATATTTACTGATGATAGGTCTAGATTTGGATATGTGTATTTAATGAAATACAAATTCAAAATCTTTGACAAATTTAAAGAGTATCAAAGAATGGTTGAGAAACAAACTAGTAAAAGTATTAAAGCTCTTCGATCTGATCATGGAGAAAAATACTTATCTAGTGAGTTTCTTGATTATTTAAAACTAAATAGAATACTCTCTCAGTGGATACCTCCTGATACTCCATAATTAAATAAAATTACGAAAAGGAGGAATTGCATCTTATTAAATATGGTGCGGTCCATGATGTGTTTCACGGATCTTCCACTATCCTTCTGGGGATATGCTCTCAAGTCCGTCGTATATATCTTAAATAAAATACCTTCTAAATCTATTTCTAGCACTCTATATGAAATATGAAAAGAGAAAAGATCTAATCTTAAGCATCTTAAGATTTGAGATTGCCTAGCTTATGTGAAAAATATTGATGGACATAAGCTAGATGCTAGATCAGAAAAATACAGGTTTGTAGGTTATCCCAAAGAGAGTATAGGATACTACTTCTATAACCCTACTCAACAAAAAGAGTTTGTTGGTAGGCATGCCGTTTTCTTGGAGAATGGATTTATCCAAAAAGGTGGTAGTGGGAGGTCTGTTGAGCTTGAGGAAGTTCAAACCTACAATCCATCCAGGATTCACAAACTGTTTCTCAACCAGATGTGCCCATAGTTGAGGCACAGCCACTACACATACCTCCTCTCTAAAGGTCAAATAGAGTGAGTAATGTACCACTCAGATATAGATTTATCATTGAAAATAATAACACATCCTACATCATTAAGAATGATGATCCCACGACCTATTCGAAAGCTGTCATGAGTAGTGACTCTGACAAATGGCTCAATGTCATGAAATTCGAAATGGACTCTATGTATACCAACCAAGTTTGGACTTGGTTAATGCGCCTAAGGGTGTGACCCCAATAGGCTGCAAATGGATCTTCAAAAAGAAGATTGGAGCAGATGGCCAGATAAAGACCTATAAGGCCAAACTAGTGGCAAAAGATTTCAGACAAAAATAAGGTATTGATTATGAAGAAACTTTTTTGCCAGTAGCCATGCTCAAGTCTATTCGGATAATGCTTGCTATTGCAGCATACTATGACTATGAGATCTGACAGATGGATGTTAAGACTGTCTTCCTCAATAGAAATCTTGAGGAAGAAGTCTATATGACTCAGCCAGATAGATTTATCTCTAGTGGGAGAGCAAATTAGGCATGCAAGCTGAATAGATCCATTTATGGATTAAAGCAAGCATCGAGGAGCTAGAACATCCATTTTGATGTGACAGTCAAATCATTTGGCTTCATCAAAAATGTGGATGAACCTTGTGTGCATAAGAAAACTAGTGGGAGTACTATTGTCTTCTTGATCTTGTGTGTAGATGACATACTGCTTATTGGGAATGATATCCCGATGTTGCAATTGGTCAAGACTTGGGTGAAGTATCCTACGTACTTGGTATAAAGATCTATTGGGATAGATCAAAAAGGATGCTAGACTTGTCCCAGTCTAGGTACATTGATCTTGTATTGAAGAGGTTCAATATGGAGGGAAGTAAAAGAAGTTACTTGCCCATAGGTCATGGCATACAACTCTCTAAGAAGATGTCTCCTAAGACACCTGAAGAGAGAAATAGAATGAGTTCTATTTCTTATGCTTCGGCTGTTGGATCGATTATGTATGCTATATTATGTATCAGGCCTGATGTGGCTTATACTTTAGGCATTGTATGCAGATTTCAGACTGATCCTGAGCAAGATCATTGAAAAACTATGAAAAATATACTCAAGTACTTGAGAAGGACTAGAGATATTTTTCTAATATATAGTGGATCTTATTTAAAACTGAAAGATTATACTGATTCTAATTTTTAATCTGATTTGAATGATAGCAAATCTATATCTGGATATGTGTTCACTCTGTATGGTGGTGCAGTAAGTTGGAAGAGTTTCAAACAGCAAACTGTTGCTGACTCGATCATTGAGGTTGAGCATATTGTTGCTAGTGAGGCTGTTAAGGAGCCAATCTGGATGAAGAAATTCATCACAGAATTGGATGTGGTTTCAGAGATTGAACAACTAGTGCCCCTTTATAAGATAATACTAGGACAGTTGCTCAAGTCAGAGAATCAAGATCTTATCATAAATTCAAGCACATCCTAAAATGGTTCCATCTTGTTTGAAAGATAATCGAAAGATGCGATGTGATCGTGGAGCGAGTTGACACCAAGAATAATATAGCGGATCTATTCGTTAAGGCCTTGTCAATGCAGCAGTTTGACTGCCACCTTGATAGCGTGAGTATCAAATATAGGGACGATTGGCTTTAGTGCAAGTAGGAGTTTGAAAGAATAATATCCTATAAGCCAATCGCATATGGGATACGATAGGATGTTTATTGTAATTTATCTTTCAGACTCATGTAATTGACACTTATATTATTAATAAAATAGATATTTTTGATTCATTATATACTGCATCTTATTATTTTAAGATTATAATGAATCCCATAGGTCCGGACAATGATTTTAGGGCCGTGATGAGATCATGCTAGTGAGATCTAAATTCTTGATAGCCATAACCTAAAATATTCTTAATCATTGGTATATTGAGTCAGAGATCAATGATACTAATAAGACTGGCATATCCTATGTACGCTCAAAAATGAGGGTGGTTGATCTGACAACCACTTATGTGGTGGCACTAATACAAGGATATGGGTGCTCATTAGAGAATGAGTTCACTAAATATACCTATGAGAGAATATCAGATGGAGTCTTATTTACATGTCAACTGATAATTCTCTAGTGGAAGTTGTGTAAGTGATCCTTTGACCTGAGATCACCATGATACCTTATGTACTTGGATTCATATTTTGATCCACTTCCTAACTTGATTCTTTGATCCTTGTATGGGATATTTTGGATATAGTGAAGAGTGCATGGAGATTGTGAATGATCAATAAGAGATCAGTCACTCCTAATAAGGAGAGCGAACATCCTATGTGATCTCATAGGTTGATGATTCGGAAGTTTTTTATCAAAGCAGGATGATAATTAGAAAAAAATTTTTAATGTATCATCAACTAAATCATCAATTTTTGATTGAGATACATAAAGATAAGTGATTGAGTTTGACATATTTTCATGTCCACAGTTCATCTAGGATGTTGTTTGACTGAAGGATTGAATTACATGGTAACTTGTCACTAAAAGATATTTTGATAATTTTTTATCAAAATTTTAAATCTTTTGGATAGTCATGACACGTTGCTAGATGTCAATCTTGAATTGTAAATTCATCAAAATTAAAAGAGTTTAATTCTGAAATCAATTTGGAAGAGTCCAAGTTGATTAGGACTCTTCAAGTGACCTAATCTCATCGGATTAGGGTTACATCGAATGTCTTGATCTACTGCTGGCTAGATTTGAAATCCAATGGGTCACACACTTTGAGATTTGACCTTGATCTAATTTAATTAGAGTTTAATATAAATTTTATGGGTTAATTTGATATGCTAGCACATTGTATTAATCCAAGTTCCTAAATTGGTTTAGATCAAAGTATTTGAGCTAACCTAGACCAGTTGTCTTTGACCTAATAGGATTGGATCTATCTTAATTGGTTTCTTACCCAACTTGAAATAATTTCAAGTGGATAAGGACTCCTCTACATCCACCAAAAGTCACACCCAAAACTAAATGCCGCCCCACTCATTTTATCATGTGAAGATGGAGAGTCCTTCTTCATGAAGACTCTTATCTTTATGCGTTGCCTTAAATGATAAACCAGAAGTCCTTTGATTTATTGCCAAAATTAAATGAGATTTTTATGACACACAGAACAGGGAGAGTCTTTCTATGTGAAGGCTCTCTTGCATCATAATTTTACATGGTGAATTTATTCACTACATGAGAATTTGGAGCACCAAAGGTTGGTGCCCCTAGTCCCATGACACGTCCCTTGGTCCCTTATTTAAAGGGGATGTCCCACATGGCTTTGCTACTGTATTTTTGGGTTGAAACTAGATATAAGATGCATGAAAATCATAAAAAAAAAATTTGAAGAAAATTTGAGAAAAAAGCAAGAGAAAATTGAGTGGCAAAATTTGCAAGAAGGGTGGTGAGATTTTTAGCAAGTGTTCCTAGTATGCCCTAGGGTTTGATTTTTTCATGTGTTGGAGTCAAAAATCAAATTCTAGATTGTAAGACATCTAAAGAGTATCTTCTTGGTATCATTCTGGTAGTAAGATTGGAAGCAACTGGGCTTTGGCATGATTGTTCCTTGAGTTCGAAACCGGCAGTGTTCTTGAGAAGAAAAGGCTGCGGTAGTGCACCGTTAGGAAGGACCTTGGCTAACTTTCGTGTGGATCACCATTGGAGGGCTTCTACTTTAGAGTTTCATGGAGAACACCAACATGCCATTTCATCCTTTTTGATGAAAGCAAAAATTCTATCCTTTTTTGCATGCTTGTTTTGTTTTATCGATATCGACAAGGTGATTCTAGGGTTTTAGGTTCGACTCAATAGTTTTAATTGTTAAAGCTATTGACTTTTGATTTTAAAATTTTTGAAAATCACTTTTTATTGTATGGCTAAAACCCAACATCTTTTTACTCTTGAAATAGCTCTCTACTATTTTAAGCATATTCAGCAGTTCAGACAGGTTAATATTCAGTTTATTCATACGGAAGTTAATGACAAACTGTGAGAAGGAATCATAGAGTGATTGTAGGATCAAATCCTGACTGAGCTCATCATTCTTGGTGAAATCCAATTATCTCAGATGAGTGATTAGATCAATCATCTTAAGGATATAAGTTTGCACGGACATGCCTTCACTCATCCTGATATAGAATAACTGCTTAAATATCTCATATCTAGTAATTCGGCTTTATTCTCTGTGTAACTCTTTTAGATTAAGGAGTATAGAAAGAACATCCATGCCTTCATGCTGCCTTTGAAGCTTATTGCTCATAGAGGCAAGTATGATATATTTGATAGTTACACTATCATCTTTCCATATTTTATATGTGGCCCTTTCCTCCTTGGATGCATCTTCTCTGATCGTATCGGGTGCAGGAGTATCCAGTATATAGGAGACTTTCTTCTATGTGAAAATTATTCTCAAATTTCTAATCAGTCTACATAATTTGGTTCGATCAATTTATTTGCATCTAGTATGCCACGAACTGATAGTGAGGATGCCATTATGCAGCTAATCTATAATAACAAAAACACAGTATAAGCGGACAACTCATGATGACATGCACAACTAGATTAAGACTTTTGTCTAATTGTATCTTTCACTATTTTAACAAATTTCATAATCCTCAAGTATGAAAAATGAGAAATATTATCATATTTCTAAGTGAGATTGAGATCTCTATTCCTCACAAACACCTTGTGGATAGCACAACAAGCATTTATCAATTGTACTTCATCTAATTTTTAACATTTTTCTTACCTCTAGATCACTCATAGTCTTATGGATAGCACAACAAACTATAGTGTTCTAGTTAAGTTAACTCTTCATTTTTATATGGTCATACTCAAACAATATTGCTCTTGTGGCTAGCACAATAAGACAATACTATTCAAATATGCCATAAGCATCAGTATGCACTTAGTCAACATCATATCAAATTCTATAGTAAGTATTATGGATAGCAGAATAGGCTCACTAAGATCTTGATATACTCTATTGACTAAGCATAAAAGAAGGCCTTTGTAGTGTCTACATTACTAATCAATCTAAGTATGAAAGGATTCTAATTACTGAAATTGGGTTAGCTCGATTGGATCTAAATTGGTTAGATTGAATTCTAATCAAATCAGGTCAACTTATATCTAGACCTATTGCTAGCTAGATGTGGACTCAATAGGTCACACACAAAGAAAATTGATTAGGGGTCTAATTGGATTAGATCATATTTGTAAGATGCTAGCACATGTTGCTAACCCTGGCTCCTTGTTTCGAATCAGGTTCGAATTTGGTTCCAGATTGGGCTAATTAAATCCAATTAAAATCAAATCAGATTTGGTCCTAAATTGGATTAACCCTTGGCTAGTTGAACCAAGGTGTTGACGCCACAAACCTGGCATCCCATGTGCTAGAGATTCTCTCTCTGATGCATGGTGAATTTTTTGTGCACGAGTTCAAGTTGGTATCCCATGGGATGGGATGCCCCTTTCCTTATCCTTATCCTTTGGTTTCATGGTGAGAAAAATTTATGAAGGTTTGTGATCTGCTTCTAGGCATAGAGGAGTCCTTCTGTGGATAAATCTCTTCATGAGTTAATGTTGGAAATTGGATAAAGATCAAACCCTAGCCAAACCTAATCGATGTGCCACTTAGAGTCCAAATTATTTTGGTCTCTTAAAAATGTTACACGCCAACATTTTTCTTTGGATTTTTTCTCATGCCCAACTCAGATTAGCACCTCCCTTATGGACCATTGGATGGCTTTGTGTGCTGATCAAGGGAGAAGTGAGGTGCCAAATGAGAAGTTGTGTGACTCTTCAGAGAAACATCGGAGATTAATTTTGAAGAGTCCTTCTGCATAAGTGACTCTTAAAATTAATTTTGATGCTTCTACATAATAGATCTAGCTTGGACTAGCATATGAAGGATGGAACGGTATGAAAAAATGGATTGGAAGGGTGCGAGTTAATCCCATTGGCATCCGATCTTCAAGTATAAAAAGGTGTTAGATGTGTGCCCTGGATGCCAGATTGGCTGACACATTCCTGTACAAATGTAAGGGCAAATTTATAATTTTGACTATAAATAAATAAAAAGATTATTCTACTATCACATTGTGTACATTATGTCTGTGATACATCCTTTGAGTTAGTAGGAATGTTAATTCATATTTTCAAGAGTTAAAAATTTAAGGTATGAATTTACATAACTAACTCATAAACAGCTCCTGACCATAGGATCATCACGAGGATGTATCGATCTGGAAGGTTGGTGTACGATCGCTTCCTTAGGGTAGATGTATCTTGAGTCTACGGTGTAGAGATACCAGAGCGAGAGTACAGGTATTCATTGAGAACGAGAGTACTGAGCGTGACCACCTTGAGCAGTCATAAAGAAGTCTACCTTTTCGTCGATGACTAGCTCGATACTGCAGCTGTGTGTCTAGTTCTTTGACCTGAGGTGCATCGACAGTTCACCTTGAGTGTGTTATAGTTTGACTACACCATAACTCGATTTTCTAGCCATTCAGAACCCTGAGGTGTATGTTGGTGTAGCATATTTATTATAGGAACCAGATTGCATCAAGATGGGATCTATCAACCTCAGTAGATGAGAGGAGTAGTCCTATGATGATCGAAAGATTGAGTCCTTAAGTCCATAGCCATGGCAGTGTGAAATAATGAAAAAAAGTTTTCCATTAAGATTTCACATCAGACTTGGATTGATCGATTGATTCATATGACTGATGTTGGGTTTGATGAGTTCACCTTAACCCTAATTCAATCGGGACTCATGATAGAGGAACTCAATCACACAGATAGCTGCATCGAGAGGTTCATCTTCATTTCTGATGGGTTGCCACCATATACTGCTAGGCGTCACTAATAGATTTTGAGAGCAATTAGAATAATCTTGATGATCGATCATTCTAATTGTCTGAATCAGAAGAGTTCTGATCCATTAAAAAGAGTTTTGATGATGTCGATGATGAGATCACAACATGTCTCATTACCATATGAAAATGAACCTAACTGGATCACACAAACAAGAGTTAGGATTTGGATGTCATCAATTGAGCTAGTCCAGTTTGATTGATTTGGATTAGATCCAATTAGGTTCAAGAAAATCATGCTAGCACACGATTGAGCCTAACTTTCTCCTCATGCAATCTTTTTCATCTCGACTGAGCCAAATATAATTTTACTCATCCAAAGAACCTTAAGAAGGTTTCTCTCAGTCTGACTGGAGTCAGTCCAGTTCAAAAAAGTTTTATCTTAATTTATGAGATAAATTTAAGACAACATCTGCAAATTCCTGTCACCTGCCATTTCTATTTTAGGACATCGATCAAATGTTGACTTATGGATCTTAAACTGAAGGCCACTTAGCAAGAGGTTATTAGAGAGTTTTTATGGAGTGTCCACCTGCTAAATTAGGCCTCAAAGTGGGCACCAAGATTAGATTGGGCATGCACCCCAAGTGGATAAGGATAGAGTCCCATGAGATGAGGACTCTGATCCCTTGATCGACTTGGACTGTGGGGCGCCAATCTCACTGTGCTTATCTAGTGTTGGTGCCAACAGTGATGGAAATTGAGGAGATTCTTATCTGATATGATCAGATGATATCACTCCATCAATCAAAATTTTTTCAAAATTAATTAGAACTTTTTGATTGGTCGAATGATGTGGCACTGCATGGCGCAGCAGGGTCTATTTAAACCCTGTTTGCGCCTATGATTATGTGATTCTGCTCAATACCCAGCAAAATTGAGATTTTCCTCCACTTCTCCATATCCTCTCTGCTCCTCTCTCTCCCCTCTTTACGTCTAAAAAGTTGGACATCCATCTGGTGCTTGTCCAAGGCGTGGTGGCTCTCTGAACAGAAGGCTGCAGGGATTTGTCGAGAAACTGCTGCTCCAGCTTCAGAAGATCTTTTGAAGATCTTGCAGATCAGATCTAGATCTGATTTTTAGAGAAAAGATTTGTGAGGAGAAGATGATCTAGATCTTGCTCGAGTGGATACCAGTAGAGGTCAGGCGACTGCGTGGCTATTTTAGAACCTCGGGCGTTGCTGCGATCATCTACAGGGTAATCTAGTTACCCTAGAGGTATTTCTCTATTCCTCAAGTTATAGATTTAATTTTAGATTAAATATTAGATAATAAAAATTAGATCTAATAGATCTTAAATCTAAAATATTATAGAATATTTTTTTTAAAAAATATTTTATCCTAGATCTCATTAGATCGGGAAGATCCTACAGGAAAAAGCTCATTTTTCCCTTCAACTGGTATCAGAGCCAGATTGATGGCTCTATTTTAGATCTAATTTTTATTTTTATTTATCTAATATTAATGGATTTTAGATGTTATATTAGATATAATTGGATCTAAAATCAAAAAATTTAAAATTAAATCTAAGTAGATCTAACATGTATGAGATGCATGACTAGACTAGGAATAGTTTAAACTATGAATAGTCTTGAAGTTTTATATTTTAATATGATTAAAATATAAATTAGATTTAATTTATTTTCTAATTTTTTGATGTTATAAATATTATATTCAGATCAAAAAATAAAAAATAAAATTTAATTAATTCATAAGATTGATCTGCTGCATGCCTAGACTAGTTATAGAATTATTCTAGTAACTGTCTAGAATAGATTTCATATTTAATAGTTTAATTTAAATCTTATTTTTTAGATGTTACATGTGATGTATCAGATCTGAAAGCATGCTAATTAGATCAGATTTTAATATATGAGATGTATGCAAAGCATGTATAAGTTAGATCTAAAATTATGTATGTGATATGTAACTTAGATCTAACTAGTTTTGTAGTTAAATCAATATTTTTGATTAAGGTGTTCCTCATGGCCGTCCGGTCATAAGAACAAAGTAGAGTTTAAGACCCTCTCCTCCCATTCAATGGGGTGTCCTTATGGCGTGTAGGGATGCCGCGCGTTCATCTTTAATCAGAAATCAAAATTTATTTTTCTGCAAAACCCTAGATCCTAAAATTCTAGGTTTTATTTACATATTTTATTTATGAACCCAAGACTTAATTAATGAATTAAGCTTATGAAATTAAATTAGGTCTAAAATTAAAATTTTCAAATCTAAATCATTTTCATAAAATTAGGTTCGGGCTTGGGTAGCTCAATTAGGTCTAGCGATTGATCAAATCGAATCAAAAGTTGGTTAGGTGGGATCATGAAAGTTAATAATTGACCAACCTAATAGGATTAAATCTAGATCAAGGTCGAATCACATTCATATGTGACTCGATCAAGTTAAGACCTAATTTGGCTCAGTGGTTAGTGAAGGAACCAGATCTAGGGTTTCAGGGTTAGATCTTGAAACTTTTTCAAGATCATACAGCGGAAGACTAAAATAAATCAAAATTTATTTTCTAAGATCAGAAAATCCCTAGATCTAAGATCCTATTACATGATTATTACATAGCATTAAATCAAAAATTAAAATATATATAAATATAGTATGAATTACATGTTGATCATATCAACATGTTTCTATACTAGCTACATCTAATGTATGTATTAAATAATAGATCAGATCTATTACCTTGCAAGTTAGACGCTCTAACCTCGCTGATCCAGGCTTAAGGATGATGTTGCAAGCCGCACACGCGTCCGGCCTCTAGGAGTCGTCCACACGAGCCCACGAATCTTGATCAGAAGTCCTGCTTTAGGAAATCAGCACAGTATGCTAGTACTGCGCTGATCCTTCTTTGATGGTTGATCAGGTGCCTCCTTCTTCTTGATTTGGACTCTTCCAAAGATGGAAAGTAGAAGGAGGAGTTTCAGATCTGAGACGCTCTCAGGAAACTCAAGATGGAAGGAGGAAAGATATGAAAATAGAAACCCTAGAAGAAGACCCTCTTCTTCTTCACGTTTTTCTCTCTAGACACCCAAACTTGCGTCTTTTATATCTCCACGACCCAAAGGTATTTCTCTCTGATTTTTGGATGGCAAAAAGAACTCTCAAAAAACTATCTCCCCTTAAAATTTCACGAATAAACTCGTCTTATATAGAGAGATATGATAGAGTCCTTGTCTAGGTCAAACACCTAGTCAAGGCTTATCCAAACATGGCAAGTAAAGGGACGCCCAACTCTTGAGCACCTCCTCCATATTTTCGTGCATGGATCACCAGAAAAGGGTGTACAATATGAACCCTAAAAGCCACAAAAATTCCAAAAAAAATTTGGATAAATTCGGTGCAAAATTGAAAGAGTTTTGGGTTTCTAAAACTCTATCTCATAGAATTCGAAATCCAAACTTATTCCTTTTAGATTTGATCCAAATCACCTTCCATGTAAGAAAGAAGAGAGGAGACCTTTTGTGAACGTGGGAGAGATCTGGGAGAGGGCTTTTGTCGCACAAAATAAGTGGAGATTGGCGTTGAATAAGAGAGAGGGCGTGGAGAAGGCTTATGTGGCGCAAGGTGGAATCCTAGTCCTACTAGGATTCTGTCTCATAACATGTTTTAATTTGGTTTCCCAAACTAAATCAAATCAAAATTAGATCAACCCAATTAAAATAGGTCTTAACCCAATTAAGAACCTAATTTAATCAGATTTAAATTAGATTTAAATCTGATTTAATTTTCTAATCAAATTAGAAATTAGATTGACCCAAGTCCTAGTTGAACTAGGACTAGTCTTTCCTTGCACTTGGCTTATCCAATAAACCAATTGGACTTGATCCAATCAAGCCCAAACCAAATCTAATTAAATCATATTTAATTAGACTTAATCTCAGCCCATTGGCTTAATCAAATTAAGTCAATTAGAATCAAATTGCTAATCGATCCTCCGCAACACTTGCACTGGGTTAAATGTCAATCGTATTGATTATTTAACCCTATAATGATTCTTAATCGTTGATCAACCATCTGATCGGATCATGAACTCTAATGTGTGTGACCTCATAGGTCCGAACCTA
This sequence comes from Elaeis guineensis, assembly GCF_000442705.2. Lineage (NCBI taxonomy): Eukaryota > Viridiplantae > Streptophyta > Magnoliopsida > Arecales > Arecaceae > Elaeis > Elaeis guineensis. Next base: position 36,119,759 of record NC_026000.2, on the reverse strand, counting down.
AGCCGGTAGCATAGAAACAAATTCCTATACCAATCGAAGTGACCATCTAGCAATGGTACCCGACGTCCGGATAGGTCGAATGTGTAGAACAACATCCTTAGAACCCATGCGGATATAGTTTTCATATAATTCATCCCCTTGACCAAAATGATCATAGGACACCCCAGAGCTCAACTGTCAACTCTGATCAGGTTGTCCACATTGTATTTCAAAATATCAAATCCATCTGATGGATTACCCTGGCCAAGGTTTTGCTAAATTGAAATACAGCGACTCATTCTTCTCCAACTCTTGGAGTGGTCAATCCCATCTCGATCACACTCTGACTTCGCAAGTACTTGACTGTGCCCAGAAGCCTTCCGTCCCTGAATTAAAATTCAGTTAGTCCAGTACCAAAGCACAGTGAGTTGCTTGCAAGTCACTGAGGCGATCTCAAGTCTAAGGGACACTTATACCTATATCCCATCAGAGACATTCTCGACAGCAGAATGCTCTGGAGTTGGTCACGTTCAATGACGATGTACCCTTACATCTCACCTGTATGCCATACCAGTGTCTCCACACTCCTTGGTTAAGAGGACAACCAACCCATATGGCCTACAGCGACCTATGCTTGATAGAAGCTGTCGTCCTTATTAACAGCCTATCATTTGGTCGTGAACAGTTTTAAGGACTAATCGATAAATCCTCTCTTTATCGAACTTAAATAGTCCTAAGGACTTCATCATAACAACGGAGTTCATTAGAAGATGAAAGCTTATGATGAAAATGCCAAATATATTTTATTTATTAACAAATCAATTACAATACTTGGTTGCTCAACCGTCAACAGCTTGACGATTGGCTTTTTAGGACACATTTCCCAACAACTCCCACTTGTCCTAAAGCCACTCGGCACAGTATCTAATACCCATCTTCGACTTGTGATTGTCGAACTCCTTTATTGCCAGGGCTTTAGTGAAGGGGTCGGCTAGGTTCTCCTTTCAGTCGATCTTCTGAAGGTCGACGTCACCTCGATCCACGATCTCTCAGACCAGGTGGAAGTGGTGCAAGATGTGCTTCATCCGCTGATGTGCTTTGGTTCCTTCACCTGAGCTATGGTACCAGTGCTGTCGCAGTAGAGCAGGACTGGTCCATCAAAGGAGGATGCTACTCCAAGCTCATTGATGAATTTCCTCAGCCACACAGCTTCCTTCGCGGCATCCGATGCTGCGATGTACTCCGCTTCACAAACAGAGTCCGCCACAGTATGCTGCTTGGAACTCTTCCAGCAGATGGCTCCACCATTCAGAGTAAAGATATAACCCGACACACTCCTGCTGTCATCATGGTCAGATTGGAAGCTGGAGTCTGTGAACCCCACAAGTTTCAGATCTGACTCGCCATAAACCAACCATTGGTCCTTAGTATTTCTCAAATACTTAAGGATGGCTTTAGCCACTTTCCAGTGGTTTTCTCCAGGATCAGATTGGTATCTACTCACTACTCCTAGTGAGTATGCCACATCTGGTCTTGTACATGTCATGGCGTACATGATAGATCCCACGGCTGAAGCATATGGGACTCTACTCATACGCTCTCTCTCTTCAGGAGTTGTCGGACAATCCTTCTTAGAGAGAGAAATTCCTTGGCCTATCGGTAGATAGCCCTTCTTAGAATTCTCCATGCTGAACCTCTTCAGCACAGTGTCTATGTACATGGACTGGGATAACCCAAGCATCCTTTTAGATCTATCCCTATAGATCTTCATCCCTAGGATGTAGGATGCTTCACCCAAGTCCTTCATGGAGAACTGTGATGACAACCAAACTTTTATTCCCTGTAGTGCGGGGATGTCATTCCCGATTAAGAGAATGTCATCCACGTACAAGACAAGGAATACCACAACTGGACCATTTGCCCATTTATAGATGCAGGGATCTTCTCCATTCTTAATGAAGCCATACGTTTTGATCACCTTATCAAAATGCATGTTCCAACTCCGAGAAGCTTGCTTCAGTCCATAAATGGATCTCTGAAGCTTGCACACCTTGGACTCATCTGTGGATGTAAACCCTTCAGGTTGTATCATATACACCTCTTCAGTCAGCTCTCCATTCAGGAAAGCTGTCTTTACATCCATCTGTCAGATCTCATAATCCAGATGGGCAGCTATTGCAAGCATTATCCGAATAGATTTGAGCATTGCCATAAGGGAAAATATCTCGTCATAGTCAATACCATAACGTTGACGATACCCCTTGGCAACCAGACAGGCTTTATAGGTCTCCACCTTTCCGTCTGCGCCCCTCTTCCTTTTGAAGACCCATTTACACCCAATGGGTTTAACCCCTTCAGGTGGGTCAACCAATGTCCATACATCGTTGACCTTCATGGACTCCATTTCGGATTTCATGGCTTCAAGCCATTTCTCGGAATCAGGTCTCTGCATAGCATCCATATAGGTGATCGGATCCTCATTATTCTCATCAAGTTCGATGGGATCACCATCCCGGACCAAGAAACCGTAGTATCTGTCCGGCTGATGTGGTACTCTACCGGATCGCCTTAATGGTGCAGGTATATTGGGCTCCGGATCTGATCTAATCATATCCGACTCAGGTTCAGCTATTGGTGTCGGTCCTTCTACCTGTTGAACTTCATCAAGTTCAACCTTAGAGGCAACGGTTCCTTCACCAAGGAACTCCTTTTCTAAAAAGATTGCCTTAAGGCTGACGAACACCTTTTGTTCATCAGCATGGTAGAAAAAATATCTTTTTGTCTCTTTGGGGTACCCTATGAATGAGCATTTTCAGACCTAGGTCCAAATTTGTCTGTGACTAATCGTTTGACATAGGCCGGGCACCCCCAGACCCTAAGGTGTGAAAGTGCTGGCTTACGTCCCGTCCATATCTCATATGGAGTCTTAATTACAGACTTACTTGGAATCCTATTTAACAGATAACAGGCCGATTTGAGTACATATCCTCAGAAGGATATCAGCAAGCTAGCAAAAAATCCATCATGGATCGGACCATGTCTAACAGAGTCCGATTCCTCCTTTCAAACACACCATTATGCTATGTGTTCCTGGAGGAGTCCATTGGGAGAGAATCTCATTCTCTCTTAGATATGTGAGAAACTCACTAGAAAGGTATTCTCCTCCTCGATCAGATCGAAGAGTTTTAATACTCTTTCCAGTTTATTTTTCTACTTCACTTCAGAATCGTTTGAACATTTCAAATGAATCCGACTTATGTTTCATCAGATAGACATATCCATATAGGTATAGGTCATCCGTGAAAGCTATGAAGTAGAAATATCCACCTCTAGCACTGGTGCTCATGGGCCCACATACATCAGTATGTACTAGGCCCAAGAGCTCAGTAGCTCTCTCACCTTTTCCAGTAAAAGGTGACTTGGTCATTTTACCAAGAAGACAGAACTCACAGGTTGGAAGTGATTCACAATCACTGACTTTGAGGATTCCCTCTTGAGTCAACCTGTTTATTCTGTTCTTATTTATATGACCTAGCCTCCAATGCCATAAGTAGATATTTGACACACTATCTAATCTAGGGTGCTTGCCAGTAGAATAGACTCTTATCAGGCTTGATCTTTTTGGTCTGGCTCTGCACAGATGTCCCAGCCTGAACTTGCACCTTCTTGACTTTCTTCTTCTTGTTCTTCTTTCCTTTCTCAAAGGGTCGAGAACCAGAAGATGAACCTCCCACTGAGTTCACTGAGTTCACCGACTCCTTGAGGAGTTGGTGATCCTTCTCAAAGTTCTGAAGCAACCCCATTAACCCATGGTAGTTTACTTCAGGCTTTGTCATTCTATAATGAGTGAGGAATGGGAGACAAGACTTGGGCAGCGAGTTCAGTATTGCATCTTTCCCAAACTGCTCATGCAAGGGAAAGCCGAGCTTGCTCAATCGTTCCATCAGCTCGATCATGTACAATACATGATCAGTGATAGAGACTCCATCCCGTATTTTGGCGTTGAAGATGGCACAACTAGTCTTGTGCCTCTCTACGTCATCGGGTGTGCCAAAGGTATCCTCCAACACTTGAAGCATGTCCTTTGGCTGAGCCGTCTCGAATCTGCGACTGAACTCGTCGCTCATGATAGCAGCTAGCATGATACAGCACATCGTGGTCCGGTCACTGAGCCACTTCTGGTAAGTGTCTCTGACTGTTCCACATGCATTGACAGCTGGCTCCTCAGGTGCAGGATCTAATATCACATATAGGATCCGTTCATGCTCCAGGACTATCTTCAACTTTCGGTACCAGCTACCGAAGTTGGGTCCCATCAACTTATCATTGTCCAACAATGATCGGAGCGATAGGGAAGTGGCCATATTTGCACAAAGGAGAACCATAACCTAATTAGTAATTGATTCATTAAACCTAAAGATTTGGACTTTAATCAAAAGGTTTCTCCCACTATTTTATTCGAATTGGTAGCCTCTACCTTCAATTCGAGGAATTACTCTAATTCCTTAGCGGGTACTAGAATCCACTTAGACTGCACACAAGCCCAACTTTGGTTGGCCAACCCATGTACATCTAAGGGTAGGTTCATAACCAATTGTTTCTCTAAACAATTTCTAGTAATTTTAATTTTGCCCCAGAAACCTAATCAGTAGGCTTTGGCCTCCACTGTAAGGATCCGGTTAGGTCCAACCATTAACATGATCATACTTGGTGTATCCAACCAACGAATGATTAAGCCCAACTTTGGTTGGCTCACCTAACCACCATTAGAGAGATACTTCCAAGTCATCATATGATGAGTGATAATTCCATTAGTCAACAAGCACCAGGCCTTTGGGTCTGCAATGATTATTGAGTTCATGGACTCATTATCAAACACCTTAATGGGAGGCTATGACTCAGTTATCTCCATAACTTTATCATTTTAAGGACCTAATAATTTTAGAGGATTTAAATAATATAGAGGATGAGGTCAGATGAACCAGCTTATCATGATCCTCCCACTGACTTCACCAAGTCAGCTTAAGGGAGACCATTAAAAGGGCTGGTCTAGGAGCACCTAAATCAGTCACACTGATTTACCTAGCTGACATGGGTCAGCTCGAATAGTCAAGTGATCCGATCAAAACATAATTTCACCAAGAGGCCAGGTAAGTTCGATCAGTGGGAGGGTCTGCCAAAGCTTGCCTTAGACACCATCATGAATGGCCAGGTAAGCGGGCTCCCAATTAAAAACCACCGGTCTGGTTTACCTTAGACACCAACTGGTTTAATTAGTTTCGATTAGATCAACCTAACAGTTCGTGCTAGATCGCATAGCCAAGAATCAAGTCCATTTGGTTCTCGTTAAAGACATGGACTTGACCAACTACAACTATTGTAATTGATCTAGAGAATCCTTGACCTAATCTAAGACAACGATTGATTAGATTTAGTCAATTCTCTAATTAAGTCCATCTTTAATCTAACCATAGGTCTAACCCAATTAATGGACCTAGTTTCCACTAACCCATTAACCCAATGTGTTATGATTTGTGTCTTAGGTTCTTCAATTCACAATCCTAGAACCTAATCAAACAACTTCTTAATTCTTAATTAAGTTTTGGGCTGAGGGTTGGGTTTGGCTTTTCAAAAAATCATTTTCATATTTGTAAAATAATTTTACAATATGATTCTATTAACCATATTGCATGTTTGATTCCGAATCAAGATGCAAGTGAAATAAACATGAAACTACTTTAGATCTAATCTAAACAGGTTCATGTAATTGAAACAATTTCAACTTTAAACAATTTCTTTGCACAAAAATTATTAACAAAGAGATTTTATTTCAGATTTAAACATCTTTTAAATCTAATAAATCATAAATTTAATCTAGATCATATCTAACAAATTTATGATTAAAGATAGATCTACACAAACTAGGACAACCTTTGCACTGTAAGGGATAAACCTTACAGCAGGACAACCTTGCAGTTTGTGATTGATCTAAAATTTTAATTTCAGATTTAATAATCAGATTATAAATTAGATCTAATCTAAAAAATAATCTAAGCATGTATAAATAATCATGTAATAAAGAACCTGGCTCTGATACCAATTGAAGGAACCAGATCTAGGGTTTCAGGGTTAGATCTTGAAACTTTTTCCAGATCATACAGCGGAAGACTAAAATAAATCAAAATTTATTTTTTAAGATCAGAAAATCCCTAGATCTAAGATCCTGTTACATGATTATTACATAGCATTAAATCAAAAATTAAAATATATATAAATATAGTATGAATTACATGTTGATCATATCAACATGTTTCTATACTAGCTACATCTAATGTATGTATTAAATAATAGATCAGATCTATTACCTTGCAAGTTAGACGCTCCAACCTCACTGATCCAGGCTTAAGGATGATGTTGCAAGCCGCACACGCGTCCGGCCTCTAGGAGTCGTCCACACGAGCCCACGAATCTCGATCAGAAGTCCTGCTTCAGGAAATCAGCACAGTATGCTAGTACTGCGCTGATCCTTCTTTGATGGTTGATCAGGTGCCTCCTTCTTCTTGATTTGGACTCTTCCAAAGATGGAAAGTAGAAGGAGGAGTTTTAGATCTGAGACGTTCTCAGGAAACTCAAGATGGAAGGAGGAAAGATATGAAAATAGAAACCCTAGAAGAAGACCCTCTTCTTCTTCACGTTTTTCTCTCTAGACACCCAAACTTGCGTCTTTTATATCTCCAC
>NC_026000.2:36025292-36112942 GCF_000442705.2 Elaeis guineensis | reverse complement strand
GATTCCTCCTTTCAAACACACCATTATGCTATGATGTTCCTGGAGGAGTCCATTGGGAGAGAATCTCATTCTCTCTTAGATATGTGAGAAACTCACTAGAAAGGTATTCTCCTCCTCGATCAGATCGAAGAGTTTTAATACTCTTTCCAGTTTATTTTTCTACTTCACTTCAGAATCGTTTGAACATTTCAAATGAATCCGACTTATGTTTCATCAGATAGACATATCCATATAGGTATAGGTCATCCGTGAAAGCTATGAAGTAGAAATATCCACCTCTAGCACTGGTGCTCATGGGCCCACATACATCAGTATGTACTAGGCCCAAGAGCTCAGTAGCTCTCTCACCTTTTCCAGTAAAAGGTGACTTGGTCATTTTACCAAGAAGACAGAACTCACAGGTTGGAAGTGATTCACAATCACTGACTTTGAGGATTCCCTCTTGAGTCAACCTGTTTATTCTGTTCTTATTTATATGACCTAGCCTCCAATGCCATAAGTAGATATTTGACACACTATCTAATCTAGGGTGCTTGCCAGTAGAATAGACTCTTATCAGGCTTGATCTTTTTGGTCTGGCTCTGCACAGATGTCCCAGCCTGAACTTGCACCTTCTTGACTTTCTTCTTCTTGTTCTTCTTTCCTTTCTCAAAGGGTCGAGAACCAGAAGATGAACCTCCCACTGAGTTCACTGAGTTCACCGACTCCTTGAGGAGTTGGTGATCCTTCTCAAAGTTCTGAAGCAACCCCATTAACCCATGGTAGTTTACTTCAGGCTTTGTCATTCTATAATGAGTGAGGAATGGGAGACAAGACTTGGGCAGCGAGTTCAGTATTGCATCTTTCCCAAACTGCTCATGCAAGGGAAAGCCGAGCTTGCTCAATCGTTCCATCAGCTCGATCATGTACAATACATGATCAGTGATAGAGACTCCATCCCGTATTTTGGCGTTGAAGATGGCACAACTAGTCTTGTGCCTCTCTACGTCATCGGGTGTGCCAAAGGTATCCTCCAACACTTGAAGCATGTCCTTTGGCTGAGCCGTCTCGAATCTGCGACTGAACTCGTCGCTCATGATAGCAGCTAGCATGATACAGCACATCGTGGTCCGGTCACTGAGCCACTTCTGGTAAGTGTCTCTGACTGTTCCACATGCATTGACAGCTGGCTCCTCAGGTGCAGGATCTAATATCACATATAGGATCCGTTCATGCTCCAGGACTATCTTCAACTTTCGGTACCAGCTACCGAAGTTGGGTCCCATCAACTTATCATTGTCCAACAATGATCGGAGCGATAGGGAAGTGGCCATATTTGCACAAAGGAGAACCATAACCTAATTAGTAATTGATTCATTAAACCTAAAGATTTGGACTTTAATCAAAAGGTTTCTCCCACTATTTTATTCGAATTGGTAGCCTCTACCTTCAATTCGAGGAATTACTCTAATTCCTTAGCGGGTACTAGAATCCACTTAGACTGCACACAAGCCCAACTTTGGTTGGCCAACCCATGTACATCTAAGGGTAGGTTCATAACCAATTGTTTCTCTAAACAATTTCTAGTAATTTTAATTTTGCCCCAGAAACCTAATCAGTAGGCTTTGGCCTCCACTGTAAGGATCCGGTTAGGTCCAACCATTAACATGATCATACTTGGTGTATCCAACCAACGAATGATTAAGCCCAACTTTGGTTGGCTCACCTAACCACCATTAGAGAGATACTTCCAAGTCATCATATGATGAGTGATAATTCCATTAGTCAACAAGCACCAGGCCTTTGGGTCTGCAATGATTATTGAGTTCATGGACTCATTATCAAACACCTTAATGGGAGGCTATGACTCAGTTATCTCCATAACTTTATCATTTTAAGGACCTAATAATTTTAGAGGATTTAAATAATATAGAGGATGAGGTCAGATGAACCAGCTTATCATGATCCTCCCACTGACTTCACCAAGTCAGCTTAAGGGAGACCATTAAAAGGGCTGGTCTAGGAGCACCTAAATCAGTCACACTGATTTACCTAGCTGACATGGGTCAGCTCGAATAGTCAAGTGATCCGATCAAAACATAATTTCACCAAGAGGCCAGGTAAGTTCGATCAGTGGGAGGGTCTGCCAAAGCTTGCCTTAGACACCATCATGAATGGCCAGGTAAGCGGGCTCCCAATTAAAAACCACCGGTCTGGTTTACCTTAGACACCAACTGGTTTAATTAGTTTCGATTAGATCAACCTAACAGTTCGTGCTAGATCGCATAGCCAAGAATCAAGTCCATTTGGTTCTCGTTAAAGACATGGACTTGACCAACTACAACTATTGTAATTGATCTAGAGAATCCTTGACCTAATCTAAGACAACGATTGATTAGATTTAGTCAATTCTCTAATTAAGTCCATCTTTAATCTAACCATAGGTCTAACCCAATTAATGGACCTAGTTTCCACTAACCCATTAACCCAATGTGTTATGATTTGTGTCTTAGGTTCTTCAATTCACAATCCTAGAACCTAATCAAACAACTTCTTAATTCTTAATTAAGTTTTGGGCTGAGGGTTGGGTTTGGCTTTTCAAAAAATCATTTTCATATTTGTAAAATAATTTTACAATATGATTCTATTAACCATATTGCATGTTTGATTCCGAATCAAGATGCAAGTGAAATAAACATGAAACTACTTTAGATCTAATCTAAACAGGTTCATGTAATTGAAACAATTTCAACTTTAAACAATTTCTTTGCACAAAAATTATTAACAAAGAGATTTTATTTCAGATTTAAACATCTTTTAAATCTAATAAATCATAAATTTAATCTAGATCATATCTAACAAATTTATGATTAAAGATAGATCTACACAAACTAGGACAACCTTTGCACTGTAAGGGATAAACCTTACAGCAGGACAACCTTGCAGTTTGTGATTGATCTAAAATTTTAATTTCAGATTTAATAATCAGATTATAAATTAGATCTAATCTAAAAAATAATCTAAGCATGTATAAATAATCATGTAATAAAGAACCTGGCTCTGATACCAATTGAAGGAACCAGATCTAGGGTTTCAGGGTTAGATCTTGAAACTTTTTCAAGATCATACAGCGGAAGACTAAAATAAATCAAAATTTATTTTCTAAGATCAGAAAATCCCTAGATCTAAGATCCTGTTACATGATTATTACATAGCATTAAATCAAAAATTAAAATATATATAAATATAGTATGAATTACATGTTGATCATATCAACATGTTTCTATACTAGCTACATCTAATGTATGTATTAAATAATAGATCAGATCTATTACCTTGCAAGTTAGACGCTCTAACCTCACTGATCCAGGCTTAAGGATGATGTTGCAAGCCGCACACGCGTCCGGCCTCTAGGAGTCGTCCACACGAGCCCACGAATCTCGATCAGAAGTCCTGCTTCAGGAAATCAGCACAGTATGCTAGTACTGCGCTGATCCTTCTTTGATGGTTGATCAGGTGCCTCCTTCTTCTTGATTTGGACTCTTCCAAAGATGGAAAGTAGAAGGAGGAGTTTTAGATCTGAGACGCTCTCAGGAAACTCAAGATGGAAGGAGGAAAGATATGAAAATAGAAACCCTAGAAGAAGACCCTCTTCTTCTTCACGTTTTTCTCTCTAGACACCCAAACTTGCATCTTTTATATCTCCACGACCCAAAGGTATTTCTCTCTGATTTTTGGATGGAAGAAAGGCCTCTCAAAAAACTATCTCCCCTTAAAATTTCATGAATAAACTCGTCTTATATAGAGAGATATGATAGAGTCCTTGTCTAGGTCAAACACCTAGTCAAGGCTTATCCAAACATGGCAAGTAAAGGGACGCCCAACTCTTGAGCACCTCCTCCATATTTTCGTGCATGGATCACCAGAAAAGGTGTATAATGTAACCCTAAAAGCCACAAAATTCCAAAAAAAATTTGGATAAATTCGGTACAAAATTGAAAGAGTTTTGGATTTCTAAAACTCTATCTCATAGAATTCGAAATCCAAACTTATTCCTTTTAGATTTGATCCAAATCACCTTCCATGTAAGAAAGAAGAGAGGAGACCTTTTGTGAACGTGGGAGAGATCTGGGAGAGGGCTTTTGTTGCACAAAATAAGTGGAGATTGGCATTGAATAAGAGAGAGGGCGTGGAGAAGGTTATGTGGCGCAAGGTGGAATCCTAGTCCTACTAGGATTCTGTCTCATAACTTGTTTTAATTTGGTTTCCCCAAACTAAATCAAATCGAAATTAGATCGAATGTGTAGAACAACATCCTTAGAACCCATGCGGATATAGTTTTCATATAATTCATCCCCTTGACCAAAATGATCATAGAATACCCCAGAGCTCAACTGTCAACTCTGATCTGGTTGTCCACATTGTATTTCAAAATATCAAATCTATCTGATGGATTACCCTGGCCAAGGTTTTGCTAAATTGAAATACAGCGACTCATTCTTCTCCAACTCTTGGAGTGGTCAATCCCATCTCGATCACACTCTGACTTCGTAAGTACTTGACTGTGCCCAGAAGCCTTCCGTCCTGAATTAAAAATTCAGTTAGTCCAGTACCAAAGCACAGTGAGTTGCTTGCAAGTCACTGAGGTGATCTCAAGTCTAAGGGACACTTATACCTATATCCCATCAGAGACATTCTCGACAGCAGAATGCTCTGGAGTTGGTCACGTTCAATGACGATGTACCCTTACATCTCACCTGTATGCCATACCAGTGTCTCCACACTCCTTGGTTAAGAGGACAACCAACCCATATGGCCTACAGCGACCTATGCTTGATAGAAGCTGTCGTCCTTATTAACAGCCTATCATTTGGTCGTGAACAGTTTTAAGGACTAATCGATAAATCCTCTCTTTATCGAACTTAAATAGTCCTAAGGACTTCATCATAACAACGGAGTTCATTAGAAGATGAAAGTTATGATGAAAATGCCAAATATATTTTATTTATTAACAAATCAATTACAATACTTGGTTGCTCAACCGTCAACAGCTTGACGATTGGCTTTTTAGGACACATTTCCCAACAGTTAGAGCTTGGATTGTAGGCTAATCCAATTGGTTCTGGTTCGATAATTTGGTGTCTAAGATAAGTTGGACAGATGCGATCGAATGGTTTTTAATTGAGAGCTACTCGACTCAAATGCGTTCTTGTCGAGTTAATGGCATATCCCTTCCATCGGTCTCACTTACCTGGCCATATGTATCGACCCAGTTCTGATTTGAGACAGCTAACAATTCGAGCTAACCCATGCCACTAGGTTAGTCATAATTGTTATGACTATGTCAAGTCAAATTTAATGAGACCTAAATCAAATCTTCCTAAGAAAATATTAAGTCTAAGGTCTTCCACCATTGTAGATGTGTGGGTCCTTTCCGGGGTTGATTGTTCTCGGCTGGTTACAGTGGTTCAGTTGCATCGAAAAGATGCAACCATGTCCATTAGGCATTGGATGCTACAGATTAGAGGATGGGTTGTGCTCAATATTTCAGATACGGTGAGGGACTCAATCAGGAATCTAGTTCATACAAATGGTGGGTCTGACTTAACTAAGGATTGGAGCAATATTTCGGACACGGTGAGCTTCATGAATTAGAGATCAAGTTTTGGATACACCATGATTAGAGAATCATTGGACAAGAGTTGTCCACTCATCGGTTGACCCATCACCAATAACTGTTAGGTGAGGTGATGAGCCAGTCGGTGAGATCGCACCACCCACTAGAAATCATTAATCATGAAGATTTTCACATCGCTACCTAGGGACTGTAGGGATCTAAAAAAATAGTGGGAGCCGAATTTGTTTAAAAATGAAATCCCTAAACAAATTGGTTAAGTCTGATTACAAAATCTAATTAGAAACTTTTGACTCTCTACAGAAAATATGTCTGCATCCAATCCCCTGACCAAAATACTAGACACCCACAGATTGACTGGATCTAATTTCAAAGACTAGTTGAGAACTACAGAATTATTCTGGATTTCAAAAAATTGACTCATGTCTTGGATCAGGACCCACCTGCCATACCAGCACGTCCGACTGCTGAACAGAGAGCGTCTCTGGAAAAGTGGATGGATGAAGATAACAATGCCAGGTACTACATGTTGGGTGCAATATCTGATGACTGGCAGTGCCAGCATGAGAATATTATGACTACTCGCCAAATGTTGGCTCACCTACAAGAGTTGTTTGGTGAACAAAGTCGCGCAGCCAAGTATCAAGTCTGTCAAAGACTTTTTAAGGCTAAAATACGTGATGGGTAGTCAGTCCAAGATCATTGTTTGACAATGATCAAGGACCTTGAGGAGCTTGAGAAGCTCGGTATCATCTTATACAAGGATTTTCAGATTGATGCGATCCTTCAATCCTTGTCCGATGCATATGGTCAGTTCATCATGAACTTTTATATGCATAAGATGCAGTGTACCTTGGCTGAGTTAATGAACATGTTGGTTACGACTGAGTTTTCTTTGAAGAGTTCAAAAGGCTCAGTCCTTACTGTGGAGCGGACTTCTTCCAAGAGAAAATCTTTTAGAAAGAAAAAAAAGTCTGCGAAAAGCAGAAGATGGATGGGAAAAGGAAGAAGATGGAACTGAAGAAGAAGGCTGCTGAAAAGAAAAAATATTTTCACTGTAATTCAGACGGCCATTGGAAATGGAACTTTCCTCAGTACCTGGCCACCTTGAAGAATAAGAAGGATGGTCCTTCTGGAGGTATGCTCGTTATAGAATCTAATCTTACGGTTTCCTCTGCATCCAGTTGGGTACTTGATTTTGATTCTAGTGCTCATTTGTGCACTTCTATGCAGGATCTTGAGGAGAGCAGGAGGCTGAGGGATGGGGATATGATCCTATGCGTCGAGAACAGAGCAAGAGTTGCTGCTGTGGCAGTGAAAACCTACCCTCTGTGATTATCATTAGGATTAGATTTAGTTCTTAGAGATTATTTTTATGTGCCTGCAGCAAGCAGGAATTTGATTTCTGTTTCATGCTTAGCACAAGAAGGCTATGTGATTAGCTTTTATAAGGACCATTGTAACATATTTTATGAAAATAATAAAGTTATAAATAATTTTCTTATTAATGATCTCTATCAGCTACATATTGATGTATCTGTATTTAATATCGAGCAAAATGTGAATGCCATAGGAATTAAAAAGCCTAGAGATAGTCTAAATGATAAGTATCTGTGGCACCTAAGGCTAGGTCATATAGCGGAAGACAGGGTTAACAAATTAAAAAAATCTGGGCTATTGAGTTCGTTAACTTTCGAGTCATATCCAGTTTGTGAATCATGTCTTCAAGGCAAAATGATCAAGCTCCCTTTTGTAGGACATGGGGAAAGGGCCACAGACCTACTTGTCCTAGTAATACGGATGTGTGCGGCCCATTTGATGTGCCGGCTAGAGGCAACTATGTCTACTCATTACCTTTACCGATGATATGTCTAGGTATGGGTATGTGTTTCTAATGAAACACAAGTTTGAAGCCTTTGAAAAGTTCAAAGAATTTAGACATGAGGTAGAAAAATAATTAGGTAAACCCATTAAGGTTCTTCGATCAAATCGAGGAGGTGAATACCTTAGTCGGGAGTTCCTAGACTATCTCAAGGATAATGGCATAATCTCTCAATGGACTCCACCTGGAACGCCACAACTCAACGGGGTTTCAGAATGGAGAATCGGACCCTATTAGATATGGTCCATTCCATGATGAGCTTCACGGACCTCTCTGAGTTTCTTTGGAGATATTGTCTCATGACAGCAATATATGTATTGAATAGGATTTTCTCTAAAATCGTTCCTACCACACCATATGAGATATGGCATGGTAAGAAGCCAAGTCTGAGTCATCTCAGAATTTGGGGTTGTCCAGCTCATATCAAGAGACAGCAGGCGGACAAGTTAGAGTTCAGATCTTTTAGAGCTCGGTTCATAGGATATCCTAAAGAGTCATTAGGATACTATTTCTATATTCTGAAAGATCACAATGTGATTGTGAATCGATATGCTATTTTTCTTGAAAAATAGTTTATTCAAGATAGTGACATCAGAAGAATAATTAAGCTCAAGGAGAATATCTCCCAAGAGCAACGAGCTAAAGAACCTGAGGAGCCAAATCAATTAGAACCAGTCCTAACACAACCTCTTCCACCTCGTAGATCGACTAGGATTTTCTATCCTTCAAAAAGGTACTTAGGTACCATACAGGAGGATGTAGAGGAAATGTTTCTCACGGGAAATGGGGCTCATGGTGATGACCCCAAGACCTATGATGAGGCGATATCAGATATCGACTTTGAAAAATGGTTAGAGGCAATGAGATCAGGAATTGACTTGATGCACTCAAACCATGTCTGGATCTTGGTAGATCCACCTGAAGGTATTGTACCTATTAGGTATAAATGGATCTTCAAGAGAAAGATAGGTGCAGATGAGAATGTGAAGACATTCAAGGCTAGGCTCGTTGCGAAAGGTTATAGTCAGCACGAAGGTATTGACTATCAGGATACCTTCTCGTCCGTAGCCATGTTAAAATCCATCCGCACATTGCTTGCTGTTGCAGTCTATTTCGATTATGAAATATGGTAGATGGATGTGAAAACGGCATTCTTAAATGAATATCTTGAGGAAGATATCTATATGGAACAACCGCTTGGTTTCACATCCAGTGATGATATCACAAGGTCTGCAAGCTGCAAAGATCTATTTATGGACTTAAGCAAACATCTCGGAGATGGAATACTCATTTCAATGATGTGATCAAAATGTTTGGTTTCATCAAGAACGAGGAGGAACCATGTGTGTTCAAGAAGGTCAGTGGGAGCGCAGTTGTCTTCCTCGTACTGTACGTAGATGACATCCTCCTAATTGGAAATGATATTTCCATGTTGACCTCAATCAAAATATGGTTGTTTAAGGAGTTCTCTATGAAAGATCTAGGAGAGGCATCCTTTATACTGGGTATTAAGGTCTATAGAGATAGACCAAATAGGATGCTGGAACTTTCACAGAAGATGTACATAGAGGAGGTGCTAAAAAGGTTTAGTATGAAAAACTTCGAAAGAAGTTTAGTACCTTTTAGACATGGCATTCATCTCTCCAAGAAGATGTGCCCTAGCACACCTGAGGAGATTGAACGCATGAGCAAGATCCCTTATATTTCACAATAGGAAACCTCATGTATGCCATGCTATGTACACGACCTGATATAGCCCATGCTGTGAGTGTCACAAGCAGATATCAGTCAAATCCAGGTGAAGAGCACTGGACTTCTGTGAAATATATCCTTAAGTACTTGAGAAGGATTAAGGATATGTTTCTAGTCTTTGGGAATAGAGAACTCCAGGTTCAGAATTTATAGACTCAGACTTTATGTCTGATATAGATGATTGAAAGTCGACATCTGAAAGTCTGTTCATTTGCAATGGTGGTGCAGTTAGCTGAAGAGTTCAAGCAGACGGTGATTGCTGATTCCACCATGGAGGCAGAGTAAATTGCTACATCGGAAGCTACGAAGGAGGCATTCTGGTATAAGAAGTTTGCCGCAGAGCTTGGAGTGATGTCATCGGATGCCATCCCTCTTTACTGCGATAATAATGATGCCATAGCCCTAGCTAAGGAGCCAAGGTCTCATCAGAAGTCCAAGCATATCGAGCGATGATTCCATCTGATCCGTGATTACCTCGATAAAGATTATGTCAAGGTTAAGAGAGTCGACTCCACAGACAATGTGGTAGATCTACTGACAAAGCTATTAGACCAGCAGAAGATCGAAGCCCATCTTGAGAAGATGGGACTTAGATATGTAGCCAATTGACATTAGGTCAAGTGGGAGTTTGTTAGATGTGTGCCCTGGATGCCAGATTGGCTGACACATTCCTGTACAAATGTAAAAAAAAATTTATAATTTTGACTATAAATAAATAAAAAAGATTATTCTACTATCATATTGTGTACATTATGTCTGTGATACATCCTTTGAGTTAGTAGGAATGTTAATTCATATTTTCAAGAGTTGAAAATTTAAGGCATAAATTTACATAACTAACTCATAAATAGCTCCTGACCATAGGATCATCACGAGGATGGTGATTGATCCGGAAGGTTGGTGTATGATTGCTTTCTTAGGGTAGATATGTCTTGAGTCTGTGGTGTAGAGACATCAGAACAAGAGTACAGGTATTCGTTGAGAACGAGAGTACTGAGCGTGACCACCTCGAGCAGTCATAAGGAAGTCTACCTTCTCGTCGCTGACTAGCTCGATGCTGCAGCTGTGTGTCTAGTTCTTTGACCTGAGGTGCATCGACAGTTTACCTTGAGTGTGTTATAGTTTGACTACACCATAACTCGATCTCCTAGCCATTCAAAACCCTGAGGTGTATGTTGGCTGTAGCATATTCATTGTAGGAACCAGATTGCATCAAGATGGGATCTATCAACCTCGATAGATGAGAGAAGTAGTCCTATGATGATTGAAAGATTGAGTCCTTAAGCCCATGGCCATGGCAGAGTGAAATAATGAAAAAAAGTTTTTTATTAAGGTTTCACATCGGACTTGAATCGATTGATTGATTCATATGACTGATGTTGGGTTTGACGAGTTCACCTTAATCCTAATTCAGTCGAGACTCATGATAGAGGAATTCAATCACACAGGCAGCTGCACCAAGAGGTTCGTCTTCATTTCTGATGGATTGTCACCATATACTGTTAGGTGTCACTGATGAATTTTGGGAGCAATAGAATGATCTTGATGATCGATCATTCTAATTGTCTGAATCGGAAGAATTTTGGTCCATCGAAAAGTGTTTCGATGATGTTGATGATGAGATCACAACATATCTCATTACCATACAGAAATGAACCTAACTTGATCACACAAACAAGAGTTAGGGTCTGGATGTCATCAATTGAGCTAGCCCAGTTCGATTGATTTGGATTAGATCCAATTAGGTTCAAGAAAATCATGCTAGCACACGATTGAACCTAACTTTCTCCTCGTGCAATCTTTTTCATCTCGACTGAGCCAAATGTGATTTGACTCACCCAGAGAACCTTACGAAGCTTTCTCTCAATCTGACTGGAGCCAGTTCAGTTTAGAAAAGCCTTGTCTTATTCATGAGATAAATTTAAGACAACACCTGCTAATTCCTGTCACCTGCCATTTCTATTTTAGGACATCGGTCAAACGTTGACTTATAGATCTTAAACTGAAGGCCACTTGCCAAGAGGTTATTGGAGAGTTTTTATGGAGTTTCCACCTACTAAATTAGGCCTCAAAGTGAGTGCTACAATCAGATTGGGCGTGCGTCCCAAGTGGATAAGGATAGAGTCCCATGAGATGTGGACTCTGATCCCTTGATCGACTTGGACTGTGGGGTGCCAATCTCACTGTGCTTTTCCAGTGTTGGCACCAACAGTGGTGAAAATTGAAGAGATTCTTATCTGATATGATCAGATGATATTACTCTACCAACCAAAATTTTTTTAGAATTCATTAAAATTTTTTGATTGATCGAATGATGTGGCACTGCATGGCACAGCAGGGTCTATTTAAACCCTGTCTGGGCCTAGGATTATGTGATTCTACTCAATACCCAGAAAAAATGAGATTTCCCTCCACTTCTCCACATCCCCTCTGCTCCTCTCTCTCCCCTCTTCATGTCCAAGAAGTTGGACATCCATCTGGTGCTTGTCCAAGGCGTGGTGGCTCTCTGAACAGAAGGTTGCAGGAATTTGTCGAGAAGCTGCTGCTCTAGCTTCAGAAGATCTTTTGAAGATCTTGCATATCAGATCTAGATCTAATTTTTGGTACAAAGATTTACGAAGAGAAGATGATCTGGATCGTACTTGAGTGAATACTGGTAGAGGCCAGGCGACTACGTGGCTATTTTAGAACCTCGAGCATTGCTGCAATCATCTACGGGGTAATCTAGTTATCCTAAAGATATTTCTCTATTCTTCAAGTTATAGATTTAATTTTAGATTAAATATTAGATAATAAAAATTAGATCTAATAGATCTTAGATCTGAAATATCGTAGGATAATTTTTTTTAAAAAAATATTCCTCTCCAGATCTCATTAGATCTAGAAGATCCTACAGGAAAAAGCCCATTTTTTCCTTCAACAGGGTGGCATCTCGGGGTTCTGAATCATTCAAAAAAATCCTAATCTCTTCTTTCATACACAAGTCTCCCCTCTTGTCTAATTATTTTCTTCCTTTCTTTATTAGGATAAGTCCTAAAATAGTAAGGATAAGCTCGATTTTAGGTCAAAGGCCTAGGAAGAGATTTAGGAAAGACAAAGAGACAAAAAAGGTAGAGATAGGAAGGCTAGGAAGAGAGGAAGGAAGCCCTAAAGTTCTACTGTCTAAAGTTTTTGAAGGAAAAATTCAGAGGGAGAAACCATCTTAAGGAGTTAGTGTCTTGATCAAAGCCTTGTGTGGATTACCATTAGAGGACGAACATGTGGGCACCTGGTGGAGGTTCTGTCAGAGTTTTGGAATAAGCACTACAGGTATTCCTCTATACCTTCAATTATGTTATGAAAATATTTTATATGATTGTTAATTATCAAGGAGGTCCTAGCATAGGGTTTAATATTTAAGATTTTTTAGTTTAAATTTTTGAAATTCGTGCTTCCATGTACGATCATAATCCTACATTGAATATGGTTGCTTTGTGGTTAGGTTTAGTCCATGCCAATTAAATCAGTTATGTGATGATTGATTAGATGAGACCTGAATTAAACCTCTCCATAAATATTAAGTCTAGCAGTCTTCCATCATTGTAGATGTACGGGCGTGCTACTGATGTTGATTGTTCTCGACTAGTTACAGTGGTTCAATTACACTGAAAACATGCAACTACTTTATTAGCAAAGAGTTGCTTTAGAGTAAAGATGGGATTGGGCTCAATATCTATTAGGTGAGGAACCTAATGATGGCTTTATACTTGCTTGTGAATAGTGGGTCAAGCTTAACTAAGAAGTGTGGTCAATATCTATCAAGTGAGCCCACATAACTTAGAGATCAAGTGTGGTTAATATCTATCAGGTGAGTCCACATAACTTAGAGATCAAGTCGCTGTAACTTGCTTAAAAAAGTATCTGGATAAAGAGATATCACGCATCGATGTGCATGTTACCAATATCTATCAGATGAGATGTAAGGCATAGATGGGATCACAGCACCACTAGAAATCTTTTTGTCGCATTAGGATTTTTGTCTCTTCACTCGGTGAATGTAGGGATCCAGAAAAATAGTGAGAGTCTATTTGCTTCTTAAAGTCCATAAAACAAATATAAGTTTAAGTATAAATATCTAACTTGAATCTCTACTCTCACAATTGAATCATGTCAGCTCCAAATCCTTTAACCCATATCCTTGAGTCTAATCATTTGATCGAAATCAATTTCAAAGACTGACTTAGAAACCTCAAGATTTTCTAAATATCAAAGAAAATAGGATATGTACTTGACCATGGTCCCCAGCCTTACCAAGCCATCCCAATGCGGAGGAGAGAGTAGCACTTGATAAATGAATGGATGATGATAGTCGGGTTAAGTGCTATGTGCTGACTTTCATGTTAAATGAGTTGCAGAGCCAACAAAAGCACATGCCTACTGTCAGGGCGATGATCACTCACCTACAAGAGTTGTATGATGAACAGAGCTGGACTGTGCATTTTGAATTGTCCAAAAGACTTTTCAATATGAAAATACGTGAAGCATAGTCGGTCCACGAACATTGTTTGACAATTATCAAGGATTTAGAGAAGCTTGAGAAGCTCAGACTAAAATGCTGAAGAAATTGCAAGTGGATTTGATCCTGTAATCCCTTATAAGTTTATATAGTTAATTTATTATAAATTTTTATATGAATAAGTTGGACTGTATCCTATCCAAACTAGTCAACATGTTGGTCACTACTGAGAAAATCTTGAAAAGTTCAAGGGGAACTATTCTTACTATGGAGAGGACTTCTTCATTTAAGAGAAAGTTTGGTTGAAAAAAAAAAATAAGCCTATGAAGAAATAGAAAAAGAAGAACAAGCCGAAGAAGGACACTTCGAAAAAGACTGTAGAAAAGAAAAAATATTTTCACTGTAACACTGATAGCCATTGGAGGAGAAATTATCCGCTCTACCTGAAAAGCCTGAGGACTAATAAGGGTAATGCACCTTTTGAAGGTATGCTCACAATTGAATCTCACCTAATGATTTTCTCTACTTCTAGTTGGGTATTGAACTCTAGTTCAAGTGCTCATATATGTACTTTAATACAGATTTTAATAGAAAGTAGAAGATTGAGGCAAGGTGAGATGATCCTTTGGATCGACAATGAAGCAAAGGTTGCTGCAGAAACTATTGATACCTATCCTCTTTAATTACCATCAAATTTTAGATTAGATTTAAAAAATTATTATTTTATATCTGTAGCTAGTTAAAATTTGATTTTTGTATCTATAGTAGCATAGGATGGATTTGATTTTTATTTTAATAAAGACTATTATTCTATTTATTTATAAAATAAACTGGTTGCACGTGGTTAATAGTTTTTATCACTTGCATGTTGATACAAATGTGAAAATAAATGAGCAAGTAGAGAGTGCCGTAGGTCATAAAAGATCCAGAGATGATGTTAACCACAAGTATATGTGGTACCTTAGGCTTGGACATATTGGAGAGGATATGATAAACAAACTAGAGAAGGATGAGATCTTTGGCTCTTTTAATTTTGAGTCATATCCAATTTGTGAATCTTATCTTCGAGAAAAAATGATCAAGTTATTCTTTTAGGACATAGGAAAAAAGCCACTAAGATATTTGCCCTGGTACATATCGACATGTGTGGTCCATTTGATGTACAGGCTAGGAGTAGTTATCACTACTTCATAATCTTTATCGATGATTTTTTATGATATGGATATATATTTCTGATGAGGAACAAGTCTGAAGCTTTTGAAAAATTCAAAGAATTCAGAAATGAAGTAGAGAAACAAACAGAAAAACTCCTTGAGATTCTTTGATTTGATCAAGGAGAAAAATATCTTAACAAAAAAATTTTGTATTATCTTAAGAACAGCGGCATAGTCTCACAATAGACTCTTCTTAGTACATCTCAACTCAACAGAGTATTTGAAAGAAAAAATAAGACTCTATTGGATATAATCCGATCCATGATGAGCCTTACTGACTTATCCTTATATCTTTAGGGACATACCTTATTGATGGTAATTTATTTGTTAAACAGGATTCTTTTTAAATCCATTTCTACTACACCATATGAGATATGGCATAGTAAGAAGTCGAGTCTGGGTCACCTTAAAATTTGGGGATATCCAGCTTATGTCAAAAGACAGATGGCTGATAAGTTAGAGGATAGATCTATGATGGCTCGATTCATAGGATATCCTAAAGAATCAATAGGATACTACTTTTACTTTTTAGATGATCACAGTATGATTGTGAGTCATCACATCACGTTCTTAAAAAAATAGTTCATCTAGGATAGTGACAGTGGAAGGTTAATTGAGTTCAAAGTCTCTGAAAACAACAAGCTATAGATCCTTAGGAACCCATTAATAATGAGCCAGTAATTATTGTTCCTCCACCACCTCATAGATCTAGTGGGATCTCCTGTCCTCCTAAAAGATGCATAGGTATGCTTATATAGGATGTAGAAAAAGTATTCCTTATAGGAGATAAGGGTCATGAAGATGATCCTAATATCTTTGATGAGGTGATGTCTGACATCGACTTTAAGAAATTGTTAGATGCTATAAAGTCAGAAATTGATTTAATGTACTCGAATCAAGTTTAGACTTTAGTAGATCGACTAGAGGGTATAGTACCCATTGGGTGTAAATAGATCTACAAAAAAAAAATAAGTGCAGATAGTAAGGTGGAGACCTATAGAGCTAGGCTCATGGTAAAAGGTTATAATCAGTGTAAAGGTATTGACTATCAGGATATCTTTTTGCCTGTAGCCATACTTAAATCCATCCGCACTCTACTTATTATTGCAGCTTATTATGATTATGAAATCTGGCTGATGGATATGAAAACTACTTTCCTAGATGAATATCTTGAGAAAGATATCTATATGAAGCAGCTTTTGGATTTTACTTTCAGTGATGGAGATCACAAAATCTGCAAGCTGTAAAGATCCATATACAGATTAAAGTAAGCTTCTCAGA
Organism: Elaeis guineensis; assembly: GCF_000442705.2. Taxonomy (NCBI): domain Eukaryota; kingdom Viridiplantae; phylum Streptophyta; class Magnoliopsida; order Arecales; family Arecaceae; genus Elaeis; species Elaeis guineensis. The sequence continues at coordinate 36,096,704 of NC_026000.2, read as the reverse complement.
GTTGGAACCTTCATTTTGATGATGTGATCGAATCATTTGATTTTATCTAAAATAAGGAAAATCTTGTGTGTACAAAAGAATCGATAGGAGCACTGTTATATTTCATGTACTGTACGTGGATGATATCCTCTTTATTGAAAATAATATTCTCATGTTGACCTCAGTCAAAAGATGGTTGTCTAAAAAAAGTCTTTATGAAAGATCTAGGAGAAGTATATAGATCTATAGGGATAGATTTAAGAGGATGCTAGCTCATCATAAAAGTTGTACATAGAAAAAGTGCTGAAAAGATTTAGCATGAAAAACTCTAAAAAGGGATTTCTGCCTCTTAGGCATGGTATTTATTTTTTCAAGAAGATGTGTCCAACTACATTTGAGGAAATTCAGCGTATAAGTAGAATTTCTTATGCTTCAACTATAGAGAGCCTCAAATATGCTATGCTATGTACTCGATCTGATATTGTCTTGCTATGAGTGTCACGAGTAGATATCAGTTAAATCCAGATGAGGAGCACTCGATAGCTGTGAAGAACATCCTTAAGTGCTTGAGAAGAACTAAGAATTTATTCTTGATCTTTGGAGAAGGATCTGAGTTATAGGTTAGGGATATACTGATTCAGACTTCATATCTAATTTTGATGATAGAAAATCTACATCAGGCTATGTGTTCGTATGTAATAGTAGCACAGTTAGCTGAAAGAGTTCCAAGCAACCCATCATAGAAGATTTAACAAAGAAAGTTGAGTATGTCGCTTCTTCGGATGCTATAAAAGAAGGCTTTTGGTTTAAAAAATTTGTTGCAGAGCTTGGTATAATGACATCGGATGCCATACCATTGTACTGCTACAATAATGATGCCATAGCACTTACTAAGGAGCTCAGGTCTTATCAGAAATCCAAGTACATCGAGTGGTGATTTCACATCATACATGACTATCTCGAGAAGAAGTATCTCGAGATATGAAGAGTAGACTTTACAGACAACATGGCAGATCCACTGATAAAGTAGTTAAGTCAGTCAAAGATTAAAGTCTACCTTGAGAAAATGGAACTTAGATTAGTGACCAATTGATTTTAATCAAAGTGGAAGATTGTTAGATGTATATCATAGAAGCTAATATGACAGACACATTATAATATTCTAGGACATAAATTTATACTTAAAATATTGAATTGATTAATAAAAAGATAGTTTTATTTTTTATTCAAATATGATATGTCCTTGAATCATCCAAAAAATTAATACTTAAGATACATATTCTTAAAGAGTTGAGAATTAGAGGCACGTATAATTAATTTCTAAAATTATTTTCGATCATAGGATCATCATGGGAATGATAATCGATTCGGATAGATTGATGCACTAATCACTTCCTTCAAGATAGGTGAGACTCTAGTCTATAGTATAGAGACATTGAGTGAAAAGTGCAGATGGTTGTTAGAGAATAACTAGCACTGAGCGTGACCATATGAGAGATCACATGAATTTCTATTCAATCGTCAGTGATCATCTCGATGCTGTAGTTGTGTGAATGGTCTTTTGAGCTGTGGTGCCATTGTTGCTCATAATGAGGTTGCTGAAATTTGACTACACAAAATATTACCTCTAGCCATATGAGTCTTTATAGTATATGTTGGCCACAGTTGGTCCACTGTAGAAGCAGAGTACACATCTAGATGGGATTTATTAACCTTGATAGAAAGGAGTAGTTCTATGAGATTTAAGAGGTAGAGTCCTTAAGTCTGTGGCCACAGTAGTGTGATTGATGGAAAAGAGTTTCTATGAGAATTACAATTGGACTTGAGCTAATTGGATCTATCATATGGTCGATGTGGAGGTTTCGTAATTTATCCTATTCTGCCATCTGGTCGGGACTCACGATAGAAGGACTGAATCATATGCTAACTATACCTGAAGGTTCATATTTGGTTCTGTTGGGTTGTCACTACATACTATTAGGTGTCACTGGAGGATTGTGAGAGCTCACTAGGATTATTCTGGATCAATGATCCTTATTGAGTAAGAGTGAAATTATTGCGATCCATTGAAAAGAGTTAAATAATACTACGATAGAGATTAAGATATATCTCACTACCAAATAAAATTGAACCTATAGGGTTACACAAATAAGAAAACTAATTTGGATTGACCAATAAGACTTGTAAAGTTCTAATTGGATTAGGATTTACAGAAATCCTATTGGGTTTAGAAAAACCTTGCTAGCACATGGTTAAACCCAATTCCTCTTTGGACATGGATTTGTTATTTAATAAAGATTATACCAAGTTAGTTATATGCATTAAACCTACTCCAAATTGGATTTGAACTTGGATTCTAGGGGCTCAATTGTTGAGCGCTAATATACTTTGGATCAAGCCTTGATTGCTCCATTTGATTTGATCAAATTGGATGCACCAGCTTATGGATAAGAAAGAGAGGGAACACCCCTAAAATCTAATTTTGGGCGTGGGCTATTGGGTAGCAAGACAAGGCGTATGCCCATCTCCTTATGGCATGAGAATTTCTTGAGGGCACCAATAGTTGTCACCTCCTCCCTTTTCTTACATGATAAGGAGTGCTGAGGGTTTGTAAGGAAAAATCCTAATGAGATTAGGACTCTTCTTTCGATCAATATTGGAGTTTGGTTTGGACTCCAATTAAACCCCTGTATAAGAGGACCCCCTCTTGCCCTTTAGGTAGAACAACCAAGCCTTCAATAGAAGCCCTCCAGGCCTCCAGCCTCCCCTCTCTCCCTCTCTTTCTCCTATACCCAAGAGTTAGGGCGCCCAAGCTTCTACACACCCAAGTAGTTAAGGCATTTCATCTTCTCCACGCCATACTTCTTAGTGGTTGATTGTTCTACATCAAGAAGATTCAAGGAAGAAGAAAAGACTGATCAAAGAGTTGATCAAGAATATCCAAAAGTTAATCAAAGGTTGATCAATTACATGTAAAGAAGAAGAGGAGCAATTCAAGTTGTTTCTAAGTGGATATCTATAGAGGCCGGATGCTTGTTTGGTTACGACAAGAATCTCATCATCTTCTAGATGCAGATCTAAAAAAGAAGAAGAAAAAAATAAAATAGATATACAATTTGATCACACATTTTAATTTTAGATTAAAAATCAGATTATATTATTTTCAGCATGTGAACTAGTTCCTTAGGTACTTTGATCTATACATATTCTTGATTAAAATTATTTTAATCTATTATTCCATTGTGTGTTTCCAAAGAGTTTTGAAATGTACATGCACCTGCACCTATAAAACCCAACAATTAATATAAATATTAATATATTAAGATAAACATTATATTAATATTAATAAAACTCTTATATTAGTATAAATATTTAAATAATATTCAAATATAATAAATATTATAATATTAATATTGATATTATATTCATATAAATATTATGATAATATTAATATTATATTATATTATTATTCAATATTTCATCTTAACCATCTATTGATATTTTATAAAATCTTTGCCATAGATCTTAAAAGGATATTTTGAGAAAGAAAAAAATACCACCACTTTCTATTCTATAGAAAGTGTCAAAACTTACCTCTCCTGAGGATTTTTATTTCTAATAAAATATGAGAAGTGACTTCTCTTGGAAAAAACTTTTTTTACTCTTTCTTCTCTTAAAACTCCGACTAAACAAGGGACCCCCTCTTCACTTCCCAGAAACTACCTCTTCTTCTCTTCACTTTCCGTCAACCAAACGAGTCCTAAGAGATGGCTTGTCATTTTCTGCTCATCTTCACATAGAATGCATGTGCCCATAGTTTTCCGCCCCTTTTTTTTCATATTTTTTGTTGTTAAAATCTTGTTATTATAAACCAATCAATTGAATACTTCTACCTTGTTTGGCAAGGGCATCTTCGAATTTACTTTGGGAAAGCTTGAGATGATCCCTCCATGATTATAGAATCTGTAGTAACTTTTTATTGTAAACTAATTTTCTTGAACTCCCCTATTTGCATTCGATCTTATCTTCCTCCTCGCTGATTGCTCATTCATCTAGTAATCTTGTTAAACATTGTAGCTTTTCGGTGCCTCTCTAGTTTGGCACCATACTTATATAGGAAAAATCATCTTATAGTAAAAAGTATATTAGAGTTTCATGGTTTCATGCATGCAAAAATTTTCAAAATAAGTACATAGCAAAAATTTAAAAATTCAGATTAAATCTAATTTAATCTAAGCATGCATAAGATCAAATCTTAAAATCATAAATAGGATTTACATATGTAAGATAGGATTCAGATATAGAAATCAAATAGAAAAAAATAAATAAACTTCATACTTTGGCACGAGTTGATCTTCACTATGAACTGATGATCTTGGATGTCTTTCGAAGATCCCTTGAAACTGCACAAGTGTCCGACCTCTATGAGAATTTACATGAGGTTCGATCTGATCAGAAGCTTTTTTATCTCATCGGAGTGTTAGCTCCTCTACAGAGATCGCATCTTGATGGTTAAAAATCTTCTTTTTTCTCAAGACACTCTTAGAGAAGAAGAAGAAAAAGGAGGAAGATGATCTCTACGTTAGAGTGCTGGGATGTGCAAGAATTTCATGCATGCATTTTAAAAATTTTTCAGTAAAAGAAGACTAGATTAGATTATTTAATCTATAAATATATGCATAATATCTAATCTTAAAACTCCTACAAATGGATCGATAAAATAAATTTATATACATAAAAATCTGAATCTAAAATGACAAGTATGTGAAACAAAAATAATATTTAGTAATAGATCTAATCTACTACTTCTAAGGTTCTGAACCTAATACCTAAGCATGGATAGTCGAACTCCATGATCAAAAATGTATATTTGAAAGTCCTCTCTGATCGCTCACAGCTGCATAAGCAACCGACCTCTATGGATGGTCCACACAAAGCCCCTCGAACCGATCAGCCCTCCACGGGAGTGCTAGCTCGTGCAATCAGCTTCTGATGGCAGATTTGACTTGATCTCCTTCTTTGATTGCCTCGTCAGACCTTTTTGATGTCGAAGATGGATCAGAGGAGGATGATGGATGGTGAAGAAAAAATCAGATGAAGACTCTCTTCTCTTTGATTTTTCTCTCATCCAAAAACTTAGAACAGTTCTAGATCTCTCACCCGAGAAGAGAACGGTCTCCTCTTTTGTTCATGCCAAAGAAGAATGAAACCCACCCAAAGCTCATATCCCAAAGAAGGATTTTTTCCCCACTTTCTCTTTGGTATCTCACAGTGAAAAGCTTTCTTAGTTTGGCACACAAAAATATGATCTTTTTTATGATTGTCACACAAACTAGATAAGATAGGATAAGGACTGGAGTTTGTTGCAATTCAAATCATTTTGAATTTTAATTTAACTCTAACTTTTTTTCATCCTTATCTAACTTAAAGTGAGACTTATCAAAAAAAATTAAGAATGAAAATCAATTAGGAAGACTTCTTTTTCTCATACACAATGGGCATCTTCAGAAACTGCCAATGTGTGAAGGGATATGGATAAGATTTTAAGTTAAAATTCAAATCAATTTGAATTCAAATCAAAATCAACCAATTCCTATCCTTAATGGATGACAAAAGAAGGGTTATTTTTTGATTTTTTAATATAAAAACTAATTTTGTGTGGGGAGAAAAGACATGAGAAAATTTAGGTGGCGCAAGGGATAGAGTCCTATTCATTTGGGACTAGGGCTTAACCAATTGGATTTCTTTCAAACCCAATCCAATTAGATCCAAATAAAATATAGTGAACCTAATCTAATTAAGCTCCTATAACTTCAATTAAATTTGATTAAATTAATAAATTAATTGAGTCATAGACTCGATCAAATCAGGATCATTGCTTCCTGATCGATTAGGTCATCTTATAACCTAATCAGACCTGACTTGATTAAATCCAATTCAATCATACTTGATCTAGACTTTAATGCTCAATCAAATTGAACTAATTAGTGATCTAATCACTAATAAATCTTTCATTAATAATAAAATCCAAGTCTAGTGGGACTCTTCTCTAGAGTCTCCGTCCAGTGAGACTCTTCACCAGAGTCTCCATTCACTAAGACTCTTTAGATTAGCCATGTGATTGAAGAAGAACTTCTAATGTGTGTGACCCCATAAATTCGAACCTAAGCCGATAGCACAAGAACTGATTCCTGTATCAATCAGAGTAACCATCTAGCAATAGTATCCGACGTCCGGATAGGTCGAATGTATGTAAAGCAATACTCAAGAACCTATTTGGATATAGTTACCGTATAATTTATCCCTTTGACTTTTGATGCTAGGATGACTTAGAGTTTAAACTATCAACTCTTAATAGTACATCCATTATGTGTCTCAACCTGATAAATCTTATGACTCCTCACAAGGATTGCCCTGGCCAAGGTCTTACTAAATTGAAATACAAAGCATTCTCTCCAATCTCTTGGAGTAGTCAATTTCATCTTGACTCACGCACCGACTTCACAAGTACTTGACTATGCCCAGAAATCTTTCGATCCTGAATTAAAAATTCAGGTAGTCCGGCACCAAAGCACAGTGAGTTACTTACAAGTCACCGTGGTGATCTCAGGTCGGAGGAATATTTATACCCATATCCTTTCAGAGTGACTCTTGACAGTAGAGTACTCCAAAGTTGATCACGTTCAGTGAAATATACTCCTATATTTCATCTGTATGCTATATCAGCATCTCCATGCTCCTTGGTTAAGAGGCCAACCAACTTATATGACACACAACGACCTGCACTTGATATGTCTATCATCCTAGTAATAGCATATCATTTGATCGCGAACTCATTTAAGGACTAAACGATAAATCCTCCTTTATCGATTTAAAATAGTTCTAAGGATTCATCATAATATAGATGTTCGATGTAGAAGATGTACAAGCTTATGATAAAAATTATCAAATAAATATTTTATTAATTAATTCATATACAATTACATCAAATAGCACAACCATCAATAGACTGACGATTGGCTTTGGGACATATTTCTCAACAACTCCCACTTATACTAAAGCCAATCGGTACTGTATCGTATACCCATCTTTATTTTGTGATCTTCGAACTCCTTTACCATAAGTGCTTTAGTTAATGGGTCGGTCAGATTATCCTTTCCATCAATCTTCTGAAGGTCGATGTCACCTCGATCCATGATCTCTCAAATAAGGTGGTAGCGACGCAGAATATGCTTTGTCCGCTGATGTGCCTTCGGCTCCTTTGCCTTAGCTATGGCTCCAATACTATCGCAATAAAGTAGAACTGAACCATCGATGGAGGGTGCCACTCCAAGCTCGGTGATGAACTTCCTCAGCCATACAACTTTCTTTGTAGCATCGGATGCTGCGATGTACTCCGCCTTGCAAATAGAATCGACTATGGTATGCTACTTGAAATTTTTTTAGCAGATAGTTCCACCATTTAGAGTAAAGATGCATCCTGATACACTTTTACTATCGTCACGATCTGACTGAAAACTGAAATCAGTGTATCCCATGAGTTTTAAGTTAGATTCTCCATAAATGAGCCACTGGTCCTTAGTATTTCTCAAATGCTTAAGGATGGTTTTTGCAACCTTCCAATGGTTCTTACCTAGATCTGATTGGTATATGCTCACTACTCCTAATGAGTATGCACATCCGATCTTGTACATGTCATGGTATACATTATAAAATCCACTATCGAGGTATATGAAATTCTACTCATACGCTCTCTCTCTTGAGAGGTTGTCGGACAATCCTTCTTCGAGAGAGAAATTTTATGGTCTATCAGAAGATAGTTTTTTTTGAAATTTTTTATGCTGAACCGTTTCAGCATGGTATCTATGTACGTTGATTGAGAGAGTCCGAGCAGCCTCTTACATCTATCTCTAAATATCTTCATCCCTAGGATGTAGGTTGTTTCTCCCAGATCCTTCATGGAGAATTGTGACGATAGCCACACTTTTATTCTCTATAATACGGGGACATCATTCTCGATTAAGAGAATATCATCCATATACAAAATAAGAAATATAATTACTGAACCATTAGCCCACTTATATATACAGGATTTCTCTCCATTCTTAACGAAGCCATACGTTCTGATCACCTTATTAAAACATATATTCCAACTTCGAGATACTTGCTTCAATCCATAAATAGATCTTTGAAGCTTGCACACTTTGGACTCATCTGTAGATGTGAACCCTTCAGGTTGCATCATATACATCTCTTCATTCAGCTCTCTATTTAAAAAAGTTATCTTCACATCTATTTGCCAAACTTCATAGTCCAGGTATGCCGCTATCGCAAGCATGATCCGAATGGATTTGAGCATTGCCATAGGAGAGAATGTCTCATCATAGTCAATACTATAATGTTGATGATACCTCTTGGCAATCAGACGGGCTTTATAGATTTCAACCTTCCCATCTGCGCCCCTTTTCCTTTTGAAGATCTACTTACACCCTACGAATTTTACTCCTTCAGGTGGATCAACCAATGTCCACACATTACTGATCTTCATAGACTTCATTTCAGATTTTATGGCTTCAAGCCATTTCTCAGAGTCGGACCTCTGCATCGCATCCATATAGATGACTGGTCCTCATTGTTCTTATCGAGCTTAACAGAATCTTCATCTCGGATCAAGAAACTTAGGTATCTATCCGACTGATGTGGTACTCTACTGAATCGCCTTAAGGATGTTTGTATATCAGGCTCCAGATTTGATCTTATCAAATCTGATTTAAATTTAGTTATTTGTCAATTCTTTTACCTGTCGAACTTCGTCAAGCTCGACTTTAGAGGCACTTGTTCCTTCACTAAGAAATTCTTTTTCCAAAAAGTATGTCTTAATGCTGACAAATATCTTTTGTTCAGTAGAAAGGTAAAAGTAGTATCCCCTCATTTCCTTGGGGTATGCTATCGATTTGTAATCGTTTGACATAAGCCAGGCATCCCCATACCTTAAGGTAAGTGAGGTTCGACCTACATCCTGACCATATCTCATATGGTGTTTTACTAACTGACTTACTTGAAATATTATTGAGTACAAAATAGGATGTCCAAGTGCATATCCCCAAAAGAAGATCGCCAGACTTGTAACCCCATCATGGACCGAACCATATCCAACAAGGTTCAATTCCTTCTTTCTGAGATACCATTATGCTGTGGTGTTCCTGAAGAAGTTCATTATGAGAGAATCCTATTTTCTTCAAGATATGTCAGAAATTTACTAGAAAGATATTCACCCCCTCGGTCAGATCAAAGAGAATTAATATATTTTTCAGTTTATTTTTCTACTTCATTACGAAATTGTTTGAACATTTCAAATGATTCGAATTTATGTTTCATCAAGTAGACATACCCATACCTAGATAGGTCGTCTGTGAATGTAAAGAAATAGCTATACCCTCCTCTGGCACTAATGTTCATAGGTCCACAAACATCATTATGTATTGGACCTAAAATTTTACTAGCTCGTTTACCTTTTTTCAGTAAAAGATAACTTAGTCATCTTTTCAAGAAGACAAGACTCACAGGTCGGTAATGATTTAAATCATTGATATTGAGGATATCCTCTTGTGCTCACCTGTTTATCCTACTTTTGTTAATATGACTAAGCCTGCAATGCCAAAGATAGGCATCTGTGATATTATCTAACTTTGAATGTTTATTTGGAGTGCATATTACACTCATAGGTGTTGGAATGCGTAGGTGATTTCATGTATGTATTTCGAAATTTTTTTAAAAAATTACAGTAGAAGATAACTAGATTAATCAAATTAATTTAATATGTATATGATCTAATCATCAAATTAATCTACTCTAAGATTTATGATATATTATGTTGTATATAAAATCTGAAATAATCCAAAGATAAAATCAGCATGCATGCATGTGAGCAGTAGATCACATCTACTTCTAATCTGAGTTCAGAACTCCATACCTGATTGCGGGTTGATGATCCTTGCTACTAAGAGACATGATGGAGAGGATCCTTGCTAGTTGCTCATAGCCGCACATGCATCCAACCTCTACAAAAAATTCACTTGAAGCTCCAATCTGATCGGTCTTTTCGAGAGTGCTAGCTCACGTGAAGACCTTCTTCTTGACTTATCTAGATTTTTTCTTCAAATATTTGGAGCCTTTTCAGAGGTTGAAAATGAACTTCTAGAAGATATGAAGAGGTAAAAAAAAGATGAAGAAGAAAATAATTTTTTTCTAATTTATTTCCTCTTTCCAAACCCTTAGAACCAAAAATCTAAAATTCAAATTTTTGCGCACACCCCAAGAGAGAGGACCCTCTTCTCTATTTTTTACACCATGAACCAAGCCCAAACTTTTCTCACATGAAGAGCTCTCTTCTGATATCTTACACATATAAAAGAAACCATAAAAACCCCTTTTATAGGCATGTAAGGAGATAGGGTGAAGAGTCTTAGTGATCTTGGACTCTTATAGGATTCTACCTTCCTTCATAATTTTATATCCCAAAATATATCAAAAAAAAATATGAGATAATCTTTCCATATTTTTTTATGGTAAATAAGTTCTCTACCTAATTTTTCATAAAAAATCTCTTCAAAATATCACACATATAAGGAGAAAAAAATTTATTGGCATGGAGAGGTTGATCTGGATGAGAACAGATTCTCCTAATAAAAAATATTTTAAAATCTAATTTTAAAATTTTTATTTTATTAAAACTAAATAAAATTTGGATGTGAGATAGATAAGGGAATGAACTCTTTGGTGTGAAAAAATCTCATACAAAAAAAATTTGTGTGTGGAGATACATGGCATGCAATCTAGGTTGGCGCAGGGAGAAGAGTCCTATTCCAATAAGGACTCTAAGTTTTTTAATTTGAATCCAAACCAAATCACATCTGGTTTAGCCCAAATAAAATATATGAAATTCAATCTAATTAGATTTATAAATTTTAATCAAATTCTAATCAAATTAAAAATTGATTGAACCAAAGTCCTAATCAAATCAAGGACAATTCTCTCTTAGCGATTAGGTTATCTCATAACCTAATCGGGTCAAACCTAATTGAATCTAATTCAATTAGATTTTATTTATTCTTCTTTGCTCAATCAAATTGAGCTAATCAGTAATTTAATTATTAATTAATTCTTTATTAATTTACTAATACTTGATGAATTAATTTATTATAATTTTTGCATAAGGTTAACCATCAATCGAATTGATGATTAAGCTCTTAAATGATTCTTAATTGTTGATCAACCATATGATCAGTCAGAAATTTTTTTTGAGTGTGACTCCATAGGTTCGAATCTAAATCAGTAGTACAAAAATATTTTTCTGAACCAATCGATGTAACCATCTAGCAATGGTGACCCGACATCTAGATAGGTCGAATGAAGATGAAGCAACATTCAAGAACCTATTGGCGTATAGTTACCGTATAATTCATCCTTTTGACCCTAATGCTCAAGGATGACCTAGAATTTAACTGTTAATCCAAGATAAGTCATCTATATTTTATTTCAATCTTTTTCAAATCCATAACATAGATTATTCGGATCCAAATTTTGCTAAATTGAAATACACTGATGCATATCTCTTACTAATTTGAAGGGGTCAATCCCATCTTGACTCACACACCGACTTGACAAGTACTTGACTGTACCTAAAAATTTTTCATCATTGAATTAAAAACTCAATTAGTCAGGCACTAAAGTACAGTGAGTTGCTTGTAAGTCACCATGATGATCTCAGATCGGAGGGACACTTATACCCATACCCTTTGCGAGCTACCCTTGACAGCAAAGTGCTCTGCAGTTGGTCACGTTCAGTGATGATGTACTCCTATATCTCACCTGCATGCCATACCAGTATCTCTATACCATTTGGTTACGAGGACAACCAACGCATATGGCATACAACGACCTACACTTGATATCGCTATCGTCCTAGTAATAGCGTATCATTTGGTCGCGAACCAATTTAAGGACTACGCGATAAATCCTTCTTTATCGATTAATATAGTCCTAAAAATTTTATCACAATATAAGAGTTCGTTAGAAGATATATCCTTATGATGAAAAATATTAAATAATTTTTATTATTTATCAATTTATATATATTTATAATTAGTACAATCGTCACACGATTGACTTTAGGACATATTTTCCAACAACTTCCACTTGGACTAAAGCCAATCAGTATAATATCATATACCCATCTTTAATTTATTATCTTAGAACTCCTAGATACTGAGGCTTTAGTAAATTGGTTGGTCAAGTTCTCCTTTCTGTCGATCTTCTAAAGATTGACGTCACCTTAACAGATTTTTCGAATAAGGTGGTAGCGATGCAAAATGCCTAGTAAGCTAACGGGACTTCGGCTCCTTGGCATAAACTATGGCTCCGGTGCTGTACAATACAGCAGGACCATCATCAGAGGGTACCACTCCTAACTTACTAGTAAACCTATACAATTGCATAGCTTCCTTACAAGCATCGAATGCTGCAATGCATTTTACCTCATAATTTGAATTTAGCTATATTTTTCTGCTTGGAACCTTTCCAATAGATTGCTCCATTATTTAGGATAAGGATGTATTCTGACATGTTCTTGCTATTATTATGTCCAATTGAAAACTGAAGTCATACTCCATAAGTTTTAAGTCAGATTCTCCATAACCGAGTCACCGATCCTTAGTATTTCTCAAATACTTAAGGATGACTTTCCAGTGATTCTCATCCGGATCTTGCAAGTATCCACTCACTATCCTAGTAGTATACTATATCTGGTCTCATACATGGTGTAATGATAGAACAAATTCTACTCATAAACACCCTATGTATGTTGGACTGAAAAAATCCAAGCAACCTTTTAGATCTACCTTTATGGATCTTTATCACTAGGATGAGAGAGATTTTTCTCAAAGTCCTTTATGGAGAATAATAATAACAATGAAATCTTTATTCCCTATAATGTAAGAAATGTTATTCTCGATTAAAAAAATTTCATTCATATACAAAACAAGAAATACACTCATAGAACTATCAACCCATTTGTATTTGTAGGGTTCTTCTTCGTTCTCAACGAAGTCATGCATTTTGATCACTTATCAAAATACATGTTTTAACTTCAAAATATTTAGCATTGCCACAAGAAAAAATATTTCATTATGATCAATATCATAATGTTGACAATATCCTTAGGCAACCAGATGAGCTTTGTAGGTCTCCACCTTCTTGTCTGTGCTATTCTGATCCCATTGAAGATCCACTTATACTCTATGGGCTTTATCCTTCGAGTGAATCAATGAATGTTTATACACCATTGATCTTTATAGACTTCATTTCGGATTCTATGGCTCCAAGTCATTAATCAGAGTCAAATCTCTGCATAGCATCCATGTAGGTGATCAAATTCTTGTTGTTCTTATCGAGTTCAATAGGATCACGTCCTAGGACTAGATACTAAAGTACCTATCTGACGGATGCGGTACTCTACCAGACTTCTTGATGGTACTTTTACAATGGGTTTTGGGTTTGATCTAATCAAATCCGATTCTATAGGTTCACTAGATTGTGTCGATTCTTCTACCTATCAAACTTCATAAGTTTTATATTAAAGATATTAGTACCTTCATCAAGGTACTTCTTTTCTGAAAGAAATACCGAACAACTCTTATTCTTTAGCATGCTAGAAGTTATATCTCCTAGATTCTTTGGGATCACCCGATAGAATAATATATAGAGGACTAAGATCCAAGCTAATCGATCTGTAAATACTTGACATAAAATAAACACTCTCAAACCTTAAGATAAGAGAATATCGTCTTACGTCTAGTCCATATCTCATATGGAGTCCTTGCGACTGATTAGTTCAGAATATAGTTCAGAACATGACAAATAGTCTTAAGAGTATAACCTTTAAAGAAGATTGATAGACTTGCAAACCTTATTATAGATTGAACTATATCTAACAAAGTCGATTCCAATAAGAGAGAATCCTTATTCTCTTCTAGATTTGTCAAAAACTCACTGAAAGGGCATTCTCCTCTTTGGTCTGATCAAAAAATTTCAATATTTTTTTCAGTTTGTTTCTCTACCTTATTATGAAATTATTTGAATATTTTAAATAATCTAAATTTATGGCAAACATATTCGTAGATTCAATACATCAATATATATCAGATTTAGAACATCATTGACTTTGTTCACCTTTTCCAGCAAAAGGTGACTTGGTCATCTTATTAAGGAGATAGAATTAACGGTTGACAATGATTCACAATCATTGACTTTGAGAATTATTTTCTGTTGATCCTATTCTTATTTATATGATCGAGCCTAAATTGTTAAAGATAGACTTTCATAACATTATCTACTTTAGAGAGTTGTTTGATTGTGTATAATACACTAATAGATTGTGACTATTCATAAATATCATTTCTTAGTTTTTCATATCATTTTGACATCATTCATAATGATATCACAAAATTATTAGACAATAGTGACAATCACTAAAATGATATTGTTGAAATTAAAAATAAGCTTAATGATTTTTAAAATCAAAATTAGAACATAACTTCCAACTCCAATATTCAGGAATCTCTTACTGTTTTTAAATTTTCTACTAACCTGAAGTCATTGTAACAATTTATATGAACTTTTGATATATAATAACTAGGTAGTAGTATCACAGATAGAGAAATTATAAGGTGTTATCATATAAGTACCTTGTTCAGCAATCTTTTGTTGATTTCTCTTTTTTAGTCTGTTCGGATTAAAAAAACTCTGCCAGATCAAGTTAACCTTAGACTCTTTCATTAGTTCAAATTCATTAGCCCAAATACGACTCTTTTGTATCTTTTTTTTTTCTAAAAGAATTATTGCTTCACTAAAGATATATCTTCAGAGGTGCGAAAGAACTCCTTCAACATTTGAAGAATTTTCTTCCATTGAGCATCAACAAATTTATAACTAAATTCGTGTTCTTTGCTACTCCCAATAACACCACATGGTGATATGATCATTTGGCCACTTTTGATAAATATCTTTGATCACATCATATGTGTTGGACATGGGAACATCAGGTGCTAGATCTATAATCATATATAGGATCCATTCGTGCTTTAGAACTATTCACAACTTTTGATACTATCTATCGAAGTTGGATCCTATAAATAAGTTACTGTCAAATAGTGAATGTAGCAACAGATATCTATCCATAACTGAAAGAAAAATATAAGACCTCGATGTTTATGAATTGATTAAGCCTAAAGACTTGGACTTTAGTCTAAAGATTCTCCTACTATTTTATTCAAATTGACAGCTTCTATCTCCAATCTGAGAAATTACTTTAATTTCTTAGTGGGTACTAGAATCCACACAGACTGCATGCAAGTTTGAGGATGGCTCGGTCAACCCATATGCATCTATGGATAGGTTCTCAATCAATTATTTTTTAAATATTTTTTAGTAATTAATTTTATCTCAGATTTTATTTCAGTAGGTGATGGACCTCCATTGAAAGTTTTGGTTAGGTCAAACCATTAACATGAACCTACTCAGTATTTTTAGCTAATAAATGATCAGGCCTGAGGATGGCTCGATCAACCCAACCATCATCAGATAGTATAACAAGGTCATCATATGATAAATGATAATTACATCATTCAAAGAGAATACTAGACGGATGGCACCTGCAATATCAATTAGAAATAATAGACCCATTATCATTCACCTTAGTGAGAGGCTATAATCTAGTTATCCCCATAACTAGCTCATTTTATGGATCTAATAATTTAAAAAATTAAAGAATCAATTTAGAGAAGAGATTAGAAGAGATCAATCAGTAAATCACAATCCTCTCACTAACTTCACTAAGTCATTGAATTGGATCAGGGTCATACTAGTTGAAATGGCATCTAGATCAGTCACACTGATCAACCTTAATGGCATGGGTCAACTCGAATCACTTAACAATCTAATCAAGATATAATTCATCAAATTAGCCAGGTAAGTGAGATTGATGGGAGGATTTGCTAAGCTTGTCTTAGACACCATCAAAATAGTCAGATAAATCACCCTCAATTAAAAATCATCGATCGAAATGTCAAACTTATCTTAGACATCAATTGATTAATTAGTTTCGATTTGACCAATCTAATGATTTGGATTCAATCATTAAGCCATAATCAAGGTCCATTTGGTCTAATCAAAGATATGGACTTGACTATCTACAACTATTGCATTGGTTCTAGAGAAATCCTAATTTAATCTAATTCAATATTTGGTTAGATTTAATCAATTTCTTTAGTTAGTCCATTGACTCTTTGATTCTAATCTTAGATCTAACCCAATTAAAAAGACCTGATTTGAGCTAACCTATACCTCCATATTTTATACGAATAACATTAGATCTTTAATTCATAATTCTAGATCTAATCGATTCTATACTTAATTCTCAATTAAGTTCAGCATCAACATGGGTTAAGGTTATGACTTGAAATAATTTTAACCTTTTATTTTATAAATAATTTATAATAAATATTATGTAAAGATTTTTTATTATGAAACTGGGTCGACTCAATTAATATTGAGCCAGCTACATAAGGAGATTGAGTCAACTTAGTTCAAACTAGGTCAGCTCAGTAATTGCGTGAGCATGATTCAAGAGGTTTCAGATCTAAAAAATCTTGCATAATTCTAAAATAAAATCAATCATAATATTTTTAGATCATATCTAAAATTTTTATGATTTAAGATTTTATTTTATCATGATTAAAATAATTTTAATTATATAGATTAGATACCTTATTTTTCATACAACTTTGTATCACATACAACAAACCTAGGGTTTCAAGATCTAAGATTTTACAGAAAAGTAAATTCTTCCTTTCACGTTCTTCTTCATGGGATCTAATCACATGGCACCCCTATACGTCATAAGAGCAGCCTATCGAATGGAAAGAGAGAGCCTTTAAACCCTTCTTGCTCCTATGATCAGACGGCCTGGTGATCTATCCAATCCAAATACTTGCTAATCGGATCATCTAATCTAATCACATATCATATATGCTTGAATTTAGATCTAATCTAAATTATATCAGATCTGATTATAATCTAGATCATATCTAAATTAGATTATAAATATCACATGCATGATATAAAATTAGATTTTATCAATGATCAGCACAAACTAGGACAATCTTTTCACTGTAAGGGGTAAACCCTACAGCAGGATAATCTTATATCAGTTTGTACGATCAACCATCAATTAAATTTAGATCTAAGATATCATATATCAAATCTAAATAAAATTAAATTTTAGATTTAATATGCACATAAATCAAGTCATATAGAATTTGACTCTGATACCACTGTTGGGATGTGTAGGCGATTTCATGCATATATTTCGAAATTTTTTTGAAAAATTATAGTAGAAGATAACTAGATTAATCAAATTAATCTAATATGCATATAATCTAATAATCAAATCAATCTACTCTAAGATTTATAACATGTTATGTTGTATATAAAATCTGAAATAATCCGAAGATAAAATCGCATATATGCATGTGAGCAGTAGATCACATCTACTTCTAATTTGAGTTCAGAACTCCATACCTGATCGTGGGTTGATGATCTTCATTACTGAGAGACATAATGGAGAGGATCTTTTCTTGTTGCTCATAGTCACACATGCATCCGGTCTCTACAAAAAATTCACTCAAAGCCCCGATCTGATCGATCTTCTTAGGAGTGCTAGCTCACGCGAAGACCTTCTTCTTGACTGATCTGGATCCTTTCTTCAAATCTTTAAAATTTTTTTAGAAATTAAAAATAAACTTCTAGAGGATATAAAAAGGTAAAAGAATGATAGAGAAAAAAATATATTTTTTTTTTAATTTATTTCCTCCTCCCAAACCCTTATAACCAAAAATCTGAAATTCAGATTTTTGCACACACCCCAAGAGAGAGGATCCTCCTCTCTATTTTTCACACTATGAACCATGCTCAAACTTTTCTCACATGAAGATCTCTCTTCTGGTATCTCACACATAAAAGAAACTATAAAAGCTCCTTTGATAGGTGTGTAAAGAGGTGGGGTGAAGAATCCTAGTGATCCTAGACTCTTCAGGATTCCACCTCCCTTCACAAATTCACATCCCAAAATATGCCAAAAAAATATGGGACAATCCTTCCCATATTTGCCTATAGTAAATTAGTTCTCTAAATAATATTTCATAAAAAATCTCCTCAAAATGTCACACATATAAGGAGAAAGAAATTTATTGGCATGAAAAAATTGATTTGGATGAGAACAGATTCTTCTGATGAGGAATATTTTGAAATCTAAGTTCAGAACCTTCTTTTTATCAAAACTAAATTAGATTTAGATGTGAGATAGATAAGAAAAAAACTCTTTTGTGTGAAAAAATCTCATACAAAATATTTTTTTATGTGGAGATATATGGTGTACAATCTAAGTTGGCATACGGAGAAGAGTCCTATTCCAATAAGGACTCTAAGTTTCCTTATTTGAATCCAAACCAAATCACATCTGGTTTAGCCCAAATAAAATATATGAAATCTAATCTAATTAAGTTCATAAATTTTTAATCAAATTTTAATAAAATTAAAAATTGATTGAATCAAAGTTCTAATCAAATCAGGGATAATTCTCCCCTAGCGATTAGGTTATCTCATAACCTAATCGGGTCAAACCTAATTGAATCTAATTCAATTAGATTTTGTTTAATCCTCTTTGCTCAATCAAATTGAACTAATTAATAATTTAATTACTAATTAATCATCTATTAATTCACTAATACTTGATGAATTAATTTATTGTAATTTTTGCATAAGATTAACCATCAATCGAATTGACGATTAAGCTCTTAAACGATTCTCAATCATTAATCAGCCACATGATCAGTCAAAAACTTCATTTGAGTGTGATCCCATAGGTTCAAACCTAAGCTGATAGCATAAAAATATCTTCCTGAACCAATCGATGTAACCATCTAGCAATGGTGATCTGACGTCCGGATAGGTCGAATAAAGGTGAAGCAACATTCAAGAACCTATTGGCGTATGGTTACCATATAATTCATTCCTTTGATCTTAATGCTCGAGGATGACCTAGGATATAACTATCAATCCTAGATAAGTCATTCACATTATATTTTAATCTTTTTCAGATCCATAACATGGATTATTCGGGCTTAAGTTTTGCTAAATTGAAATACACTAATGCATATCTCCTACTAATTCAGAGAGATCGATCCCATCTTGACTCATGCACCGACTTGGCAAGTACTTGACTGTACCCAAAAATCTTCTATCATTGAATTGAAAACTCAGTTAGTCTAACATCAAAGTACAGTGAGTTGCTTGCAAATCACCATGGTGATCTCAAATCAGAGGGACACTTATACCCATACTCTTCATGAGCTACCTTTGACAGCAGAGTGCTCCACAGTTAGTCACATTCAGTGATGATGTACTCCTACATCTCACTGCATGTCATACCAATATCTTCATACCATTTGGTTACGAGGACAACCAACTCATATGGCATACAATGACCTACACTTGATATTGCTATCATCCTAGTAATAGCATATCATTTGGTCGTGAACCAATTTAAGGACAATGCGATAAATCCTCCTTTATCGATCAAAGTAGTCTTAAGAACTTCATCATAATATAGGAGTTCATTAGAAGATGTATCCTTATGATGAAAAATATCAAATATTTTTTTTTATTTATCAATTCATATATATTTATAATTAGCACAATTGTCACACGATTGGCTTGAGGATATATTTTTCCAATAATAGGCTGTGATAATATATAGATTTTATTTCTTAATTATCCTTGCATTATTGTAACATCATTCATAATGATATCATAATAATTATTCTTTATTGATAAATTATAACCATCTTTAGTCAAAAGACCAACAGAAATTATATTCATCAAGAAAGATGGACAATAGTGACAATCACTTAAAATGATGCTATTAGACTTGAAAACAAGCTCGACGACTCCTAAAGTCCGGATTGAAACTTGACTTCCATCTCCCATATTTAAGAATCTCTCATCATTCTTAAATTTTCTACTAACTTGAAGTCCTTGCAATGAATTGCATACGTGAACTGGACTTCCGATATCCAATACCCAGGTAGTAGTGTCACAAATGGAGAAATTACAAAATGTTATCATATAAGCACTTTGATCCACAACTAATTGCTCATTTCTTTTTAGCCTATTTGGGTCCTAGTTTACTTGACTCGATTTAATCCTAAACTTTTTAGCTAGATGGGGCTCAAGACCATTATTCAACTTCCGATACTAGCTATTGAAGTTGGGTCCAATAAGCTCATCACTGTCAAACAGTGAGTGGAGTGATAAATTACTAGTCATTTCTGAAAAGAAAAGAAAACACAGACCTAATTAGTAAATAAATTAATCAAGCTTAAAGAAATGAACTTTAGTCTAAAAGTTTTTCTAGTATTTTATATGAATTGATAGCCTCTACCTCCAATTCAAAAAATTATCTTAATTTCTTAGCAGGTACTAGAATCCACACAGACTACATATAGGCTCAAGTATGGTTCAGCCAATCCATATGCATCTATGGGTAGGTTCTCAACCAATTATTTCTATAAATAATTTTTAGTAATTAGTTTTGCCTTAGATTTTATTTCAATAGGTGATGGACCTCCACTGAAAGTCTTGGTTAGGTCCAACCATTAACATGAATCTACTCAGTGATTCTAACTAATGAATAATCAGGTCCGAGTATGGCTCGACCAACCCAACAATTCATCAGATAGTATAATAGAGTCATCATATGACGAATAATAATTTCATCATTCAAAGAAAATACCAAACAGATGGCGCCTGCAATATCAATCAGAAATAATAGATCCATTATCATTCACCTTAATAGGAGGCTATAATCTAGTTATCATCATAACTAGCTCATTTTATGGACCTAATAATTTAGAGGATTTGATTAACATAATTTATCAGAATTAAATACATAGACCAACTAATTTCAATCCTCTCACTGACTTCACCAAGTCAGATCAGGGTGGACTAAAAACAAGCCGATCTAACTGACAAGTCATCAATCCTCCCATTGACTTCATCAAGTCATGTTGAGGATAAAGACAAGTCAAACTAGAGGCACCTAAATCAGTCGAACTAATTTTCTAGTAAGTATGGATCAACCCTAATCATTAAGCGATCTGATCAAAACTTGATTCACCATGTTAGCCAGGTAAGTGAGATCAGTGGGAGGGATATACCATTAACTCATCATAGACTTAATGTATGTGAGTAGCACCTAATTAATGACCACCGATCAAGACTACCAAACTTATCTTAGACACCAACTAGTTAATCGATTTCACTTGGATCTACTTATGGATTTGGGTTCGCCCGTTGAGCTCAAGATCAAAATCTATTTGGGTCTAATCAAAGACATGGACTCGACCAACTACAACTATTGTATTGGCTCTAGAAAAATTTTGATTTGTTCTAATTTCTTTTCTTAGTCCATTTGATCTTTGATTCTAACCCTAGGCCTAACTCAATTAGGAGGACCTGATCAAGCTAACCCATAAACCCATCACCCATGTTTTATGCGAATGACATTAGATCTTTAATTCATAATTTTAGATCTAATAGGTTCAACTTAATTCTCGATTAAGTTTGAGGCTGTGGGTAGAAATTCGATATTTGAAAATAATTTCAAATTTTATAAAATATTTTTATAATTAATTTTATGCATAATTATTTAGATCTGAAATTTAAATTGGCTTACCTCTGGATTGAGCCTACTCATCACAATGGGTCGACTAAGTTCCAAGACTTAGTTGTCTCATTGATAATAAATTATTAATCATAATTTTTAGCCTGTAACAATGAGTTAGCTCAACAAAAATTGAGCTGAGGAACCAGGATCCTGAGTCGACCCAAATAATACTGAGTCGACTCAACAGGCGAACTACAATAATTACATTAATTTTAGATCAAAATAATTCTACATAATAGTAATAAAATTAGTCGTAAATTATTTTAGAATAGATTTTAAAACTATTCTAAACATGTTCATGATTTTAGATTTTATTTGTAAAGATTAGATGCAGCTACTTTTCATACAACGTATTATATACACAATCTTAGAATTTTGAGAAAAATAATTTTTTTTTTGCATTCATCTTCATGGGATATAGTCACAATAGTACCCTTACACACCATAAGAAGATCCAATTGAATAGAAAAAAGAGAGATCTAATTTCTATTACCTCCTATGACCAGACGGCCTGATGACAAATCTGATTCGATTACTTCGCTACTCAGATCATCTAATTTAAATAATTTAGATCTAATTTAAATTATTTTAAATTTAATTATTATATTTTGATCATATTAAAATTAGATAATAATTATCATAAATAAATTTTACATACTTCAAATTAAAATCAGATTTTATAAAGATCAGCACAAACTAGGACAACCTTTGCACTGTAAGGGGTAAACCTTACAGCAGGACAACTTTATATTAGTTTATGTGATCAGATCTATAACTAATTTTAGATCTAAATATAATATATCAAATCTAATTTAAATTAAATTATATATCTAAATATATATAATATCATGTCATATCGAATCGTGGCTTTGATACCACAGTTGGAATGCGTAGGGGTTTCATGCATATATTTTAAAAATTTTCAGAGAAAGAATATTAGATTAAACTATTTAATCTATAAATATATACATAAAATCTAATCTTAAAACTCTTACAAATAGATGGATGACATAAATTTATATGCATAAAAATCTAAATCTAAAATGACAAGCATGTGAATCAAAAATAGTATTTAGTAATAGATCTAATCTACCACTTCTAGGATTTCGAACCCAATACCTGAGCATGGATAGTCAAACTTCATGATTGAGAATGTAGATCTAGAAGTCCTCTCTGGTCACTCATAGCTGCATAAGCATCTGGCCTCTACGGATGGTCTACACGAAGCCCCTCAAACCGATTAGCCCTCTATGGGAGTGCTAGCTCGCGCAGTCAACTTCTAATGATAGAGCCAATTTGATCTCCTTCTTCGATTGTCTCAAATCTTTCTGATATCGAAGATGGATCAGAGGAGGATGCTGGATGGTGGAGAAAAAATCAGATGAAGACTCTCTTCTCGAGAGGAGAACGGTCTCCTCTTTTGTTCACACCAAAGAAGAATGAAACCAACCCAAAGTTCATGTCCCAAAGAAGGATTTTCTTCCCACTCTCTTTGATCTCTCATGGTAAAAAGCTCTCTTAGTTTGGCACACAAAAATATCACCTTTTTTATGATTGTTACACAAACCAGATAAGACATGATAAGGGCTGGAGTTTGTTGCAATTCAAACCATTTTGAATTTCAATTTAACTCTAACTTTTTTTCACCCTTATCTAACTTAAAGAGGGACTTATCAAAAAAAGTGAGAATAAAAATCAATTGAAAAGACTTTTTTTTCTCATACACAATGGGCATCTTTAGAAACTGCCAATGTGTGGAAGGATATGGATAAGGTTTTAAGTTAAAATTCAAATCAATTTGAATTCAAATCAAAATCAATCAATTTTTATCCTTAATGGATAAAAAAAGAAGGGTTATTTTTTAATTTTTTCATATACAAACTAATTTTGTACGGTGAGAAAAGGCATGAGATAATTTAGGTGGTGCAAGGTATAGAGTCCTATTCATTTGGGATTCTAGGGTTTAACCAATTGGATTTCTTTCAAACCTAACCTAATTAGACCCAAATAAAATATGGTGAACCTAATCTAATTAGACTTCTATAATTTTAATTAAATTTGATCAAATTAATAAATTAATTGAGTCATAGATCCGATCAAATTAGGATCATTTTTTCTTTACCGATTAGGTCATCTCATAACCTAATCAGACCTGATCTGATTGAATCCAATTCAATCCTACTTGATCCAGAATCAAATTGAGCTAATTAGTGATCTAATCACTAATTAATCCTTCATTAATAATAGAGTCCAAGTCTAGTGGGACTCTTCTCTAGAGTCTCCATCTAGTGAAACTCTTCACCAGAGTTTTCGTTCACTGGACTCTTCAAATTAGCCATATGATTGAAAAGAAACTTCTAATGTGTGTGACCCCATAGGTTTGAACCTAAGTCGGTAGCATAGAAACTGATTCCTGTACCTATCAGAGTAACCATCTAGCAATAGTACTCGATGTCCGGATAGGCCGAATATATGTAAAGCAACACTCAAGAACCTATTTGGATATAGTTACTGTATAATTCATCCCTTTGACTTTTGATGCTAGGATGACTTAGAGTTTAAACTGCCAACTCTTAATAGTACATCCATTATGTGTCTCAACCTGATAAATCCTATGACTCCTCATAAGGATTGCCCTGGCCAAGGTCTTACTAAATTGAAATACAAAGAATTCTCTCCAATTTCTTGGAGTGGTCAATTCCATCTTGACTCACTCACCGACTTGACAAGTACTTGACTGTGCTCAGAAATCTTTCGATCCTGAATAAAAAATTCAAGTAGTCTGGCAGCATAGTAAGTTACTTGCAAGTCATCATGGTGATCTTAGATCAGAGAGATATTTATATCCATATCCTTTCGGAGTGACTCTTGACAGCAGAGTACTCTGGAGTTAATCACGTTCAGTGAAATATACTCCTACATTTTACCGCATGCCATACCAGCGTCTTCACACTCCTTGATTAAGAGGCCAACTAACCTATATGATACACAACGATCTACACTTGATATGTCTATCATTCTAGTAATAACATATCATTTGGTCACAAACTCATTTAAGGACTAAATGATAAATCCTCCTTTATCGATTTAAAATAGTTCTAAGGACTTTCATCATAATACAGAAGTTCGATGAAGAAGATGTACAAGCTTATGATGAAAATTATTAAATAAATATTTTATTAATTAATTCATATACAATTATATTAAATAGCACAACCATTAACAGGCTGACGATTAGCTTTGGGATATATTTTTCAACATAGAGATCATAAAAAGAATCTTTTTTTCTCTTTTCTTTCTAAAACTCATGCACCAAATCTCTACACTAGAGATGTAAAAATTTTTATCCAACTCTTGGACAAAGAAAAGAGAAAAACTCATGCCCAAACTAGTACAAAAGAGAGAAAGAGATGGTCCTAACAACCAACCTTTGGTTGTTCGTAAGAAAGAAGGGATATACACCAACTTACCTCACGCCAAGAAGCATCACACTATCCCTCTCTCACCCTTGAATTTTCACACACACCTCCTCTTAATTTTGGCATTAAAACCTAATCCATATCAGCCCATCTAATGCCCCATAAGATGCATGGTTTAAATAGGAAAAAGATAGAGTTTAGGTGAGAGTCCAAACTCCTTTGGACTCTAGGATTTTGATAGCACCCACAACTCAGATTTTTGCACCCACCTATCTCACAGAAAGAAGAATTTTAAAAGTCCTTACATGCTAAAAAGGAGAGAGGGCGTGGGATATTTGTAGCGTCCAAACTTGGTTGGCATGGGGTTATTATGTGGTGCATGGAGAGGAGAGTTTAATCCATTCAAGACTCTTCTTTAGATGACTGATTTAAATTAATCTAAACTCTAACCAATTCTAATCATATTAGAAATTAATTAGATCCAAATAGATTGAAATCCAAATTTGATTAAGAGTTCAAACTATTTAGATTAGATGTCACCTAATTATAGAAGGAGTCTTAGTCCTTTTGGACTCTCTCTTGGTGCTTGAGTCAAACTCAATTTAATCCTAATCTAATTAGGATTTAGTGCACCAATGAAGAGAAGAATTTCTAGTCCAAATAGAAACTCAAATACTCTTGGTTAGATCCTAGTCTAATTTAGAATTAAGTCAAATCCAAATCCTAATTCAACAAGAAATTATTCTCCCATGCAATTTGATTATCTCATAACCCATCTAGGTTTGATCACATCAAACCCATATCAAGTCAAATTGAATCTAATTCAACTAGACTTAAGATAAGCCCCATTGCTCAATCAAATTGAGCTAATTAGTAATCCAATTGCTAATTAGTCCTCCTATAACTCACTAACTCTTTAGCGAATTACTTTATTACAACTTTTGCATTGGATTAATCATCAATCAAATTGATAATTAAATTCTATCACGATTCATAATTATAATTTAACCATTTAATTAGTCAAAAGCCTCTTTGTGTGTGATCTTATAGATTTTATTCTATCTAATAGTGAGATATATTATGATCTCTATCACAATATCATCAAAACTCTTTTCAATAGGTTGAAATCATTCTAACTCTGCCATCAAAGATCATCAATCATCGAGATGATGTTTGTAGGTCTCATAATCCATAATGACATCTAGCAGTATGTAGTAGCAATCCAACAAAATAAAAGATGTTGAACCTCTAGATGCAGTTAACGTATGATACAGTCTTTCTATCGTGAGTCTCGATCAGATGGCAGATCATGGATAAATCATCAAACCTCATTATCGATCATATGATAGATTCAATTAACTTGAGTCCATACGTGATTCTTATGAAAATTCTTTTCCATTAATCACATTGCTATGGCCATAGACTTAAGGACTCAGCTTCTTAAATCTCATAGGACTACTCCCTTCTATTAGGGTCGATAGATTCCATCTAGATGTACATCCTACTCTTATAGTGAACCATCACCAACATCCACTACAAAGACTCATTGAGTCAATATTTATATGTAGTTAAATTCTAGTAGCCTCACTGTGAATAGCTGTAACACTACAAATCAAAGAACCAGTCACACAACTGTAGCATCGAGAAAGTCACTAATGAGTGAGCAAATATCCATGTGACTTTTCATGTTGGTCATGTTCAGTGCTAGTTATTCTCTAACAACCACCTGTACTTTTATTCCAATATCACCACAGGAGGCCTGTATCATAGTCGTGCCTCATCAATGGGCACATCTGGTCGAAGATTAACTTGTGGACACTCCACAGGTTAGAATAGTTCATAGATCTTGAACTTCTCAAGTTCAATAATCCTCCCACTATCTTCTTCTCAGAAAAATTTATTTTCTTAAAAGGTGGCATACCTACCGTCAAAATATTTTTTATCTAGTAGGATAGTAGAAATAGTATCACATACTACTCTTTTAGGATAACCTATACACTTATACAAAATTTGATCTAGCACAAAACTTATGTACATTAACTCTTTTCAAATAAGTGGGCAACCTACCTCTTCTCTTTCTATATCTCATATGGAGTGCTAGTAACAGATTTTTGTGGTATCTAATTCATAAACACATATAGCAATTTCTAGGAGATATCTCCAGAATGAGACAACAAAATTTATGAAGCAAATAAGGAACACACCATATATCATATGAAGTGTCCATCCCTGGATCAAAATATTATTAGTCTTTGAACATCCATATATTTAAGATCTAATACCTTGCTTGCCTTTTCCCATGTCGAATAAATGAGATCTTGATCATTTTGTCTATGAGATAAGATTTATAAATTCTATATGACTCAAAATCATATAGACAAAGAACTCTTCTTTGTATTACTTGTTTATCTTTGACTCACAAAAATAGCCAAATTAGCGAAGCCAGAGATAAGTCACCATCACATATTCTTCTCATCAATATGAAGAACAACATTATTGAGTGACAAAAATATAAGCCCATAGCCATAACATTTATCAGAAGAAGAGTAACTTTTACTCTTTAACATTAATTTCAAATCTATATTACAATAATATAGGAATTAAGATAATGTTTCTGATAATTCAAGTATATAATAATGGTCTATTAGTTTCTAAATAAGTATGTTTCAATAGTCTTAGCATGTATGGACAATCCATTAGTGCCAAAAGCTATATAGTCACTTTACTTCAGCTTATAGATCCAGCAGCACTTTGCATAAGTGAGACTTATATTAGGTATCACATACCTAAAATTCTAAAGTAGAAACACTCAATGATAAATATTTTGTATCACATACAAATCATTAATAGATGCAATTTTTGCATTCTATTATTGCTTCATATTTGCAAGATAACTCTTGCAATTTAGTACTCATCATTACTGTATTGATATTAGATACCCTTAGTGAAAACATTCTTCACCTTCTTCTCCTAAGGGATACTAAAGAAGGAACTAAGGAGAGTTAACACGATCTAATCCTAGATTAACTCACTATCCATGATAATAACCTAATCGCATGATTAAGTTAATCAGGATACACTTTGATAGTCATACTGTCATCTCTGTCATATCTCATATGCGATTTTTCCTTCTATAGAGTATCAACTCTGATTAAATCAAAATTAAGAGAATAGGAGACTCTCCTATGTGAGAATTATTATCAGATTCTTCAATCATTCTATGAAGTTCGATCAATTTAAAAAATATCCTATGCAGTGATAGTAAAGATACAAATTTATATATTAGAACATAAAATGACTACTTATGATGATATACACAAGTTATATAAAGATTTTATCTAATTGTGTCTCTCACTATTTTAACAAATTTTATAGTCCTCAAGTATGAAATTTAAGAACCTTATTATGAAGTTTCTTAATGGGTTTGAGATCCCAATTTCTCATAAAAAGTCTTGTGGATAGCACAACAAGCTCCTATGAGTTCCAGGATAAGTAACTCTTTACTAATTGCATCTCATGTAACTCTCAACATAATTTTTGCCTCTAAAATACTTATAATTTTATAGATAGCACAACAAACTATAGTATTTTAGTTAAGTCATACCCTTCAATTCTATATGGTCATATATGAATAATACTACCTTTGTGAATAGCACAACAAGACAGCACTACTAGAATATGCCATAAACATCACTAAATCAATATCATACCAATCACTATAGCAAGCTTTGTGGATAGCACAACAAACTCACTGCAGTTTTTGACACTCTATTAACCTAGTATAAACTAAGTACTATTAGCTTCATTATACATCAAGACAGTATCAAATCAATCCCCACAGCAAGCCTTGTGGATAGCACAATAAGCCAAATATGATTCTTGATATAATACTGACTTAGCATGAAGAAAGCATGGGTAGTGTTCTTAACACTTCACCATTATGACTTAATATAATTTAAATGAGGGACTTAGGTCTCATGAACATACTAAACATATAGATGCATCATATGCTATTTAAATTCTAATTATAACTACCAACATGTAAGAGCATATATAAAGAAATCTAATAGTTATAGACTTTTGAAAGATCATTCGAGCCACAAGATGAAAAATAGGTCTAACCCTAGGTGCATCATAGATTGAACCATCTCATGGTCAATCTTAGTGCGCCTCTGCTCTCTGAAAGTCTGGTAGTCTAGCCTTCATCTCCATAAAGTCTATCATGAATACTTGATCTTTATTTTAAAATAGAAAGAAATATTTTTGATCTATTCTCAAATTATTTTTTTCTATAATTTTACATCAATATGTAAAAATCTCAATCAACAATTGAAAATATAGAAAGAAAAGATTCAGCTAATAATATAATACATCAGGGACACCCAGCCCCTATTGCAACTCTTGTAGATGCATTAATATAATCAACTAGCATAAAAGTATTTATGCATACATCCATCACATGGATATTTCATAGTCTATAACTATACAACATGTATTTTATAATAATTATAAAATATCATAACAAACTACTCATATTATTTTCATTGCGATATCATTCATACACCTGTCAATAAAGATGTTCAAATATATAGACATAGGACCCATCAATGATTTTTGATTCAGATTCAACTCTTGATCCAAAGTTCAAATTTAAGTTAATCATTTATCATCTATTTGAGTTAGATTGACCAATTCTTATATTAATCCTAATCCAATTAGGTTAGCATAGACTTGGTCAACCATGACTCAAATCCTAATCAAATTAGATAAATGGTAATTTAATCAACCTAATTTTAAACATGAATTCTCATCAAATTAGAACCATAAAATTGATTTAATCTATAATCATTAATTTTAATCATATTAGAATAATAAATTATAGTTAAACCAATCCATCGACAAAAATCCTAATCCATGTCTGATGCATCCTTTTCATAACCAAAAATTTTTTGATCCTACACATACCTCAAGCAACAATCAAGATGGTCGATCCACAATGGTGAGTGCCCAATAATATGGTGGTTAGCCCTTGGATCTTAGGTAGATGCATCAAATGCAAAAATTCTAAGTCTTGGCAATGTACATCCATATGTAGCATTTCAAGACTCCGCGCATCACATGCACTGGACTTCAATTCTATTGAAAATTAGATCATGGGATCTAATCTAAAACTTATCACACAACTCTAAATATCATAAAATTTTATATTCAAGGATCGATCATAGATTGATAACACTTTATCATTAACAAAAATATATCAAAAATATCAAATAAACATCAATCAAAAATCTGATTTTGACATAGTTTGAACTGGATCTAATCCATATCACAAAAATAACAGAAAATTTGATTGAATCAATCAAGGATGGCTCTAATACCACTGTTAGATTTTGATGACGTAGCAGAATATAAATTTCAAAAATTTTTAAGATGCATTCAATAATTAAAAGGTTTAACAATTAAACAAGATTATCGGAACACAAAACTCTAGAAATCCCTTGATGATTACAATCAAATGATCAAAAATATGCATAACAAGAGAAGATCAGAAGTCATATACCATCATGAAGACTATGAACTGATAATCTTGATATCTTCATGAGACTCCAAAGTAGAAGCCCTCCAATGGTGATCCATAAGGGATTGATCAGGGCCCTTCCCAATTCGTCATAGTGCTGCATCCTTCTTCCTAAGTACACTACCGATTGTCCTTCACAAGAATGAGTTGCACCACCACTTATATGCCTTCATGACCTCCACTATAATTTCTTTAGAAACTCTTTCCTAAAAGATCTCGCCACACAAAAACCAGATTTAATGTTCGACACATGAATAATCTAATTTTTAGGACAATTATCTCATACTTTCCTTTTCTCCTCTCTTCCTTTCTATTTTTCTCTCCCCTTTCCATTCTATTTTCACTTCAAATTTTTTCTAGCTCTTCCTTATCTAATCCCATGCCTAATCCACTCTTTGGATGAGAGTTTATGCCATATGGGGTGCCCATTATATAAGGTATGAAGGGGCGCAACATATTTTTCCAAGGGGCGCCAACTCTTGGCGTCCCACCTCCCTTACATGCTAAAATTAATTTTTAGTATGGAATCCCATAGATTAAGGTATGGAATAAGAGGTCTTTAACAAGTAGAAGGACTCTTCTTCTACTAGAAAAAATCAGAATGCCAAAATATGGTGTGTGGAAAGGGAGAACATGTGAAATATAAAGAGTCCATTAAATTAAGGACTCTTCATATCTCAACGCACAAAAGGAGCATCCCATTTATTTTTTGGCATGGAGTTCCTTCCAAGAGAAGGATTCCCCAAGCACCATCAGATAGCACACAAAAATAAAGGAACCAGTGCAAAATGGAAAGGAATTTAAGAGGAGTAAACCAGAAGGACATCTCCACTTAAATGCATAAAATAAATGGGCGTGCAATTTTTCTTCTTACATGGCTTTTGGCGTGGAGGAGGTTTATTCCCATAGAACTCTTTCATTAAAAATCAGATAAACCAACTAATAATTAGATGGTTCAAATCCAATCATATTAGGTCAAGGCAACAAGTCTAAGTTAGCACAAATACCTTTGCACTGAATCTAATTGAGAATTTGGGTTAATTCATGTGCTAACAATTTAATTAACCCATTAAATTTATAATAAATTTAAATAGATTAGATCAAGATCAAATTCATATTGTGTGTAATCCATTGGGTTCCAAATCTAGCCAGTAGTGGACCCAAACTCTCGACGTAATCCTAATCCGATTGGATTAAGTCAGCTCAAGAGATCCAATCAATTAGGACTCTTCCTAATTAATTTTTAAATTAAACTCTTTTAATTCTGATGAGTTTATAAGTCAATATTGACGTCTAGCAATGTATCATGACTACTTGAAAGATTTAAAATTTGATAGAAATACCAAACTTACCCTTCCGTGGTGAGTTACCGTGCAATTCAATCTTTCAATCACATAACATCCCAGAAAGGCTATGGGTATAGAACTATATCAAACCTAAATACCTATCTATATATATCTCGAATCAATGATGATAACTTGATTGATGAACTAGTAAAAAATATTTCTATTGTTCATCCCTACTCTGGTCAGAGACTCTCAGAGTCACCATCTTATAAGATTACATAGGATGTTCTCTCCTTCTACAAGGAGTGATCAATTACTTATTGATCACTCACAACCTCTATGCATACTTCACCATACCCAGAATATCCCACACACATCTCAAAGTAGTGTGCTAGAGAATAAACCAAAGTAAGGGTCCATGTACATAAGGTACCATGATGATCTCAGATCAAAAGATCACATGCACCACTTTCACTGAAGAACCATCGTTGACATACTGTAAGGCTCTATTAGATATTCTTCCTGTGGATCAGTTCAGTGAGCTCATTCTCTAATGAGCACCTACATCTTTGTATTAGTATCACCACACAAGTGATTGTGAGATCAACCTCCCTCTCCATCGAGCATACATAGGATGTACCAGTCTTTTCGAAATCATCGATCTCTGACTTGATGATCCAACGAATGAAAATATTTTAGATTGAAGCTATCAAGATTTGAGATCTCATTGGTATGATCTCATCACGGCCCTAAGATCATTATCTTAATCTATGGGGTTTATCATAATCATAAATAATATGATGCAGCAAATGATAAAATACAATACTTCATAAATAAAAATAACTAATGTCATGCAAATAAGTAGAAAGATAATAAAGAAAAATTCCATCGCATCCCCATGCAATTAGCTTACAGGGCACTATTCTTTCTGGGCTATGGTGTTCGATAAAATAATGAGAAATATAACTAGATAGAAGACCTCATCTAATTATGCATGTTATCATGAGTGGTCTACTTATACAATTATTCTTAAGATATGTAGTTAAATATCTGCAACTTGACATCTTCACTCTCATTGCATAGTATCATTGATGCTAATAAGTTGACCGATCTGAACTATGTGGACTAATTGAGAAATTTGTAAATTATCTTCACACAGAAGAAAGTCTCGTATGTTCTAGATTCTGCTGACCCTAGTTCGGTTAGTGAAGATGCTTCTGAGGAGGATTAGGCCGTATATGCGCTTTCTCTCTGCAGTAAAGAGTGTGGTATGCCTAAGCACTGGAATTGGTTCATCTCTTGCAACAAAGCCAGTTGAAGGAAAAAAAGTAAGACCTTGTGTCTTAAAGTAAGAAAAAAAGTGACGAGATAGAGATCTTTGGAAAGATAGTATAAAGTATTATGTTGGCCTTGATGAGCAAAGAGTTGCAGAGGCAATGTAATAATATAGATCCTCACACCATACTCCTTCTCAAGGAGTTATATAGAGAACGGAGCTAGAAAGGCAGCATCTTCGAAAGAAAGAAGGCAAAATAACATCCCTACAAACATAACCTATTATCTATGTGGCAAGGTGAGATATTGGAAGAAAAATTGTAAGAGTCATCTTGCAAGCTTGAAGCAGGATGCAAGTGTTGCATAAAAAGTATGTATATGATACATGCTACTTTTTCATTGAGTGCTTTAGTCAGTGATTCTTGGATATTGAATACCGCATGTGATTTCCACATCTGCAATTCATTGCAAAGACTACAGAAAATCAAAGGGCTGAAGAGAGGTCATTTTTTCATGCGCAAGATGCAATCCAAACTCTCTTATCTACATGATTTGACCTACACCATACTTGATCTGTCCCGATTGAATCCGACCCAAGCTGAGTATAAGCTAGGTATAAGAATGGGATTTTTGATTACAAAGTAAGTATAGGTATTGACTAATCCGTCTCATATCCGACACAGTGCTATCCCTAACCTTTGATGTAAAATAGACAAAAGAAAAGGCAGAGTGCTAGATACCCATGGCACCCGCCCAATATCTAATATTACAGAGTAGGTATGGATATTGACTGATTTGTCTCATATCCGACCCATTTTGATTGATCCGTTTCATATCCAACCCATTGCTACCCCTAACCTTTGATGTAAAATAGACAAAAGAAAAAGCAGAGTGCTAGATACCCATGGCATCCACCCAATATCTAATATTACAAGGTAGGTATAGGTATCAACTGATCTGTCTCATATCCGACCATTGCCATCTCTAAACTCTGATGTAAAATAGATAAAAGAAAAGGCAGTGTGCTAAATACCCATGGCAGGCACCCAATATCTAATATCATTATGATAAGAAAGAACTATGATATCAAGATCCAAAATTAGAAAGAAAGAGCTAATGTCCCTTTGACATTCATTTGATCACACATAGGCTTTAATCAAGAATATGTCAATCAAAAGAAAGAGATCATTTTCTTGATTTCAACTTGAAGTCACTAAAATTAGAGATAATTGAAGGCAAGAGAAACAATGTACCATTAGATTCCATGTCGCAAGCGAGGACTTGGATTCTTCTTCGAATTTGAATGGGAAAGGGTGGAGATCTAAATCAGTCACCCTCAAGTATATTCATATTGACATAACAATAGGAAACAATTTTTAACACGGAAACAATATACAGAGTCCAGTTAGTTTGAAATTCTAAAAATCAAATTTTATTATTAATACCCGGCCTCCACAACGTGGCATGCTTGATTTTTCTATAACTTTTTTTTTTTTTTTTTCTGAATTTGAAGAGGGTTGGAATTTCTCTTTCTTATCTGTTTAATAGCTATAGAGAAAAGATATAGCATAAAGATTGTCAATAAACAATATGAAAGTGTCAATGCTAGAGTTGGTAAAGTCACTAGAGAATATTAGTGACATGGTTCAAGTCCTGGCGGATCATGATCAAATAATACTGTTGTTTTATTATGGTAATCTATTAATTTCCATTTATAGGAACTATATTACTTAAGATTCAGGCCAAAAAATGCAACCTGAGCCCGGGTTATCGCAATAATTTCTGTTACTCAGAAAAACTACAGAGATACTTAAAACACTTAGTTTTGAAGTTTCATATGGAACTTGAAGTTTTTACTTGACGGTCACATTGTTTTCCAAGTTATTAAATAATTATTTGATAATGAATCCATTTCTTTACCAGCTGAATGATTTCCTAAATTCTCTCAAATAATAAAACTCAAACAACCATAGAGACATTTCATGAACATTTAAAGATTGGTCCATTAAGTGCCTCCCATAAGTATTTACAAGTTATGACACTTGTTAAAATTGTTTCATTGTTGCCATCTCCCCTATGGCCGTGCTTGTTAATCCCCAATGAATTAGCATACACACAAGATTGGTAACTCAGCCTGAGCTGCAAATTTAAAATCCATAACTTCATATTGTTGTTGTTGTTGTTGTTGTTGTTATTATTATTATTATTATTATTATTATTATTATTATTATTATTATTATTTAAAATAAGTTGTAGTTCAGTGTTATATTTTTTTTGTATTGTAATTTGTACTTAATATTGCTTGCAAGGTAATTATAAATCACATAAACAAAAGCTTCAGAGAACAAGTTACCTAAAGATGAAAATACACCAAAAGATTGTACTTGCAAAGCAGGCCGAGTATAAAATATCAGAATTAGAAGAGCAAAAACATTCATTTCTATTTAATGAAAAACCAAAATACATACTTGAATAGCATAGTTATTTTCCCCACTGAGATCAAAATGAACTGATCCTACAGAATACGTGAACTGAAACGCACTGCTCGACAGCAGCTTTTTCCCCTTCTGAATCAGAAATTAGGGACAAACAATATGGTACTCATATCTGCATGTAATAAATTAATGATCCTTATTTTGAACGATATTCATCAATGCAACATTTTGGAAATGGTAACCTCAGTGGCCCGCATGTTACTAGCTACATGCTGCTTCAATAGCAAGCGTCTTAACCATGCTGGGACATAAATCATTACCGAAGCTGTCTTCAGACAATGACACAGCACACTGATTTTCATGTAGACAGGCCTGCCATAACAAGGTAACACCATAAGCTCAAAGAAATCATTTAAATAACTGATGATTTTGGATAGCGATATCTCCATACAATTAAGAGGCACATGCTTTGCCTTGCAATGCAAGGATCTTCCTTTACTATGAAGTCGTGTGATTTATATTGTCTTTTCATGGCAAAGCATGTAGCTGTAAGAGTGTTGCTTGTATATCTTGCAAGCTTCCATGTGCCTATCCAAGTTTTGCATTTCAACAACTATAGGGTCAAAATATATCTTTTAGTCGTAATGCTGAATTTTTTGTTAAAAAAAAAAAAATCTAGTGCGATGATTTGATTATTAATCCAAACAAAATTACAAAGAAAAAAATCATTATCACTCTGAGATTATTTTTAAAATGATTTATAATACCTTTTCAACCACAGAGATGGAGTTGGGATAATGACAGCTTCCTTTGCGGTAGGATCTACATGTTCCACTTGGATTTCCAAAGCTGGCAAATGTAATGGAGGAAATAAGCATGCCCTCAGGACAAGTCAAGTGCACTGCTGCCTTATCTCCGCTATTGCTTTTGATGCTCTGATCCGAGATTCCAGGTCCACAGAAGGATGCTCTGTCGATACAAATCCACAGAGACCTATCACTCGCCTTCTTGAAAAGGTAATCCTGGTAGGATCTCCACCTCTCTCTTCAAATATCACCAGAACATTCCCTGATGGTTGAAACCAGGACCTGGGGACATGATACCTGGCCAAAGAAGAAACCAGGATTATGGATGCTTGCAAGATAATGTCCATGGATGTTCAGAAAAAAAAAAGCAGCTACAAGTCTTCTCATGAAATTAAGCACAATCAACGCAAATGACATAGTGATGTGATGCAGTTGATTGAGGAAAAGATATAAAATTAACTGCATTTTCCAATGTCTTTTAAAGCTATGCAAGCAGTAACAAGTCTACAAAAATAAAGATCTGAAAAGAGCAACATAAGCAACATTCTGAAATTCGAGCATATCTCCTTTTCAAGATTGATCCTATGGTTAAGTAAGAAGCAACTAGCATATTTTTTTTTCCTGTTATAAAACCATGTAAACAGTCAAAATATGTACTATATCAGCAGATACATGTCCTATATAACCTGCTGATTATTTTAGCTTCAGATAATTTACAATTATTCATCAGAAATTTGGGTGCTTGCCAGCATAGTCAGAAATGAAAATGGGAATTACTATAAGAAGCAGAAACAACTTTTTTCCTTTATGATGATAAAACTTTTTAGGTTAATTATGAAAAAATGAGTAAAATGTGAAGTCAATTTTTTTCGTGGGTTCAGGCATTTTCGTTTAAACTATACAGCTACTTCAGACATAGAAATGATTCCAGTTCTATTTCTCTTTCTTTTTCTTCTTTTCCTGTAACAGGTTTTTGTAATGAAGGGGGTTTTCCTTTTATATTCCAAAAAAAAAATTTTAGATGGACTTTGTTAATTATTATAAACTAACTTCATTCTTCTATCAAAAAGAAAAAGCTAATGTCATTCAGTTTTTCTTTTGTAATTTTACTTAGTTACCATCTCTGAGTTGGCTCTCCACATCCTGTTCTGCATTTGTCTGGGAAAAATTTGCCTCTGTAATTACAACTAGGAGCACATTCATCATGTATGGAACTTGTCCTGGGCCAATATCTTCCAATGGCTTTTCCATTTAGCCAGGCTTGGCCTTTCCCCATAAATTGCATGTCCAGCCCAACAGGCTCATTTCCTTCTGGAGGATCCACAACGACCTGCAAAGCATTAAGAGAGACAATATTTGCATAAATTTTATTGTAAAGGGGATGAATAACTACTCTAAAACATGACAAATTACAAAGCTTGAGCATGCCAAAAACATTTTTATTTTTCTGAATATATGACTATGACAAAGTCAAATATCAAACAAACTACTATACTGCAAGCTGAACGAACAATAAAAGCTGTCATTGTCGCTCGCTACAGCATGGTTCTCATCCCAACCAATTTACTGCTGGTAAAATCCTTATGTTCATGACTGTTGGTCTCAAACTGTTGCCAATTTAACCTTGTTTAAAATATCAAAGTAATCGATAAAGATAAGAATGGCCAATAATGTACCTTGTACCATGTCAAAGGTTGATTCTTTGGAGGGTCTGATTTTGGTATCCACTTCACATCATTTTTACCATCTGCCTTGAATATATTTTGATGCTCCCCTTCTAACCCAATCTACAAACAGGCAAAGAAGAAAAAAACATAAGAACTAGGCTTCCTGCAATGGTTAGTAAATAACACTGTTGACAGCAAGGAACAAGAAAAGGCATTTCAATTTTGAGAAAACTTGAGACATGAAAATTGATGTCACTATTTGCCTGTTGTTGTTCGCACTAATAACCTTGTTGTGATCATGCAATGTATGTGCATTAAATAAATAAATAAATAAATAAAGAAGTGATGCTGAAGTATATCCGGCGCTTATGAAAATAGTCATAGAGCTAGAGAGCACAACTAGTGAAATTTCCCTGATAGAAGAGCTTCTCAACAACAGTATTCTTCACATTCTATGGGCTGAGGAACACATTGCTAATAGCCTCCCTTAAATGAGGAACAGCACAAAAGAGAAACCTCTGAAATGGACGTATATGATACTGTTGGGATTTAGCATCTCGAATTCGACCCATAGCAGAAGACAAGCTCGGCACATGCGAAGGCCCGCAGCATGTGGCCCGGACGCTCGGGCTCGAATTCGACCCATAGCAGAAGACAAGCTCGGCACATGCGAAGGCCCGCAGCATGCGGCCCGGACGCTCGGCCTGCAGGCCCAGCCTGTAAGTGCCCAGGCCCGCTGCTGCACACGCAACCCAGGAGGAGCCTACAGCACGCGTGCGGCCCAGGCGTGCTGGCCTGCTGTGCGCTGGGCCAGCACGGGCTCCACACGCAGCCTAACTGGTTTGTAACACGATCCACTGTGGACTGCATAGGGGGTCACGATCCATGCACTCCCCGTGGACTGCCGCAGTCGAAATCCGATTTATCGCCATGCACAGGTGGATGTGCACGATCCAACGGCAGGCAAGCGTGCACAGGCATGATCCAACGATTTTGGTTGGCGAGCGGGCGTGATCGGATGGCTAGGAGCGTGATCGGACGGTCATAGAGGCGCTGCGGACATGATTAGAGGCTTCTAGAGTTTTGTTTGGAGTCTGAGTCCTAGTAGAAACTATGTTAGAACTCCTGTATGCGGCCTAGATGCAGATTCAAGCTTTCAAAAGAAAGCGCCCGAGAGAATTAGCAAGGTAGGAGGCAGTAGCAGCCGAGAGTGTCTTAAGAACGGCCGAAAGCTCGGAGAGGACGTGGGAGTGGCTGTGAGCATAGGGGCAGAGACTGAGGTATGATGTAGCAACCAAAAACATCAAAAGAAGCATCCAAGCATATCGAGGACTCTGTCACGGCAAGCCTGTGAGAGTCTCCTTGGAGGAGCAGTGAGCTTTTGTGAGGATTGTACTTCTTGTTGAGAGAGAAACTGATGTATGAGAGTTGAGAGGATGTGATCTCCTCTTGTATTTGTTTTCTTCTTTCATAATAAAGCTTGCATGCCTCGTGGAAGTAAGTCTTGTGTTGATCCACGTATTTGATTGTGTCCTTTATTTTCTCCTTTCTGTTGCGGTGTCGACACCGTCACCGATATTGAGATCCTAGGTGGGGGATCCATATTCCGCATTCGTGAGGGATCCTCCCTAACAAGTGGTATCAGAGTAAGTGGTACTAGAGTGCCAGGTCCGGATTGCGGCAGTGTTGATCAGGATTGAAGAAGATGGAGAAAATAGGCTCAATCAAGGTAGAAATCAACCGGTATGATGTGAAAAGCAATTTATCCCTATAGCAAGCAAAAATGAAGGATGCGCTCATCCAATAGAGGTTGATCGATGCTCTCTTGTACGAGAAGCCGACTACCATGAAAGATGTCAGTAGGAGTCCAGTGCGAAGTGAAGCTCCAGGAGGTGGATCGGGCATAAGATGAAAGACTCGAGAAGATGATAGACGACATCACCAGGAGGCTACACCGAGAGCAGATCTCAAGTCATGCAAGTCATAGCATATGACAGAGATGCTATCGAGCGGTCTGGTTGGACTCATATTTGCCCATCCATGAGTAGATAGGCATATGCCCCAAGACATGGAGACGAGATCATTTAAAAGCTCTCAAAGTCAGGTGGAGGCCGAATGTCGAGTTGAGATGGAGATTTATTGGGATTTGACGCCTTGAATTTGACCCACAGCAAAAGACAAACCCGACAGATGCGAAGGCCTGCAGCACGCAACCCGCAGGCCCGGCCTGCAAGCACCCAGCCCGCTACAATGTGCACGACCCAGGAGGGGCTTGCAGCGTGCGCGACCCAAGCAGGGCCTGCTGTGTGCTAGGCCAGTGTAGGTGCGTGGACGCATGCAGCCCAACCGGTTTGTAATGCGGTCCATCGTGGACCACATACGGAGTCACGGTCCACTCGCTCGTGGACCGCCGCAATCGAAATCCGATTTGTCGCGATGCACAAGCGGATATGCACAATCCAACAACGGGCAAGCATCCGCGACGTGATTCGATGGTTTTGGTTGGCGAGCGGGGGTGATTGAGCGGCCAGGAGCGCAATGTACGCGATCGGACGATTGTGAGGGCTCTGCAAACATGATCAAAGGCTTCTAGAGTTCTGTTTGGAGTCTGATCCTAATAGGAGCCGTGTTAAAACTCCTGTACGTGGCTAGGATGTGGATTCAGGCTTTCGAAAGATAAAATGCTCGAGAGAATTAGCGAGGTAGCAAACAACAGCAGTCAAGAGTGTCTTGAGAATGATCGAGAGCTCTGAGAGAGCGTGGGAGTGGCTGTGAGTATAGGGACAAAGGCTGAGGCATGATGTAGCGGTCGAGAGCACATAGAAAGCATCCAAGGGCATCGAGGACCCTGCTACGACAAGCCTGTGAGTCTCTTTGGAGGAGCAATAAGAGCTTTTGTGAGGGTTGTACTTCTTGTTAAGAGAAAAATTGATGTATGAGAGTTAAGAGGATGTGATCTCCTCTTGTACTTATTTTCTTCTTTCATGGTGAAGCTTGCATGCCTTGTGGAGATAAATCTTGGACTAATCCACATATTTGATTGTCCTTTATTTTATCTCTTCTTTCTTTTTGTTGCAGTGTCGACACCGTCACCGCCATTGAGATCCTAGGTGGGGGATCCATATTCTATACTCATTAAGGATCCTCCCTAACATATACAAACAAAAGCAGAGCTCAACTTTTCATACAATTTTATGAAATTAGAATTAACTTGAGGAACTGAAATGAAGCTGGCATGCCTCGTAGAGGTAAACCTTGAGTTAATCCATGTATTTGATTGTGCCCTTTATTGTATCTCCTTTCTTTTTGTTGCAGTGTCGACACCATCACCGACATTGAGATCCTAAGTGGGGGATCCATATTCCGTACTCATTAGGAATCCTCCCCAACAGATACAAACAAAAGTAGAGCTCAACTTTTCATACAATTTTATGAAATTAGAATTAACTTGAGGAACTGAAATGGGGCATCAAGTAATGCAATTACTCTTACTAGAGGTGATGGGCCAATGAGTACAATTGTAATAGGAAATGGTACCTTTGATATAAAATACACAAAATATAATGAAGTCTGATGATGTTACACAGACAAACTAATATTTCACAGATAATAAAAGTAAATATTCTCCATGATGCTATCACCATTAAGAAGCTCATGTTGAACTAAAAATGAGAGCTCATCAAGAATTCAATTTTTGGATAGAAGTCATGTTGCGCCTGGGTAGTCAGATATTGTTAAGAAGATTGTAGATGGAGTTTGACGATGTGGCAATAAGACTCAATATGTTCCTTCTACTCATTCAAATATCAAATTCTATGCTATTTGGATAGCATCACAGTATTTGCAGTAAGAGTGGAGTAAAAGTTGTGAATGCAACATCAAAGTTGTAATGTATCGGTTTCCTTTCTGAGCTGATGATATTTATGTTGGAAATTCTCATAAGGTGGGCTTCCATTGATTATAAACCAATTGCTCATTCTGATTTGTTACAAAAAAATACGGACTAAGTTGTCGTCTGAATGAATTGTTAAGAAATCCATGATTATCTGTGATCATATTATTTTGGATCCTATTGTCTTAGTCATGTGATGTAGCAGATACTGGTGTAGGCTTGATCAATTAATAGGCTCTATGATGGGTGGACCAATTAGCATTACTAACTCGGCTAGATCCCGCTCCACTCCTATATATATATCCGTCTATAGAGAAATCCTAGGGCATTAAGTTATTTGCTTTCCTAGGGCGAACCTATCCCATTGAGGAGACAGGCATGAAGTGGAGATGGAGAGGAAGATCTACGTCGCAGTTGTTTTCTTCTTCCACAAGATGCTGGTATAGCAATCGCTAATGGCTGCTCAAGAATTTCATATATGATTGGTTGATTATTATTATTCTTCATCTTTTGGGATCTATTATTGAATAATTTATTTTGTATTCTAATCTTCTGCATGAGATTCATTAAATTTTTTCAACAATTAATACCAAAGCCTGGATTTTGTAGAGGATTAGAATCAAAATCAATGATTTTATAAGGGATTAGAATCAAATAAAGAATGAAAGTTTTGGGATTCAATTAAAAACAATAAATAAAAGAGAGGAAGACAAATCTCCCTGTGGCCATCCCTTCTCTTCTTTTCTCACTAGCGTTGGGCGATTGAGCTCCGACAACCTCTAAGAAGAGCTGGCGATGAATCCCACTTGAGTTTCCATCCAGATCCGCATCAAACAAAAAAAACACAAAAAATTGAGGGACGGTGGTTCCCGCCGCCGTTCCCTCTTCCCTCTCATACGTGGCCGGATTGGTCACTGGTGGCCATCTGGAAGAGCTCGACAGTGATCCCAACGAGTGGAGATGCCGGTTGCGTGTCCTTTTCTCTACTTCCATCGGGTTTCAAACAAAAAAATAAAAAGAGAAAGGCCAAACGAAAGGGAAGTGTGGCGATTCTCTTGCCGTGCCCACCTCCACCACCCTTGCGGTGACTGCAAGTGGTCATCGAGAGCAACCCAGCGACGATCCTGGTAGTCCAACGGCGATCGAGACGAGCCGACAGTCCAAATCTAAAGATCCAAAAAAAAGGGAAATGTGAGGAGCGATCGATGGTTCACACCACTGTGCCCACCCACGTCGTGATCGCAGGCGGCCATCCGATCGGCGATACTGTCCGGGCAGGCGGCGGCAACCTTGATCGGCGTTAGTGTCAGTGCAGGCC
This sequence comes from Elaeis guineensis, assembly GCF_000442705.2. Classification (NCBI taxonomy): domain Eukaryota; kingdom Viridiplantae; phylum Streptophyta; class Magnoliopsida; order Arecales; family Arecaceae; genus Elaeis; species Elaeis guineensis. The sequence continues at coordinate 36,053,208 of NC_026000.2, read as the reverse complement.
CTCCTCTTCCTGCCATCCAAAAAAAAGGAATGCTGATGATTTCTACTTAATCGCCGGTGACTAGGGGCGGTAGGTGGATGGGAGACGGCAGCGGTCCGCCAGTTGGCCCTTTTCCGACAACCATCGAGTCGGAATTAAGTGGAAGAGGCACCGGTTTGGCCCTCTTTTCCATGGGTTCAACGTGAGGAAGGGGGTTAGACGGATTTTGGATCTCAACCCGAAATTCGAATCCGATTTGCTAATTTAAGTTATAGGGTAAATCTACATTTTTGTCCCTACAGAATATAATATTTGATTTCAATCCTCTATGAAAATTACATTTTAGTCCTTATGTTGGATTTATTGTATAAAGATCCATGAAGTTTATTATTTTACAATAATCCTTTAGAAACTTCAGTTTACTTCCTGAAAAAATTTATTTCTCATAAGTCATCCAAAAATTAACTATTAGTCCTTGAAATAAGATTTCTTATGTATTAAAGTGTTTCATTACAATTTAGTCCCTATTCTTAAGTGTATTACATAAGACTAATCTAAAAAAAATTATTTTATGATCCTTGCAATACAGTTTAATTACATAAAAATCCTTAAATATTCTATTACAAATTTTGTACTCTCACATATGGTTTGCATAATGATATATTTTTGTGTTAATCTCTGATTTTAGAGGGTTGTGAATTTCAATGGGTGGTGACCACCAAAGAGGCCCATTCATTGAGATTTGCAGGATTCCTCTGTTTGGTATTTAAGGGGATTAGATATGTTAAATTTTGACAGATTGCATGATATTGGTGTATCAAAATGAATGAATGCATTTATGGGTATGGTTGGTTGATCCATGATTTAGAAGGTTGTAGATTTCAATGGATGATGACCACCAAAGTGGCTCATTTGTTGAGATTTACAGGATCCCTCTATCTAGTATTTCATGGGATTAAATATGCTAACTTTTTTTAATTTGCTTGCTATTGGTACATTAAATGGAATAAATGGATTTAGGGGTATGACTGGTTGGTCCCTAATTGAAGGCTTGTGGATTTCATTGATGGTGACCACCAAAGTGGCCCATTCACTAACATTTGCAAGATCTTCTATATGATGTTTTAGGGGATTGAAATGCGTTACGAAATTATTACATACAATCATCTCCCAAAGGAGCTTATTGTGTGTTATAATTTTGAAGTAGAATATTTTGTGATCAACGAGCGTGTATGATCTAGGGATTCACTCTACCAAAGTTGATAGACCTCTGAAAGCTGATGATACCTTGCTAAGTTGATTCCACTGGATGTTGGAGAGATACCTTGTGTGGGTCACTTTCTTTCCAAAAAAAGTTTGTGGTATTGCACCAAGGGCTGTCATTAAAATAATGCTTATAAAGATTTTCAAGCATATATTTTATTCATATTTGTCCATTGATTAACTACATAAAGGTTGTTTAGCAGTTAACACCTTTGTATTGAATAAACATTATCTATTGGAGAGAGAGACACCTTATGTGGATCACTTCCTTCCCAAAGGAAGTTTGTGGCATTGTACCAAGGGCTCTCATTGATATGATGCTTATAAAGTTTCTCAAGCATATAAATTGCTCATATTTGTCTGTTGATTAACTACATAAAGATTGTTTAGTAGTTAACACTCTATATTAAGTAACAATTGCTCCTATTAAGACTCTGACTGCAATAAACTATAAAATATGGAAACATAAAATTATGCTAGCACTATATTTGATGGAATTTGGATGTTGCACTAAGTAATGATCCTCCATCTTAGAGTATTAGTGAGAGTACTACAGAATACAAACTACTTGCGAAAGGTGATAAAAAGTGAATCATCTTAGCCTGAAGATCATGAAAAAGTCTATTTTTGATACCATTCTAGATGTTATACTTAAGAATGATGATTAATAGGTAATACTTTAACCTTATTAGTAAGAGATATGTAGAATCTGATAAGACAAAAGCTGAATAGCTAATGGATAAATTAATCAATATAAGATATGATGGCATGATGGTGTTAGGACTTACATTATGAAACTGGAGAATATTGCACCTAAGCTTAGTAGTTTGAGATTCCTATCCCTAATGCCATTCTTGCTCATTAAACTCTTAGTTCTCTCCCTATGCAATATAGTTAACTTAAAACAATATATAATGCACAGAGAGATAAATGGAATGTAAACTAATTTATTTCTTTTTTGTTCAAGAGTTTTAATATTTTAAGAGAGAGGATAAGAGTGCTAATATTATATATCGATCACACCTTAAGGGTCCTATACATAATAAGAAAAGGATAATAATTCCAAAAGGGATAGTTGCTCAATACATCATGTCTGAAACTCCTGAACAAAATGGTGTGACTGAAAAGTGTAATTGCACTCATAAGCATATAATTAGAAGCATGATGAATGGATGCAATTTATCATAATATCTCTAGAGTAAGGCCCTAAAGACCGCCATCAATATCTTGAATAGAGTTCTTAATAAGGCAATTTATAAGATATCTTTTAAGTTGTCAGTTGGTAGGAAGCCCGGTACTAATTTTTTTTCATGTCTGGGGTTACCTTACAAAAGTTAAACAGTATAATCTGAAAATGATAGTTTGGACTAGAACTACTTATTGTCATTTCATTAGCTATCTGGATAATCTTAAAGGATATACATTCTACTATTTTGACAAAGGTATAAAAATTGTTAAGTCTAATTATGTCAAATTTTTAGAATCTGATATGGATGATTATATATGCACTTATACTAGAGATATAATATTAACTATTCTAGTTGTCTAAGAAAATGTTAATTTCATCCTGAAAAGACATTGAGAGAGCAACATCAGATATATGAATCGATTATAGCACCTTTATAGCTAGTTAATGAAGAACCAATAAAGAAATCACATAAAAAACAGAAAAACTTGTCATTTCTTATGACTATTTGGTTTATTTAAATGAGAATGACTATGACATTGATCATGTAATTAAAAGTTAATTCAATCTTATATGATCAGACTATTGTATGTTCCTAATCAGCTAAGTAGCTTAAAGCTATGTATGATGGGATGCAGTTTATGGTTAAAAATAAAGTATGAAATCTGGTGGCATTACCTGAAGGGTCTAAGCCTATAAGGTCTAAGTGGACATTTAAAATTAAGAATGACTCTAAAGATAATATTAAATACTTCAATGCCAGATTGGTTGCATAATGGTACATAAAAGAGGCATAAATTATAATGAAATCTTTTCTTCAGTCTCTTGTAAGGATTCTTTAAGTATAATCATGGCATTGATAATCCATTTTGATCTAGCGTTTCATCAAATGAAGGTTAAGATAGTTTTTCTGAATGATGATCTTCATGAAGACTTCTATACGAATCAACCATAAGATTTTATTAAGTAGAAAAGAATCTATAAAGAATGTGCCTTATTCAACTACTGTGTAGTTTGATGTATGCTAACTTTTGAAAGTCTGACCATTGTGAGGTGATTGGATATTACGATTATAAATTTTACTGATTGCATGGATTATATGAAATACGATTTTATTATATTTTTTATGGTGGCAGGGGCTATATCGCTATTTCTTTAAAAGGTTTAAAATCACTCTTGTTGCATTTTGTGCTATACTGACAGAGTTTGTGGCATGTTAGAAGCCGCAACTCATACTGTTTTACTTAGGAACTTCATCTCAGAAGATATTATTATTGATTCTATCTCGAAACCACTTTAGATTTACTATGATAATAGTGCAGTTATATTCTTTTGAAAGAATAACAAAAGTTTTCAGCATCTCTATCCATATAGAGATAAAATATGTGACAGTCAGAGATTTAATTAAAAAGGAGTCATTGTAATTGAACACAAAGAGACTGATGTAATGCTGACAGATCCATTGACCAAAGGACTTAAATTCACTATATTTATTAAACATGTGAAAAACATGGGTTTATTGAAATCTTTTGATATGCTTGGTTAGTGGAAGCATTATTTTTGTTGAACATCATATGAATATCATAAAGTTTTTATTTTTTATTATTTTCATAATGAAATATTGCATTTACATCTGTGCACATAAAGTTGATTGTAAATGCTGTTTATGTTGGATGTATGTCCTAGAAGTTAATCTTGGCTGATGCATATCATATTTCTAGAATATGATTTTATACTTAACGGACAGTTTATTTTCATTCATGTTGTATGTGTCCATGAATCATCCAAAGAATTAACATATTCTCAAAGATGATGACACATTCTCAAAGAGTTGAGAATTTAAGACATTGTCATTGATGGTTAATTCCTAAATTGCTCTTGTCATAGGATCATCACAGGGATGGTGATTGATCTAAACAGATCAGTGCAAGGATCGCTTCCTTCGGACAAATGAGTCTCGAGTCTGCAGTGTAAGGACAATGGAATGAGTGCAGGTGGTTGTTAGAGAACTAACACTGAGGTGACCAACATGAGAAGTCATATAGATGTTTGCTCACTCGTTAGTGATTTTCTCAATGCTACAGTAGTGTGATTGATCTTTTGACCTACGATGCCACAGCTGCTCGCAGTGAAGCTACTGAAGTTTGACTATACATAAGCATTAACTCAATAAGCTCTTGTAGTGGATTGGCAACAGTTGATCTACTGTAGTAGGATGCGCATCTAGATGGGATCTATCGACCCTAGCAGAAGAGAGTAGTCCTATGGGATTTAAAAAGCTGAGCCATTAAGTCTATGGTCATAGTAATGTGATTGATGAAAAAAAATTTTCATGAGAATCACAGTTGTACTTTAACTAATTGAATCTATCATATGATCAATGTTAAGATTTGACGATTTATGCATGACCTGCCATCTAATCAGGACTCACAATAGAAGAACTGAATCACACGATAACTGCACCTATAGATTCTTCATCTTTTATTCTGCTGGATTGCCACTACATACTACTAGATGTCACTGATGGATTGTGAGACCCACGAGCATCTTGATGATCGATGATCCTTGATGGATAGAGTTGGAATTATTCCGAGCTATCAAAAAGAATTTCGATGATATTGTGATAGGGATCACGATATATCTCACAACCAGTCAGAATAAAACCTATGAGGTCACACACAGAGGCTTTTGACTAATTAGATGGTTGATTTGCAATTATGAATCACGATAGGATTTAATGATCAATGTGATTAAATTAATCCAATGCAAAAGTTGCAATTAATCCACTAAAAAGTGAGTTATAGGAGAATTAATTAGCAATTGGATTGCTAATTGGCTCAACTTGATTGAACAAGGAGCTTGGATCAAGTCTAATTAAATAAGATTCAATTTGACTAGTCTAGGATTTGATTTGATCAGCCTAATTGAGTTATGAGATAACCCAATTGCATGGAAGAACAATTCCTAATTTGATTAGAATTTGGGTGCCATCTAATTCCTAATTAGATTAGAATTTAATCAAGAGGTTTTGGGTTCCTATTTGGATTAGGAATTCTCCTCTAATTGGGTGCAACTAAACCTTAATCAATTGAAAATATGTTAGGGTTTAAATCAGCCACCTAAAGAGATCCCAATTTGATTGGGACTCTCCCTCTCTCGTTGTGCCATTAGGAAGCCCCCTGAGGACGCCACATATACCCCATGCCCCTCTTGCTTTTGCATGTAACAATTCACGCCAATCCCCTTTCTCCGTGAGTTATGTGAGCGCAAAAAGAGATGAGGTGGGTGGCATATTCAAATGTCCAAGTATATATGGACTCTTACCTAAAAACCCTAATTAATCCTATTTAAACAAGGGATAAGAGGGGCGGTGACAAGCGGCTGATAGAGATCTGATTTTGGACGCCAAACAAGGTGGGGCGTGCGTGAGAAAACTTGGAGAAGAGAGGGCGCGACATCAAGAGGATGGGCGTGAGGTTTGTTGGTATCTCCCCATCCTTTCTTACAAACAACCAAAGGTTGGTTGTTAGTGTCTTCTCTCCTTTTGTCCAAGAGTTAGACATGGATTTTTCTCTCCCCTTTTGTCCAAACAGTGAACATGTTTTTCTTAGATCTCCAGCATAGAGATTTTATGCATGAGTTTTAGGAAGAAAGAGAAAAAAGAATTCTTCTCATTATCTCCTAGATTTTTAATCCTCCTAGATTCTTCTTCTCTAAGATAGTCTTGAGAGAAAAGAATTATCTTCAACCGTCAAGATGCAATCTCTGCAAGGGAGCTAGCATCCCGATGAGATCAAAAAGCTTCTGATCAAATCAAGACCTCGTGTGGATATCTGTAGAGGCCAGACGCTTGTGCAATTTCAAGAGATCTTCGAAAGACATCCACGATCATCGATTCGCAATGTAGATCGACCCACACAAAGATAAGATCTTCTCTATTTATTCTTCTCTAATTGATTTCTGTATCTGAATCCTATCTCATATATATAGATCCTATTGCATGATTTTAAGATATGATCTTATGTATGCTTAGATTAAAATAGTTTAATCTAAATTTTTAATTTCCGATGTGTATTTATTTTTGAAAACTTTTTTGCATGCAAGAAATCATAAAATTCTAACAGTGGTATCAGAGCCACGTCTTATGTATGAGAGTAGGATTTAGATCTGAAATCTGTAGAAATATTTCAGATCTAAATATCTTTTATATCGTTCTGACATAAGGTTGTCCTACCATAATCTGTTATACTGTATGGTTGTCCTAGAACGATATTAAAATTTTTTTATTAAAACAAAATTTTAGATCTAATTTTTCTTCATACATGTGACATATATTTTATTGTTTAGATCTGAAAAGAATTTCAAAATATATTTTGATTCATTTATATGATATATGAAAGCATGCTTAAGTCTAAAATTAGTTCTCTGACCTAAATTTTATTCGTGTATGATATATGATTATATGTATAATCTGAAAATTATTTAAAGATCAAAACTTATTTTTTATGCAACGAATTTAGATCTGAAAATTTAGATTTAAGATCTGAAATTAGTGTTTGTACACGAGGGATTGGTTATGGATAGATCAAATTAGGTCATGTAATTAGATTACACCTAAAATTTTTTATTTGATCACAATGGATCTAAATCGATTTAGTGATTGATCAAACCGAGTTAAGTGTCGATTAGGATTAGGTCAATAAAGTTTAAGATCATACAATATTGTTGATCGAATCGATTGACATCCATATGTAGAATCAATTAACCTAAGGACCTAATTCGGTTCTATGGCTCGAGCCTAATTCGCTTAAGCTAACTTATTTGAATCAATTGACCAATTGGTATCTAAGACAAGTAATTGAAAGATGGTTATTTAATTGATTCCGTTCACTGATCTGACCAATTTATTGGTATCTAAGAAAAGTAACGAGAGAACCTCCATCGATCTCCATTTACCTGATTAATTTGGAAGATTGAGTCTCAAATGTGGTTGCTTGGTGGTTTGATTTAGCCCATACCAATTAGATCAGTCATGTGATGACTGATTAGATGAGACCTAAATACAAAAATTTTCATAAATATTAAGTCCAATGATCTTCTATCGTTGTAGATGTGCGGCGTGCTACCGATGTTGATTGTTCATGACTAGTCACAGAGGTTCAGTTACATCGAAAACATACAATCACTCTATTAGCAAAGAATTACTCCAGGATAAAGATGAGGTTGGGCCCAATAACTACTAGGTAAGGGATCCAATAACAGCTTTGCACCTGCTTGTAAACGATAGATCGAGCTTAACTAAGGAGTGTAGTCAATAACTGTTAGATAAGTCCCCATGACTTAGAGACCAAGTCACTGCAATATACTTAAAAAATATCTGAACAAAAAATTATCCACACATCGGTGTGCGTGTTATCAATAACTATTAGGTGAGGTACACAACATCGATGGGATCGCAATACCCACTAGAAATTCAGTTGTAATGTTAGGATTTTCATTTCTCCATCCAGAGAGAGATTTAAAACAATAGTGAGAGCTTGTTTGCATTTAAAAGTCCCTAGAGCAAATTATAAAATACGTACAAACATCTAACTAGAATCTTTATTCTCTATTGTTTATTATATCAACTTCCAATCCTCTAGCTTGATTCCTAGATATCAACCATTTAACCAAAACCAATTACATAAACTAGCTAAGAAACCTAAGAATCGTTCTTAGTTTTAGAAAATTAAGCTATGTTCTCTATCAAGTTAAACCAATGTTATCAGCTTGTCCAACCCAAAGTCAATAAGCTATACTTGATAAATGGATGGACAATGACAATAAAGGTAGGTGCTATATGTTGGCGTCCATATCAGATGAATTACAACGTATGCATGAGCACATAAACACTTCCAACGACATGCTGATTCATGTATAAGTATTGTGAGGTGATCAGAGTTGCATCATCATGAGATACGCAATGGACAGTCAGTCGATGATTTTGAAAATGATCAAGAACATTAAGGAGCTTAAAAAGCTCGACATGACCATGCATAAAGAATTGCTTGTGAATTTGATCTTGCGATCCTTTCTTAGTTTGTATAGATAGTTTATGGTAAACTACCATATGAATGACAACGATGGCATCTTATCTGAATTGGTCAATATGTTGGTAACTAAGGAATGTTAAAAGGTTCAGAAGTACATATCTGAAGAGCCTAAAGAAACAAAGACATGCCTTGAGAAGGCATGTCGAAATTGCTCAATACTGTCCTTACGGTTCTCTTCTCCCAGTTGAGTGATAGACTCTAGTATTTTTTATGCACTTCATTATAGGATCTAAAGGAAAGTAGAGAGCTAAGAGAAGGTGAAGTAATCCTTAAAGTCGGCAATAGGACAAGAGTTGCTACTGTGGCCGTGGACACCTATCCTTTGCGACTACCGTTTGAATTTAGTTCTTAGAAACAGTCTCTATCATTTGCATGGTGATGCATCTGTGAACTTAATTGAGCAGTGAATGCCATTGGATCTGAGAGATCTAGAGTTGAAATAAATTTGGAGTATATATGGCACCTTAGGCTAGATCATATAGGAGAAAAAATGATTAACAGACTGAAGAAATATGGACTTTGAGCTCATTGACTGCTGAGTCATATCTAGTCTATGTATTATCTCTTTGAAGAAAAAATGATCAAGCTACTTTTGTGAAACAAAAAAAAAACTACTGAGATACTTATCCTGGTGCACATTTGATGTATGCGACCCATTTAATGTGCCAATTCAGGGAGGTTATCTCTATTTCATTATTTTTATCGATGATCAGTCATGATATAGGTATATGTATGAGATACAATTTTGAGATTTTGAAAAATTCAAAGAATTCAGATGTGAAGTAAAGAAACAAACTGATAAATTTTTAAAGATACTTCGATCAGATCGAAGATGCAATATCAAAGTAAGAAATTTCTCGATTATCTCATAAAAATGGCAGTTTCATATCAGACCCCTCTTAGTATATCTCAGCTCAACGAAGTAATTAAGAAGAGTCATGGGACTATGAGATATGACCTGATCCATGATGGACTTTACTGATTTATCTTTGTTTCTTTCAGAACATGCTTTATTTTTTAAATTTACTTATTGAATAAGGTTGCCTCTAAATCCATTCCTATCACATCGTATGGGATATGACAAGGTAAGAAACTGAGTCTTGATTATCTCAAAATTTGGAGATGTCCAACTCATGTTAAGGACAGCAGGCGGACATATTAGAGGCTAGATCTGTAGAGCTCGTTTTATATAATATCCAAAAGGAGTTTGGGATACTACTTTTTCTTCTTAAAGGATCACAATGTGATTGTGACCCGTCAAGCTATCTCCTTGGAAATGATTTATTTAGGATTTAGGAGTGGGAGGAAAGTTGAGCTCAAAGAGTCTCTAAAGAGCAACGAGTCATTGTACCTATAGAATCTTTTCATGATGAGCCAGTATATATAATACTTCCTCCACTTCACAAATCTAGTAGGATCTCCCATCCTCTCAAAAGGTACATTGGTATGCTTAACAAAAGATATACAAAAAAATATTTCTCATGAGAGATAGGAAATATGAAGATAATCTCAAAACCTACAATGAGACGATGTTAGACATCAACTCTGAGAATGGGATGTGAAATAACTTTCCTAATTAGATATCTTAGGAAGATATCTGTATGGAATAGCCTATGGATTTCACTCCTTGTGATAGAGACCACAAAGTCTGCAAGAATCTCGAAGTTGGAACATTCATTTTAATGATATGATCAAATTGTTTGATCAAAAATGAGAAATTATATGTTTACATAAAGGTCAGTGGGAGTGCTGTCACATTCCCATAATGTATGTGGATGACATCCTCTTGATTGGGAGTATCTCATACTGACATTGGTTAAAACAAGGTTGGCGGAACCGAACCGGTGGCCGGATCGGCCGATCACCTCTGCTCTGTTCCGAACCGAGGCGAACCGACGAAGGAAAACACGGACGAACTGGGGAAGAAAAAGAGAGAGAAATAGAGAGAGGGAGGGAGGAAGAAAAAGAGAGAGGGGAATCCACCGGAGGGGCCGCCGGAGGGCAGTCGTGGCCGTCGGGCGGCGGAAAGAGCTCCCGCGGCCCCGCACGGGGAACAGGGGCGATCCGCCCCTGTTTCTCGAAGCTTTTTTTTAAAAAACCCTTTTCAAAGTGAAGTTGGCAAATCCCATGCCGGCTTCACTTTGAAAAGGCTTTTTTTTAAAAAAAAAGCCCCGAGAAACAGGGGCGAATCGCCCCTGTTCCCCACGCAGAGCCGCAGGAGTGCTTTCCGCCGCCCGACGGCCCTCCGACGGCCCCTCCGGCGGATTTTCCTTCCTCTTTTTCTTCCTCCCTCTCTCTCTATTTCTCTCTTTTTCTTCTCCGACACCGGCATATGCCATTTTGCATGCCGAAACTGTCTCGGTTCTCCGTCGGAACGGTTCGGCATGCTCCGTACCGGGCGGTTTAATCCGGTACGGCAATCTTTGGGTTAAAATATGGTTGTATATAGAATTTTTCAAAAAAGACCTAGGACAAGCGTCCTATATAAAGATCTATAGAGATAGATCCAAATGGATGCTTGGATTTTTACTAAAAAATACAGAGAATAGATACTGAAAGGATTCAGCATAGAAAGCTTTGAGAGGGATCTGCTATCCTCTTGGGCATAAGAATATGCCATACTATGTACTCGATCTGATATTAGCCATTGCTGTGAGTGTTACGAGCAGATATCAATCAAATCCAGACTAGAAGTATTGGATTGCTGTGAAAATATCCTAAAATACTTGAGAAGCACTAAGAATCTATTTCTGATCTTTAGATAAGAGTTAGAACTAGGAGTGGGAGGATATATCAATTCAAACTGTCTGATGTTGATGGTAGAGTATCTACATCAAAGAGTGTGTTCTTGTGTAATTGTGGTTTGATATCTTTGAAGGGTTCCAAGCAATCGATCGATGGAAGCTAAGTACACTGTAGATGTATAGGATGCATTCTGATTCTAATGTTAGTTGCAGAACTGGATATCATGCCATCAGATGCCATGACACTATACTGCAAAGATAATGGCACTATAACTCTCACTAAGGAGCCAAAATCTCATCAAAAATCCAACACAGAGCAACAGCATACACGACCACCTCAAGTAGAAATAGAGGTGCAGAGAGCAAACTCCACATGAGATGTGGTTGAAGGAGGAAAACCGCTTTTTCTCATAGGATCTTTCAGATTTCATCAAATCTGGGACGAAATAATTTTAAAAAAATTTATCCTACATTTATTTCAGATCTAAGTCTCTATATCTAATCTTCATATCTGATATTAAGTCTAAAATAAATCTAAAAGGGATGAGGAAACAAGTAATACCTCAAGGGTAATCTGATTACCCTGTAGATGATCTCTGCACAGCCCGAGGTTCTGATGTAGCCACGCAAGCACCAGACCTCTACCGATATCCACTCAGGCAGGACCTGGAACATCTTTTCCTCGCGAATCTATGCTCCAAAAATCAGATCTAAATCTGATTAGGAAGATCTTCAAAAGTCTTCCTGAAGTTGGAGCAGCAGCCTGTCGAAGAAGTCCTGCAGCCTTCTGTTCCAGGCATCACCATGCCTTGGATCTTTGCCAGATGGACGTCCAACTCTTTGGACGTGAAGAGGGAAGGAGAGCAGGGAGGACGTGGAGAAGAGGGTAGGGGGCGACAGCTATTGGATTTTGTGCATAAAACAGTTTCTTCTACGAAATCCTAGGGGCAGCAGGGTTTATATAGACCCTGTATGCTGCGCAGTGCCACATCATTCAGCCAATCAAAAAATTCCAATAAATTGTAAAAAAATTCTGATTGGAGTGATGTCATCTGATCACATCAGATAAGAACCCCACCCTCTCTCCTAAGTTGGCGCCAACATTGGATAAGCTCAAGCAAGGTAGCGCCAAAGAGTCCATGTTTATCAGGACTCTTTGGTTCTTATCCATTTGGGGCGCCCACTTTAATCCAATTGGACTCACGCCATAATCTGATTATGGCACCCAATTTGATATGGTTTAGGCATGTGGACACTCCACAAAAATCCTCCAATGAGCTCTCTTCAGTTTAAGACCCATATGTCAACATTTGACAGATGTCCTAAAATGAAAATGACAGGTGTCAGGAATTAGTAGGTGTTGTCTTTAATTCATCTCATGAATTAAGACAAGCCTTTTCTGAGCTGGACTGACTCCAGTCAGACTGAGAGAAACCTTCTCAAGGTTCTCTGGGTGAGTCAAAACACATTTGGCTCAATCGAGATAGAAAAGATTGCATGAGGAGAAAGTTAGGCTCAATCGTGTGCTAGCACGATTTCCTTGAACCTAATTGGATCTAATCCAAATCAATTGGGCTAGCCCAATTGATGACATCCAGATCCTAACCCTTGTTAGTGTGACCCAGTTAGGTTCAATTCTGTATAGTAATGAGACATATCGTGATCTCATCATCGACATCATCGAAACTCCTTTTGATGGATCAGAACTCTTCTGATTCAGATAACTAGAATGATCGATCATCAAGATCATTTTAATTGCTCCCAAAATCCACCAGTGACACCTAGCAGTATGTGGTGGCAACCCATCAGAACTGAAGACGAATCTCTCGGTGCAGCTACCTGTGTGATTGAGTTCCTCTATCATGAGTCCCGACTGAATTAGGGTTAAGGTGAACTCGTCAAACCCAACATCAGTCATATGAATCAATCGATCAATCCGAGTACAATATGAAATCCCAATGGAAAATTCTTTTTCTATTATTTCACTCTGCCATGGCCATGGGCTTAAGGACTCGATCTTTCGATTATCATAGGACTACTCTCATCTATCGAGGTTGATAGATCCCATCTTGGTGCGACCTAGTTCCTACAATGAATATGCTACAGCCAACATACACCTCAGGATTCCGAATGGCTAGGAGACCGAGTTATGGTGTAATCAAACTATAACACACTCAAGGTGAACTGTCGATGCACCTCAGATCAAAGAACTAGACACACAACTACAGCATCGAACTAGTTATCGACGAGAAGGTAGACTTCCTTATGACTGCTCGATATGGTCACGCTTAGTACTCTCGTTCTCAACGAATACCTGTACTCTCGCTCCGATGTCTCCACACCGTAGACTCAAGACACATCTACCCTAAGGAAGCGATCGTACACTAACCTTCCGGATCGATCACCATCCTCGTGATGATCTTATGGTCAGGAGCTGTTTATGAGTTAGTTATGTAAATTCATGCCTTAAATTTTCAACTCTTGAAAATATGAATTGATATTCCTACTAACTCAAAGGATGTATCATAGACACAATGTACACAATGTGATAGAAAAATAACCCTTTTATTCATTTATAGTCAAAATTACAAATTTGCCCTTAGATCTGTACAGGAATGTGTCAGCCGATCTGGCATCTAGGGCACACATCTAACAGTAAACCCACTAGTAAGTCACTTAGCTAGTCGAAGGCTAAAACCTACCTTGAGAAGATGGTGCTTGGTATATGACAGATTGACTTTAGTGCAAGTGGAAGATTGTTGGATGTATATCCTAGAAGCCTATCTTGACTGACGCATAATATATTTCTAGAATATGATTTTGTACTTAACGGAACGTTTATTTCCATTCATATTGTACATGCATCTATGAATCATCCAAAAAATTAACAAGATGACATATATTCTCAAAGAGTTAAGAATTTGAAGCATGTGTCATTGATGGTTAATTTCTAAATTGCTCCAGATCATAGGATCATCATGGAGATGATGATTGATCCAAACAGGTCGGTGCACGGATCGCTTCCTTCGAGCAGATGAGTCTCAAGTCTGCGGTGTAGAGACTAAAATAAGAGTACAGGTAGTTGTTAGAGAATAACTAGCACTGAGCATAACCAACACGAAAAATCACATGGATGTCTGCTCTCTCGTTAATGACTTTCTAGATACTGTAGTAGTGTGACTAGTCCTTTGATCTGCAGTGCCATAGCTGCTCGCAGTGAGGCTGCTAGATTTTGACTACACAAGCATGGACTCAATGAATCCTTATAGTGGATGTTAGAGACAGTTGGTCCATTGCAGAAGCAGGATGGACATCTAGATAGGATATATCGATCCTAGCAGAAAGTAGTCCTATGAAATTTAAAAAGCTGAGTCCTCAAGTCTATGACCATAGCAGTGTGATTGATAGAAAAGAATTTCTATGAAAATCATAGTTGGACTCGAGCTAATTGAATCTATCATATGACCGATGTTGAGGTTTGACGATTTATCCATGACCTACCATGTGGTCGAGACTTACGATAAAGAGACTGAATCACATGATAACTGCACCTAAAAGTTCATCACCTTTTATTCTACTGGATTGCCACTACATACTGCTAGGTGTCACTAGTGGATTGTGAGACCCACGAGCATCATCTTGAGGATCGATGATCTTGATGGATAGAATTAGAATGGTTCCGATTCATCAAAAAGAGTATCGATAATATTGTGATAGAGATCACAATATATCTCATTACCAATCAGAATAGAACCTATGAGGTCACATACAAAGAGGTTTTTGACTGATTAGATGGTTGATTTGCGATTATGAATCACGATAGGATTTAATGATCAATGTGATTGATGATTAATCCAATACAAAAATTATAATTAGCCCACTAAAGAATTAGTAAGTTATAGGAGGATTAATTAGCAATTGGATTGCTAATTGGCTCAATTTGATTGAGAAATGGAGCTTGTATCAAGTCTAATTGAATAGAATTCAATTTGACTTGCCTAGGGTTTAATTTGATCCAACCTAATTGGATTATGAGATAACCCAATTGCATGGAAGAACAATTCCTAATTTGATTAGGATTTGGATGCCATCTAATTCCTAATTAGATTAGGAATTAGTCAAGAGGTTTTGGGTTCCTATTTGGATTAGGAATTCTCCATTAATTGGGTGCCACTAAACTTTAATCCATTAGGAATTTGTTAGGGTTTAAATCAGCCACCTAAAGAGATCCTAATTTGATTGGGACTCTCCCTCTCCTTGCACCATTAGGAAGCCCCATGAGGACGCCACATATACCCCACGCTCTTCTTTCTTTTGCATGTAAGAACTCATGCCAATTTCCTTTCTTCGTGAGTTATGTGGGCGCAAAAAGAGATAAGAGGTGGGCGGCATATTCAAGAGTCCAAGGATATATGGACTCTTACCTAAAAATCTTAACTAATCCTATTTAAACAAGGGATAAGAGGGATAGTGACAAGGGGCTGATAGAGATCAGATTTTGGATGCTAAACAAGATGGGGTGTGCGTGAGAAAAGTTGAAGAAGAGAGGGCACAACATCAAGAGGGTGGCCGTGAGGTTTGTTGGTATCTCCCCATCCTTTCTTTCTTACAAACAATCAAAGGTTGATTGTTAGCGTCTTCTTTCCTTTTGTCCAAGAGTTGGACATGAATTTTTCTCTCCCCTTTTATCCAAAAGTTGGACATGTTTTTCCTAGATCTCTAACGTAGAGATTTTATGTATGGATTTTAGGAAGAAAAATAAGAAAGGATTCTTCTCATATTCTCTAGTTCTCTGCATAGAGATCTTAATCCTCCTAGATTCTTCTCTAAGATGGTCTTAAGAAAAAAGAAGAATCATCTTCAACCGTCAAGATGCGATCTCTGCAAGGAAGCTAGCACCCTGATAAGATCAAAAAGCTTATGATCAGATCAAGACCTCGTATGGATACATGTAGAGATCAGATGCTTGTACGGTTTCAAAGGACCTTAAAAAGATATCCATGATCATCGGTTCGCAATGTAGATCGACCCACGCCAAGGTATGAAGATAAGATCTTCTCTATTTGATTTCTGTATCTGAATCCTATCTCACAAATATAGTCCTGTTGCATAGTTTTAAGATATGATTTTATGCATGCTTAGATTAAAATAGTTTAATCTAAATTTTTAATTTCTACTGCATACTTGTTTTCAAAAATTTTTTTGCTTGCATGAAACTATGAAATCCCAACAATCTAAATGAAAGTCTTAAGTATAAAAGTGTTGCTTAAGCATAAAGATATTGTTTGAATCGAAATCTTAAGCATAAAGGTACCGCTTAAGCATAAAAATATTGTTTACTTGTAATTGATATTGTTGATATCATGATTCACCTCGAGACATAAAGGACTCGTCTTGAGACTTGATGAAATTATGACATAAGCTTAAAATTATTGTAGCTATCATTGAAAAGCATAAAGATGCTTCATTTGAAATCATAAAGTGGACTGATGATGAGCTTTGTATATTTTGATCACATAGGTACAAAATTCACACTACATGCACTACATCACTAGAATCCATGTCGATAAGATTACTAGTATTTGTAACCATAGAGGAGTCTAATATCAATAAATAGTATGAAGACTGCTATGATTCAATGTCAGTAGTTTTAGCAGACCGATTTTGACTAAAGTTGCATGTGGCCACATCAGGTGCAGTTAGCCCAGGAGTCATTTTCAAACTATATATATAATAAATATATTTTTTTGAATAAAAAAAGGGGTCTTAATCAATGTAGCCCAAGTGAGAGAATGTTAAAAATTCTCATAAGATAGGCTTCCATTAATTATAGACCAATTTCTCATTCTAATTTGTTACAAAAAATAGAGACTAAGTTGTAGTTTGAATGAATAGTTAAGGAGCCCATGATTATCTATGATCATATTATCTTGAGTTTATTATCTTAGTCATATGATGTAGCAGATACTGGTGTAAGCCTGATCGATTAATGGGCTCTGTGATGGGTGGACCCATTAGCATTACTAACTGGACTAGATCTCCACTCCATTTCTATATATATCTGCCTGTAGAAAAACCCTAGCACATTAAGTTATTTGCATTCCTAGGACGAACCTATCCCATTGAGGAGACAGGCATAAGATGGAGATGGAAAGGAAGATCTACGCCATATTGTTGTTTTCTTCTTCCACAGGATGCTGGTATAGCAATCACTAATGGCTGCTTGAGGATTTCAAAGTATCATTGATTGATTATTGTTATTCTTCGTCTTTTGGGATCTATTATTGAATAATTAATTTTGTATTCTAATCTTCTGCATGAGATCCATTAAATTTTTCCAACAATTTATAGGTTTTAGTGAAAAATGCATGTCATAAAAATCATAACATTCACTATATACATTTTGCTATATTAAAGCATGCTATGTTGCATTTCAAATCGTCCTTCCAAAACATATTTTGTGCATCATTTTTCCCGCATATACTTACAAGACATGTTGCACTAGCAGAAGGTATGTACAAAGAATTTCGGGGATTCTAGATGTATCATGCAACAATCACCATGTGACCTATAGTGTTTCTGTCATCATGTTTATATCATGTCCTAAATTACAGGAGGCTTTACCTAATACATCCGGGGAAAATATTTAAGATGGAACAAGATTTACGACACTTGGCCAGAATAGGAAAGGAAATTTTAAGATATTAATGCCAGACTGCAGACTTTTCACTTGCATATAACTACCGCATTCTTTGTTAGTTTTTCTACAACACCTCGTATAAGGAAAAGAAAACTCTGCCTTCTTGCTGCACATATTTTCTGTAGTAGGTTAGTTGTTGTTAATAAAACATGCAAGAGTAGAGAAAATCATAGCATTTACCATCAATACAGTTCCCATACAGGTACAAACGAGAGAAGTTAGCTGAAACAAGCTGGTGGGGAAATGTACCGGTGACAGATGGAGATCCCTTTAGTCTGCAAAATGTGAATAATTGGACTTCTTATAAAAATTGAATCAGAGGTGGTTACCATGTAATTAGTAGCAGGAGCATTAGTTAAAGATGTTAAGCTTGTTAGACATTGTTCGCCCATTCCCTATCAGCTTAAACTGGTTTCCCAACTTCGGATTGCTAGAGTTTGAATCCTCTCCATCATGTTATTTATTTAATTAGCCCAGTTATTATCTTCACTCATCCTAGTCATTATGGACTCTCCGCATAGGTGGTCCAAACTGTATGTTGGGGGGAGGGAGGAAGAGGCGTTAAGCTTGATATGCATTGTTGACCCATTCCCTATCAACTTAAGCTTTTGAAATAAATTGGTTTCACAACAAAACAGAAGAACGATTAAGAATCTTTCCATGGCAGACTCCAGATTATGTTAATTTATTGTAATGATGTCCATATCATTTAAGAGGTCTAGAGATCTTGTAAATGCTCTAACTATGGGTAGGTCAATCAGGAACTTTGATGAAGCTATGTTTGGTTATATTTTGAATGATGATCCTTCTTTTTTGTATTTTCCAAAATAATCAAATTCTAGTTCTACTTAATTTTCATACTATCAAAGCATAATTACTTGAAAATTTGTTAAGTCCTTGTTATTGAGTCTAGAAGGATCTCACAGTTTAAAGTCTGATCCATAGTGAATTGATTGACCAACTGGAAAATATAATCAATAATTGATCATTATTCCACTCTTGAAGGAAAAAAATAGTCAAGTATGATTTCCATACTCTATCTAGTTCTCAAAAGACCATAACACTTCCCAGACTTCCAAATATTCAGACTATATTTCACTATGCTGCTAAGAAGTTTCAAAGAGTATGATAGCCTTATGTCATCCAGAAACAGAGAAATATATAAGCATCCCTGAGAAAAGAAAAAAGAAAAGGAATACAAGATATTGCCGCAACAAAATAGCCATTCATAAGAGACTATTTTCTTTACCATCAATAGTAGCAAAATTTGATATGACATTGATTCATCTTTCTCTCAGAGAAATAAAAAAGTAAAAGAAAAATTCTTCTCACGTAGAGGCAGACAAGCCATTGCATATATTACAAGTAATTTAGTATCACACTTAATAGAAAACTAAAAATATATTCTCAGAAAGACAAGGCAAAGAACCATGAATCCACTGGACCCCAAACTCAGAACAAGGTCATATTTAAAGGTTACCTTATATATCCACGTATTTGAGGACAAGTCAATGGTCCCATTATTCAACCTGATTTTAACACTGGCCAATCCTGCGCCTACCCATTCATAAAATGGTCCTCCATTCTTAAAAACCAGAGAAAACAGAAAAATCCTCAGGGAAGTTATAAAACATTCAATCGGGACGAGACAGATCAATTTCATTTGAAAGAACCAGTGTATCAATAAGATGGTAAGCTACTTTATATTGTCTTTAGAAAAAAACCAAAAAACTGAGACTTAAATTCAGAAATATTTATCTTTTTTTCCTTTAGAGAAATGGTGGAGACAAGCTGCACCAAACTTTATTAATGAAGGTTACTATAAATTCGTATCTTATTATTTATGACTTCAACCAAAAAAAAAAAAAAAACACCTGTCACTAAGCAAAAAATGATAATATAGATTTTAGTTTCTACTGCTGCTCTATACATTATTCAGGAATGAAATATTATATGATATGCAACATGAAAAGATGGTTTCTACTTCTTCAATGCAAATGATGATGATGATGCTCTAATCTTAGCAGAAATCACAAGTCTTTATGCCCAGAAATTATCAGTATAGAAGGAAGGCATAGTTTTACACCATCTGTGAAATTCATCAAGTGTGATATAGTGGAGTCAAAACCTTGAAAGATGACACTATTAGATGTGTACCCTAGATGCCAGATTGGCTGACATATTCCTGTACAAATGTAAGGACAAATTTGTAATTTTGACTATAAATGAATAAAAGGGTTATTCTACTATCACATTATGTACATTATGTCTGTGATACATCCTTTGAATTAGTAGGAATGTTAATTCATATTTTCAAGAGCTGAAAATTTAAGGCATGAATTTACATAACAAACTCATAAACAGCTCCTGACCATAGGATCATCATGAGGATGATGATCGATCCGGAAGGTTGATTTACGATCGCTTCCTCAGGGTAGATGTGTCTTGAGTCTACAGTGTGGAGACACCAGAGCGAGAGTACAGGTATTCATTGAGAACGAGAGTACTGAGCGTGACCATCTCAAGCAGTCATAAAGAAGTCTACCTTCTCGTAGATGACTAGCTCGATGCTGCAGCTGTGTGTCTAGTTCTTTGACCTGAGGTACATCGACAGTTCACCTTCACTGTGTTATAATTTGACTACACCATAACTCGATCTCCTAGTCATTCGGAATCCTAAGATGTATGTTGACTATAGCATATTCATTGTAGGAACCAGATTGCACCAAGATGGGATCTATCAACCTCGATAGATGAAAGGAGTAGTCCTATGATGATCGAAAGATCAAGTCCTTAAGCCCATGGCCATGGCAGAGTGAAATAATGGAAAAGAGTTTTCCATTGAGGTTTCACATCGGACTCGGATCGATCGATTGATTCATATGACTGATGTTGGGTTTGACGAGTTCACCTTAACCCTAATTCAGTCGGGACTCATGATAGAAGAACTCAATCACACAGGTAGCTGCACCGAGAGGTTCGTCTTCATTTCTGATGGGTTGCCACCATATACTGCTAGGTGTCACTGGTAGATTTTGGGAGCAATTAGAATGATCTTGATGATCGATCATTCTAATTGTCTGAATCAGAAGAGTTCTGATCCATCGAAAGGAGTTTCGATGATGTCGATGATGAGATCACGACATGTCTCATTACTATACGGAAATGAACCTAACTGGATCACACAAACAAGAGTTAGGGTCTGGATGTCATCAATTGAGCTAGTCCAGTTCGATTGATTTGGATTAGATCCAATTAGGTTCAAGAAAATCATGCTAGCACACGATTGAGCCTAACTTTCTCCTCGTGTAATCTTTTCTATCTCGACTGAGCCAAATGTGATTTGACTCACCCAGAGAACCTTGAGAAGGTTTCTCTCAGTCTGACTGGAGCCAGTCCAGCTCAGAAAATTCTTGTCTTAATTCATGAGATGAATTTAAGACAACACCTGCTAATTCCTGTCACCTGCCATTTCTGTTTTAGGACATTGGTCAAACATTGACCCATGGATCTTGGACTGAAGGCCACTTGGCAAGAGGTCATTGGAGACTTTTTGTGGAGTGTCCACCTGCTAAATTGGACCTCAAAGTGGGCGCCATATTCAGATTGGGCGTGCGCCCCACGTGGATAAGGATAGAGTTCCATGAGACGAGGACTCTGATCCCTTGATCAACTTGGACTGTGGGGCGCCAATCTCACTGTGCTTATCCAGTGTTGGCGCCAACAGTAGGAGAAATTGTGGAGATTCTTATCTGATATGATCAGATGATATCACTCCACCAATCAAATCAAATTAAATTTTGATGGCAATGGCACATGCACAGGGTCTATTTAAACCCTGTCTGCGCCTAGGGTTTAGAGACTCTGCTCAATACCCAGCAAAAGCCTGAATCCTCTCCACTTCTCCACGCCCCCTCTGCTCCTCTCCCTCCCCTCTTCACGTCCAAGAGGTTGGGCGTCCATCTGGTGCTTGTCCAAGGCATAGTGGCTTCCTGATTAGAAGGCTGCTGAGATTTGTCGAGAAGCTGCTGCTCCAGCTTCAGAAGATCTTTTGAAGATCTTTCAGATCAGATCCAGATCTGATTTTTGGAGCAAAGATTCGCGAGGAGAAGACGATCCAGATCCTGCTCGAGTGGATACCGGTAGAGGCCAGGCGATTGCGTGGCTATTTTAGAACCCCGGGCATTGCTGCGATCATCTATTTTAGAACCCCGGGCATTTTTATCCTAGAGGTATTTCTCTATTCCTCATGATTTTAGATTTAATTTTAGATTTAATATTAGATAATAAGAATTAGATCTAATAGATCTTAGATCTGAAATATCGTAGGATATTTTTTTTTGAAATATTCCGCCCTAGATCTCATTAGATCTGGAAGATCCTACAAGAAAAAAGCCGGTTTTCCCTTCAACTGATATCAGAGCCAGGTTGATGGCTCTATTTTAGATCTAATTTAGATCTGATTTTTATTTTTATTTATCTGATATTAATGGATTTCAGATGTCATATCAGATGTGATAGGATCTGAAATCAGAAAAATTTAAAATTAAATCTAGTAGATCTAACATGTATGAGATGCATGACTAGACTAGGAGTAGTTTAATCTATGAATAGTCTTATAGTTTTATGTTTTAATGTGATTAAAATATAAATTAGATCTAATTTATTCTCTGATATTTTGATGTTATAAATGTTATATTCAGATCAGAAAATAAAAAATAAAAATTTAATTAATACATAAAATTGATCTGTTGCATGCCTAGACTAATTGTAGAATTGTTCTAGTAACTGTCTAGAATAGATTTAATATTGAATAGTCAATTTAAATCTTATTTTTCAGATGTTGCATGTGATGTATCAGATCTGAAAGCATGCTAATTAGATCAGATTTTAATACATGAGATGTATGCAAAGCATGTATAAGTTAGATCTGAAATTATATATGTGATATGTAACTTAGATCTAACTAGTTTTGTAGTTTAAATTAATATTTCTGATTAAGGTGTTCCTTATGGCCGTCCGGTCATAAGAACAAAGTAGGGTTTAAGACCCTCTCCTCCCATTCAATGGGGTGTTCTTATGGCGTATAGGGGTGCTGCGCGTTCATCCTTAATCAGAAATTAAATTTACTTTTCTGCAAAACCTTAGATCCTAAAACCCTAGGATTTATTTACATGTTTTGTTTATTAACCCAAGACTTAATTAATGAATTAAGCTTATGAAATTAAATTAGGTCTAAAATTGAGAATTTCAGATCTAAGTCATTTTCATAAAATTGGGTTCGGACTTGGGTAGCTCAATTAGGTCTAGCGGTTGATCAAACCGAATCAAAAATTGATTAGATGGGATCATGAGAGCTTATAATTGACCAGCCTAATAGGATTAAGTCTAGGTCAAGGTTGAATCACATTCATATGTGACTCGATCAAGTTAAGACCTAATTTGGCTCAGTGGTTAGAGCTTGGATTGTAGGCTAACCCAATTGGTTCTGTTTCGACAATTTGGTGTCTAAGATAAGTTGGACAGATGCGACCGACTGGTTTTTAATTGGGAGCTAGTCAACTCGAATGTGTTCTTGTCAAGTTAATGGCATATCCCTCCCACCGGTCTCACTTACCTGACCATATGTGTCGACCCAATTCTGATTTGAGGTGGCTAACAATTCGAGCTAACCCATGCCACTAGGTTAGTCATAATTGTTATGACTATGTCAAGTCAAGTTTAATGAGACCTAAATCAAATCTCCCTAAGAAAATATTAAGTCTAAGGTCTTCCACCATTGTGGATGTGCGGGCCCTTCTCGGGGTTGATTGTTCTCGGTTGGTTACAGTGGCTCAGTTGCACCAGAAAGACGCAACCATGTCCATTAGGCATTGGATGCTACGGATTAGAGGATGGGTTATGCTCAATATTTCAGATACGATGAGGGACCTAATCAGGAATCTAGATCGTGCAAATGGTGGGTCTGACTTAACTAAAGATTGGAGCAATATTCCGGGCACGGTGAGCTTCATGAATTAGAGACCAAGTTTTGGGTGCACCATGATTAGAGAATCATTGGATAAGAGTTGTCCACTCATCGATTGACCCATCACCAATAACTGTTAGGTGAGGTGGGGAGCCAGTCGGTGAGACCGCACCACCCACTAGAAATCACTAATCACGGAGATTTTCACATCTCTACCTAAGGTGTAGGGATCTGAGAAAATAGTGGGAGCCTAATTTGTTTAAAAATGAAACTCCTAAACAAATTGATTAAGTCTGATTACAAAATCTAACTAGAAACTTTTGACTCTCTACAGGAAACATGTCTGCATCCAACCCTCTGACCAAAATACTAGACACCCACAAATTGACTGGACCTAATTTCAAGGACTGATTGAGGAACTACAGAATTATTCTGGATTTCGAAAAACTGACTCATGTCTTAGACCAGGACCCACCTGCCATGCCAGCACGTCGACTGTTGAACAGAGAGCGTCTCTGAAAAAGTGGACAGATGACGATAACAAAGTCAAGTACTACATGTTGGGTGCCATGTCTGATGACTTGCAACGCCAGCATGAGAACATTATGACTACCCGCCAAATGTTGGCTCATCTACAAGAGTTGTTTGGTAAACAAAGTCACGTAACCAAGTATCAAGTCTGCCAAAGACTTTTTAAGGCTAAAATGCGTGATGGGCAGTCAGTCCAAGATCATTGTTTGACAATGATCAAGGACCTTGAGGAGCTTGAGAAACTCGATATCATCTTAGACAGAAAATTTCAGATTGATGTGATCCTTCAGTCCTTGTCTGATGCATATGGTCAGTTCATCATGAACTTCCATATGCATAAGATGCAGTGTACCTTAGCTGAGTTAATGAATATGTTGGTTACGGCTGAGCTTTCTTTGAAGGATTCAAAAGGCTCAGTCCTTACTGTGGAGCGAACTTCTTCCAAGAGAAAGTTTTTTGGAAAGAAAAAAAAGTCTGCGAAGAAGCAGGTGGATGGGAAGAAGAAGAAGACAGAACCGAAGAAGAAGGCTGCTGAAAAGAAAAAATATTTCCACTGCAATTCAGACGGCCATTGGAAGCGGAACTGTCCTCAGTACCTAGCCACCCTGAAGAACAAGAAGGATGGTCCTTCTGGAGGAATGCTCGTTATAGAATCTAATCTTACGGTTTCCTTTGCATCCAGTTGGGTATTTGACTCTAGTTCTAGTACTCATTTGTGCACTTCTATGCAGGGTCTTGAGGAGAGCAGCAGGTTGAGGAATGGGGATATGATCCTACGCATCGGAAAAGGAGCAAGAGTTGCTGCTGTGGCCATGAGAACCTACCCTCTGCGATTACCGTTAAGATTAGATTTAGTTCTTAGAGATTGTTATTATGTGCCTGCAGCAAGCAGGAATTTGATTTCGATTTCAGGTTTAGCATAAGAAGGCTATGTGATTAGCTTTCATAAGAACCATTGTAACATATTTTATGAAAATAATAAAGTTGTATATGATTTTTTATTAATAGTCTCTATCAGCTACATATTGATGTATCTGTATTTAATATCGAGCAAAATGTGAATGCCATAGAAATTAAAAGGCCTAGAGATAGTCTAAATGATAGGTATCTGTGGCACCTAAGACTAGGTCATATAGCGGAAGACAGAGTTAACAAATTGAAGAAATCCAGGCTGTTGAGTCCGTTGACTTTCGAGTCATATCCAGTTTGTGAATCATGCCTTCACGGCAAAATGACCAAACTCCCTTTTGTAGGACATGAGGAAAGGGCCACAGACCTACTTGTCCTAGTACATCCAGATGTATGCGGCCCATTTGATGTGCCGGTTAGAGGCAACTATGTCTACTTCATTACCTTCACCGATGATATGTCTAAGTACGGGTATGTGTTTCTAATGAAACACAAGTTTGAAGTTTTTGAAAAGTTTAAAGAATTCAGACATGAGGTAGAAAAACAAACAGGAAAGCCCATTAAGGTTCTTCGATCAGATCGAAGAGGTGAATACCTTAGTCGGGAGTTCCTAGACTATCTTAAGGACAATGGCATAGTCTCTCAATGGACTCCACCTGGAACGTCACAACTCAACGAGATTTCAGAACGGAGGAACCGGACCCTATTAGATATGGTCCGTTCCATGATGAGCTTCACGGACCTCCCTGAGTTTTTTTGGGACATTGTCTATTGACAGCAATATACGTATTGAATAGGATTTCCTCTAAAACCATTCCTACCACACCGTATGAGATATGGCATGGTAAGAAGCCAAGTCTGAGTCATCTCAGAATTTGGGATTGTCCGGCTCATGTCAAGAGACAGCAGGCGGACAAGTTAGAGTTCAGATCTTTTAGAGCTCAGTTCATAGGATATCCTAAAGAGTCATTAGGATATTATTTCTATATTTCGAAAGATCACAATGTGATTGTGATTCGACATGCTATTTTTCTTGAAAAACAGTTTATTCAAGATAGTGGCATCGAAAGAATAATTAAGCTCAAGGAGAATGTCTCCCAAGAGCAACGAGCTAAAGAACTTGAGGAACCCAATCAATTAAAACCAGTCCTAACACAACCTCTTCCACCTCGTAGATCGACTAGGATTTCCCATCCTCCTAAAAGGTACTTAGGTACTATACAAGAGGAAGTAGAGGAAATATTCCTCGCGAAAAATGGGGCTCATGATGATGACCCCAAGACCTATGACAAAGCGATATCAGATATCGACTCTAAGAAATGGTTAGAGGCAATGAGATCAGAAATTGACTCGATGCACTCAAACCAAGTCTGGATCTTGGTAGATCCACCTGAAGGTATTGAACCTATTAGGTGTAAATGGATCTTCAAGAGAAAGATAGGTGCAGATGGAATGTGGAGACATTCAAGGCTAGGCTCATAGCGAAAGGTTATAGTCAGTGCGAAGGCATTGACTATCAGGATACCTTTTCGTCCGTAGCCATACTAAAATCCATCCGCACATTACTTGCTGTTGCAGCCTATTTCGATTATGAAATATGGCAGATGGATGTGAAAACGGCGTTCTTAAATGGATATCTTGAGGAAGATATCTATATGGAACAGCCGCTTGGTTTCACATCTAGTGATGATGATCACAAGATTTGCAAGCTGCAAAGGTCCATTTATGGACTTAAGCAAGCATCTCGGAGCTGGAATACTCGTTTCAATGAAGTGATCAAAATATTTGGTTTCATCAAAATGAAGAACCATGAGTGTTCAAGAAGGTCAGTGGGAGCGCAGTTGTCTTCTTCGTACTGTACGTAGATGACATCTTCCTAATTGGAAATGATATTTCATGTTGACCTCAGTTAAAATATGATTGTCTAAGGAGTTCTCTATGAAAGATCTAGGAGAGGCATCTTTATACTGGGTATTAAGGTCTATAGAGATAGACCAAATAAGATGCTGGGACTTTCACAGAAGATGTATATAGAGGTGCTAAAAAAGTTTAGCATGGAAAACTCAAAAGAGGTTTAGTACCTTTTAAACATGGCATTCATCTCTCCAAGAAGATGTGCCCTAACACACCTGAGGAGATTGAACGCATGAGCAAGATCCCTTATGCTTCGCAATAGGGAACCTCATGTATGCCATGCTATATACACGACCTGATATAGCCCATACTGTGAGTTCACAAGTAGATATCAGTCGAATCAGCAAGAGCACTGACTTCTGTGAAATGTATCCTTAAGTACTTGAGAAGGACTAAGGATATGTTTCTATCTTTGGGAATGGAGAATCCAGATTCAGGATTTACAGACTCAGACTTTATGTCTGATATAGATGATCGAAAGTCGACATCTGGGAGTCTGTTCATTTGCAATGATGGTGCAGTTAGCTTAAAGAGTTTCAAGCAGACGGTGATTGCTGATTCCACATGGAGGCAGAGTATATTACTGCATCGAAAGCTACGAAGGAGGCATTCTGGTAAAAAGTT
Organism: Elaeis guineensis; assembly: GCF_000442705.2. NCBI lineage: Eukaryota > Viridiplantae > Streptophyta > Magnoliopsida > Arecales > Arecaceae > Elaeis > Elaeis guineensis. The sequence continues at coordinate 36,025,298 of NC_026000.2, read as the reverse complement.
TGCCGC